>NC_060173.1:34852181-35452181 GCF_021184085.1 Oncorhynchus gorbuscha | reverse complement strand
GAAAACTGCTGTTCACAAATGCTCTCCATCCAACCTCACTGAGCTCGAGCTGTTTTGCAAGGAGGAATGGGAAAAAATTTCAGTCTCTCGATGTGCAAAACTGATAGAGACATACCCCAAGCGACTTTCAGCTGTAATCGCAGCAAAAGGTGGCGCTACAAAGTATTAACTTAAGGGGGCTGAATAATTTTGCACGCCCATTTTTCCAGTTTTTGATTTGTTAAAAAAGTTTGAAATATCCAATAAATGTCGTTCCACTTCATGATTGTGTCCCACTTGTTGTTGATTCTTCACAAAAAAATACAGTTTTATATCTTTATGTTTGAAGCCTGAAATGTGGCAAAAGGTCGCAAAGTTCAAGGGGGCTGAATACTTTCGCAAGGCACTGTATCTGGATGTGATTTACAGTAGGTATATCTGTCAACACAGTCATACACATGATGTGTAATCCTGTAATATGATTCTGGCCCGCAAAAATATATTCTAATGTGGCCCTCCATGGAAAAGAATTGCCCAGGCCTGATCTACATTGATTGAAGTGGATTTAACAAGTTACATCAATAAGGGATCATAGCTTTCACTTGGATTCACTTGGTCAGTTTATGCCATGGAAAGGGTAGTTCTTCATGTTTTGTATACTCAGTGTATATTCCTGGAATTGTTATACTATAAATAACTCTCAAAAGATTTAGGCCTATTTTATAGAGATTCATATCTAGATGAATATTACCCGTTTTAGCATGGACATTGCTGTTGAGGGCTTCCACCATTTAAACGTAGTCAACTGGGTGGAGATTTCTATGGGTTAGGACTTGAGAGTGATTATTGTCAAATTGGGTTGCCTATGTGTTGTAAATGGCTTTAAGCTATCAATGCCATGTAGTTGGCACAGCAGATGATGGCGCTGCCCATGCTGTCACAGAATGGCATCTCTATGGTTGGGATGCCCTCCACTGTATGTTTATTTACTCACCTTTTATTATTTAAAAAATTCTGCATGTAAATATTAACTACCAAAGTACACACAGTACTCCAACACACACCAATTCAGTCAAGATCCTCAGTTAGATCCTGATGGTAAAGGCCGGTTTCACTACCTGTCTGCATGCCTGCCTTTCTAATTGACTTATCAATACCCCAGGAGTAGTGTACATTAATTGTAGGGTTCGGGTCAATTATGCATTATGTAGCTCATTGGTTAGGGTCAGTGTACATTAATTCCAGACAGAGATGTCTCCATCTGCTGGACGCTGGCTTCATTACAACGCCAATAAGGCTGGTGAACAGTCTATTCTGTTGGCATGGTTCGCCTCTTATTTCCACTTACATTCAATTAATTCCCACACTTGGAGTATAAAATAGGAAACATAAATAGGATTTAGGCCTGGATTCAATCAGATTGAGTGGTAACACTTGTTAGTCGACAAACGCACAGCTTTTAATTGCTTTGTTTAGGGGTGTCGGAGGTGTAATTGCGTTAGAGCTGTCAAATCCACAATCCGCCCCTAGCGATATCTTTTGCGGATATTGCCATTTGATGCACCGAGTCGCCTTAGTAGAAATCCCATTCAGCTGTTACAAATTCGAACACTGGCATGTGCGATGTAATCTACAGCACGAGTACGAAACAAAAAAAGTATGAAATGTATTCACTACTGTAATGACCTGACTAGATCATAAATTAACAATTGTCCAGACAGAGGCTTGAGTTTGCGAATTGACGGTTTATTAAACCAACTTTACACAGGCTACTGTTTGGGCCGTAGCACACGCCAAATAGATGACAGATAACCCACAAGCCAATCGTGACCTTCCCTTGTGAAGCCCAGACGTAAGAGAGAGAGAACAAAGGCTGAACCTGGTCTTAACTTCCAATGCTCCACCCCCCTGCCCAACCCCCCTCCACGCCACTCCGCCAACCACCAGGATGCCCGGCATCAGAACATTCCAGGCATTCCCGTGATTGGCAGATAGCAGGTTGATTGACATGTCGGACCCCGCGAACACCGGGTACTGGTCAGTACAACACAACCACCTCCTAGCCTAACACATAACACACAGCTGTCTGTGCGGGTCGCTACACTACTTTAAGTCGCTCAACATAAGAGTGTCTGCTAAATGACTAGAATGTAAATGTAAAATAATTAGGCTGACATAAATCCCTCTTATTGACATTTTTTTTTAAAGGCTACACTTTCTCGATCTGAACTTCTAGTGGGGCTGGGAAATAATGACGGGTGTGGTTTCACGACCATGAACGCAAGAGCAGCCGGTCACAGATTTGACAGCTCGAACACACCTTCTAAACAAAAGCAATGAAAAGCTTGTTGGCTAACGCAATTTATTGCTGATCTTAACCCAGGCCTGTATCAGGTAGGCCTAGGGAACCTGTGTAGTGTATAAAAAGAGACCGACAATACAAAGGCAGACAGAAATGAACAGCCCATTACAAGCGGTAAATTTTATTATGGGATAACAGCACATAAAGCACATCTAAAATCGATGTGTCCAATGCACTTTTAATAAAGGTAATATTAAAGGTACAGTTTCTAAGTACAATATAACAACATTCATATTAGAATGGAAAGTATTTAAAAGACAACATTACATTTCTTATTTTTCTTTACAGCTGTATTTACAAAATGAATCAAAATACTTATTTCCATATTTAAGAATCAGACAAGAAGGAGCAAGACTACTTTTGTGAATAGACTACCTGCTAAAGAGAGTTCAGAAGAGCTGGATAAAAAGGTACATGATCATCTGTTCCCATCGTAAGATCAGTAGCAAACATGTGACTTAAAAATTTGTGATAACCACACACTGGTTTCGTCTTTTTTCCCCACAGTTCATACTTCTTTCGCATGAAGCAATATCCCACCCACACACCACCCTCATATTAAGTTACCCCAACCCCTTGAGCTCACATTAAACACAGAACATTAAAGAAATTCAGATGTCTTGTATGCATATTTTGCATACACATATGAATAGTTGAAATACAATGCATTAGTCAATTTTCTGTTCTCAATAAAGAAATCAAAATGTTATGATCTTAAAACAAAGTGAAAAACATCTATGTGGATTGTCCATTCTTTTGTAAAATCCAGAACCTGGTTCAGCAGGTCATCTTTTATGTAATATTGTCAGCCAGAATGTAAATCATCGATTTTACCATTTTGCATTACACCCTCCCCAGTTACGCTACTCAGATAAGAGGGAGAAACTTATTTCTATTAACTCTAATATCTATCATGGTGCCTTAAATAAACAAGGAAATGATCTATTACTTATAATGACAGAATATGAAAAACGTTGAAACACATGAGTGACAGAGTTCACCTACTTGTGCAAATACATTGTCAGTTGAGTACATGTTTGGAAAACAAAACAAATTGTACCATTTATGCATCATGTAACACTGAGAGGCACTCAGTGTAGTACATTGTGTATTATTGCAAGCATATACTGGCTGATATTTGCTACAGAGTGTAAAGAAAAAGGTTCAATAAACTTGTAGCCTCTAATGGAGATATTTTTCATGTACATTTTTAATAACAGCACAACTGTGGTGCCAAAGTTCTAAGCTGGTCTCAAGAAACGAATGTTTCAGGGCAGTCTAACTTTGAAATCAAGAAGCTATAAAATGACCATGTTAAATGGACAATTGCACAGTACTTTTAAGTAAAGTACTACACAGCTAAAAGGTAAATACTCATCATTTGCCAGTATGACCAGCTACAGCTTCAGCAAGTGGTTTTTACAATCAGAACAAATAAAAACACAATACTGCTGTTTCAGCCTGCAGATGATTTTTTTTTCAGAAATCAGAAAACCTTAAATAACCTGTTAATTAGCAGATACTGGATTCACTAATAATTTTAAAGTGAGAAGGAAATAAGAGCCTTATCCCAGGACTAGCACACTGATACAGGTACTGGCTGGGTATTGAAGTAAATTTACCACTATCATAATCATTATCATGATTATTTATTGAGTCCTAATATCAAATAATGCACCAATACTCAATGAAATGAATGAACTAATAGGGTTTCCTAGTCTAGGAATCAGGACATTGTCCACAAGCACCACACATCAGAATAACACAAAATAAATGTTGGCACACCCTACCGCTATCAAACGAATTCTAAAGGAGAGAAGCATACTAAAAACAGAGATATTGTACAGAATGGTGTATTTGATAAACTGATACATATTTGCACTGAGTAGGCCTTAGTAGCAGTATTTTCTTCTTACCTATACAGAATGAAGTTACAAAGTTACCTTTATACATGTGATCAATAATTAACATTAAATATTGTGGAATAAAAGCAGATGATGAGGGAGAGAGAAAGAGAGATAAATGAATATATACAGGCCAGGCCATATGTGGTTGTTAACCTCCACCTGGGAACAGAACCAGTCAAATATACAGACGAAACAAAAACAACCAGAACAAAATAACACAAATTAAAACCAAAAGTGATAAATTAGAGGTGTATTTACATGCAGATGTCCAAAGCCTAAGCACAAAATAACAAATAATACACCACATATATTATTGCTTGACATTCGTTTATGGCTAGAAGTTTTTTTTTTCCAAAAACATTTTTTTTGTGTTTTTTTTTTTTACTATATTCTAAAATGTATTGTTATCTTAAAACTGTATCAGATGTGCTTTGGAAGATGAGAGTATTGTTAAAATGCTATGAAATTGACTGATAGATCTGGGTAACACTTTAAAACTTCAAAAGACGGCACAGTTGTAAACATGACATTACACCTATCATTACAATCTATATTCTATGGCAAATAAATAGGAGTCCCATGCCTCAGGCAGTCAAAGCATCAACATAACACGTATGACAAGCGGAATGGTGAGTTGTTTGCTGTCTCTTTTCATAACAATTGTTCTGCACTGAACACATATGACTGAGTGGTTAGTCATTTGCCCCAGTGCACTTTGAAGGACTATAAATTGTATAGAGGCATTATGTCATGCTTATAACACTTGAGCGCTACACGGGATGGATCAATCTCAGTGTTACCGAAACCTTTCAAATCCAGGGAACACTAAGCCTTAAGACTCCTCATCCGCATAACCCTGTTCCTCTTAGTTTATTAAAAAGCCTTGTCTGGGGTTTGTCTTATGCACACAGTGAGTAAACAAACACACTTACACACACGCACACTATTGCTTGTTTACACGAGTGCCACAGAGAGCAGAGACAGAAGGAGCATAAGGTGTTATTTACATTGATAGACTAGCAGACTCAGTGATCCTTTGCTAACCATGTCTCAAATGACAGCATGCATGATGACTTATCCTCCCACACCATGTGGGTGCAGAGATGTTTGTTGAAAGAGTCACAGACACAAAGGATCCAATGCCTCAGATTTATCCCCATTGTCTAATCAATACGGCTAACAAACTGTATACGGAACATAGACAATAAGGACATAACAACACAGTGAACAGAAAGTGGTAAGAAATGGCTGCTTTTTGTTCTGGGTTGATGCTGCAATTGCTTGACAAAGAGACCTTTAATTTAGGACCAGTTTGATCGATATAGAGACAGAGAATGACATCTGTGTTTCAGGAAATGGGATTCCACTCTAGTGGCTTCCCGGCAGAAACCCGTAATAGTTGCACAAAGCTACCACATAGTTCTTGGCTGAGAATATGCTGCTTCCCCTGTCTGTCTGTCTTTTTCTGTCTGTCTGTTAACTCCCTGAGCATCCATATCTCTCCCACTGGGCCACAGGCCAGGCCCACTGTCACCTGGATTGTCAATCACTGGTTGAGACAGACTGGGTTTCACTGGTTAGTAGTCTGAGGCTACTGGTTTTCACCTAGACCAATACATATCCAAATAACTTTGGACCATTACAGAGATTATTACTTAGGTACAGCATTAATACAGCCTAAAGAAGAAATATTTAATATTGCGTAAGTATATTTGGTTTATCTAACAAAGAGGGTAATCATAAGTTGGTGACATTGACCCTGGTGACACCATATTAGTCCAAATGTAGTATGTTATTATTGGAATTGTATGCAATATAAATAAACTGCATATCAAATAAAACATGTTCTGTATGGCCAATGGGAAAACTGACTGTAAAAATGGGAAAATAAAGTTTGTGTTTATTATGAGCTTGACTTCTAGGGCATAGTTAGAATTTCTGGTGCTTAGCCAACAGCGCCTTAAGTACTGTCCATCAGCAATGGGAAATATGACTCAGCAATGAATTCTACATGTTCTTCTGAACCACTTATTATCGAACATCCCTGAACAACACATGAACTCTACCTAATGAGGACCAACAACACAACAGGAACAATTTCAAACAGAAAGCGTGAAACAACTCTTCCCTGAGGGGTGACAACACAAGACGTTCTGTCTTGTACACATTGCACAGCAGAGGAATCATGGTGTGCAAACAGAAAAACAAACCAAACCACTATGGTAAGGGTTGTGTCAAAACTGTAACCATGCTGTGTTGGGTAATCTAAAGGGATATCAGGATTATAATGGGAATTCTATACAAGCCACCACTGAGTTTTTTGGAATGTCAGATCAATCCATATGGACAGGTAGACGGCAACGCAGGAGCAGAAACTACTGTATGGCACATCCAGGTTTTTTTTTCTACCGCTTGTCTACCACACTGACAAGAAAGACACACAAAATAAAAACAGAACCACGACAACGAAGCATTGACGATAGCACTTGTTCTACCATTGTCATGTTTCTTTCCTAGTCATACACTACAAACAACAGCTTCTCTAATTATTGCGGGAATATAGTAAGTGCTACCTGACTTCTCTTTCTCTCCCCCTCTCTTTCATGAGTTTAATTCACTATACATGTTACAAAAATAGAAGCTTTACTACCAGACAAGGCTTTGAATATTACAATTCCTTCTTCCCCTTTCCTTTTCTGTCCCATAACAAATGTCATAGCTGGGCAGAGGCCTTAGGGAAGAGACAGTCACAATCACTCCTCCACAAACATGCTTATGTGTGAGGCTAACAAGATGGATCAACAGCTGGTCAGAGAGGGCTGTGTGTGGACCGCTCTCTCATAGGCATTATATTTCTGAAGACCTCCATCACCTGGCCTGCTGTGTCGCTACTCTCCACTAGATGGAGACGTTGGACTGAGCACAAACGAGCAAACAGCTTGAGTACCAGGTTCATGTGTGCTTTTGTTTGAGATTGTATGCATGTGTGTCGGGGGTGTTATGCTAATAGGTGATGGGGTGAATGTGACCTGCCTGCCTCTACAGACCATACCATGCTAGCCATCTCACAGGCAAACCCAAACTAACCAAACTAACCCAACCTAAACAAACCAACCCCCACCCAGACCAGCAGTGTCTGCAGCTCTAAGGACAAGCCTCTGTGACCATGGTTCAACTGGTATTTCTTGTGCACATGCAACACATCACTAGGTAATATACACGTCTTAAATTAAAGAAAGGTGCAAATAAAAGTGCCTTATCAATTCAACAATTAAGAAGTCAGACTACTAATTTCATACATGTTATTTAAAATAGAATCTATAAACATGACTTTTTTTGTATAGTAAGTACTTATGACCGTATTACCCTGTAGTATATTATAAAACAGGTGGGATCTCTCCCTATCGTTGTGGCGGTGCCCAATGTTTCTCCAGGGCATCTGTCCACACAAGGTTCAATAGCAGATGGCCTTGCATGATTTCTCTAAGCAACCATGATGGATGGAGTCTTTGACAGCTAAAATCATTGCTTTTTGACTAGAATTACCAGAATTCTACTTTTCCTTTTAGACGATTGTCCATAGAGAGGTGCCGTTTACATTGCCACGCAGACGGAGCCTCTCTCAAAGTCACTGCGAGTTTTCATTCTAAGCACTGCATTCCAAACGTACAACTGAACACAGGAGAACAGGGGCTGAACTTGACCAGGACATGCACATTAGCAGCAATACATTTCCATTAGGAGATTCTAACGTGATCTTTACCAAGGATTAATGGAGGGTACACATGCCCAGACAGATATCTTCATTAGGGTATATGATACAGTATAGATTTAATAACAAATAAATATTGACATGGATCTGTTTTCCAATGCAATAAGACATTGGACATTGGAGCTCCAGAGGGGAGGTGGAGAGCCAGATCATTGGTGCTGAGGGGATTTTCAGGTTAGGCATGTGCATAGCCAAATTCAATATCATTTTCTCTATACAGTCAATTCTATTTTGTAGAAACAAGTCAAAACAATGAGTGCTAATCAGTGTGAGACATCCTGGGAACATGCTGGAATGATGTGCATGAGAGAGTCAAGTTCATCCAGAGAGAAAGCATTGTCTCCAACTTCTCTTCATGTCCCTGGGGCTTAGAGTCCCACCTGGGTTCCAAACAGAGACGACTAATCCCAATGAAATAAATGGAGAGAATCAAACACCCACAACCCTCCCCTCAAGAAAAAAAAGAAAGAAAAGTGTGCAGCGTGCCGGCCGTCCTGGTATGTGCAGGGCACCGTTAAAGTGTCTCAGATTCATGCTCCCCATGACATTCCCCACGGTGGCCACGCTGGCACCTGGCAAGGCTGCTGGCTACCCGTCAACGGGCATGGACTGCTCAAAGTCCGATCCAAAGAGCTCCTTATATAAGGGGGGGAAGTGGGCACGCACAATGTCTGGGTATATTGCTTTGAAAGCCGTCAGCTTCTCTGTATGCCTGCTGCACAGCGCTCGCAGTGTTGACACCTTGCATATCAACTGCGTTGGGAAAAGAAAAGAGGCAGGCTGTTATTTAGATTCACAGTAAGGCAAGGACATGGAGATCTCATGAAAATCTCTTCATTCACTGTCACAAACTGACCGGTAAATACTGATACAGGCACACACCAGGGGGAAATCTTGACACCTCACCTTATGGTGCTTGTACACCTTTCTTACATACAGTATCTGCGTATCTCTGCTCCAAAAATCTGATGCCAACTCTGAAATGTACTACTTGATTTAAAATAATGTTTGTTCAATAGTGGATAACTGCATTACTGTACACAATATTTGAGTTACGTTCTATATACTGTCCTTCTGTGAGATGACAGAAAGATGCAGTGGATGAGAGTGGGTGTGTAGACAGACAGTGGGTGTACCTTGGTGAGTATGCCGTCCTCTCTGTGGTTCTTCTGCAGGACATGCTGCAGTGCCAGCTGGATCTTCTGCTGGAGTTTCTCCACCTTCACCTTCTCCTGGAGCCAGGACCGGTCTACGCAGAGAAGAAACACACCCATTATCATCACTACAAGGTTTTCTGAATCTACTGTGGATAAAGGTGTAATACTCAGTAAGACAGCAATCAGTAATACTGATGACTGACCTCTGTGTCTAATTGAGGAACATGCTGGATGGATGGTTTTCAATGGAAGTTTGTTTAGAGTAGTTTCAGGGTAAGAAGGTAAATAAGAGACCCAGCAGTGTATATATGCATGTCTGCCCCCCCCCCCCCCGCGCCGCTTGTGTTTGTACTGCCAGTGACACCTACCTGCAGACATCAACACGAACGCGGAGAACAGGGCAATCTCATCCTCAGACAGGTGCATAGAACACAAGTTCTTCCCAAACTCGAAGACGGAGCTGATCAAGTCGTCACAGCCTGCCACAGCAAAGGATACAGACACAGAGAGATGGTTGGGGATGAGGATGAGGCAGTCTCACTCTTGATCTTTATTGGGAGAAAGGCACACAGGCAGAGAGAGGAGGTGCAGTGCACTGACAGCACAGGGGAGCGTCTGAGGCAGAACTGGCAATGCTTTTACTGACTTTGCCCTCCCAGACTAGTCATATTCTGGCAGTTTGGTGGCATTACACAACCCAGAATGAGGTCACTAATGAGTCCTTTTAGTTAGATCAATTATTGAGGATTGTGGGAGACAGGCTGATGCCAGTGCAGCTCTGGAACCCCATCGCTCTGCCTCCCCAGGCCCGAGCCTCTTCTCTATCTGGAGCAGTGTCTGACTGACTGTCTTACTGACTGACTGTCTGACTGACTGACACTGGGAGGCTTGTAAGGGAGGTCACACTCATGACACAGAATAGCACAGCATTGTTACTCTTCTGTCTTGCACACACGCACGATTGTGCATACACAACACACACACACAGATCTGTTTAGGCTTTCATACTACACTTTCACACTGCCGCAAGGACATTTCCTCCAAAGGCATTTGGATGCAAGGGAAAATACACTGTGGAGTGTCTTAGTAACGACAATGGCATTCAAAAGCAAATGCTATTTGCTTACACCTGCCATATTCTATGGCACTTTCAATGATGGTTTTGATATAACTCTCCCAAAAAGCAAACTGGATTTCTTTATTCCATCTTAACAGGAGCCATATGCAGCAGCAGTGTCTCAGTAACAACTCTATTCTGCCATATGTATCCACTGGGGAGAGGAGAGATCCAGGTGAGGCAAGGATGAGTTCTCAGTGTTAGCTTCCTGGACCTCAGAACTTTGTGGAGGGACATAAAGAGATACGCCAACTTTGACTGTTATATAAAGCAATGCATGCTTACACAAACACACACACACGTGCACGCCCCACTGCACTGCACACACGTGCACAGGGTTGAACATTTGGAGCACTTACCTAATGACTTAAACACATCAGGCCCAGCATACTTTCCATCGAAATAGACTGTGTTGTTTTGAGAGTCAAAGGCACGGCACATTCTCACAAACACAACCTCCAAAGAGCCTGCAGAGACAGAAATAACATCATGCTAAACCTGGGTTCTTCTCTTCTACAGATCCAGTTAGAGTTGCCAGTCAGGCATCACTATAGGCCCAACACATCATATGCAGTATTTTGTGTTTTCTCCTCTGTCATTTACGTGTTATACCCCTTATTCCTTTTAAACAGAAACCCATGACATGGAACAAGTCATATCATTCCATTTATACACATCTTTCTCTTCCCCTATAAGAAAGGATGTTGAAACATGATGCTGTATACTGCTGCGCTGTGTGGGACTGGATCAGAGGATAAAAGAGATGTAATAGAAGCTGTTACTGCGCTTTATGAGGCAGCACTGGTTTAAAATGTCACGGTAGACAAGGGATCTCTGTCACCATTTCATTATTACTATTGGCAGTGTTAATGCAAATAAAATCACAGGGTAATACCCACAGGAGGCTGGGGTGTGTGTGTGTGTGTGTGTGTGTGTGTGTGTGTGTGTGTGTGTGTGTGTGTGTGTGTGTGTGTGTGTGTGTGTGTGTGTGTGTGTGTGTGTGTGTGTGTGTGTGTGTGTGTGTGTGTGTGTGTGTGTGTGTGTGTGTGTGTGTGTGTGTGGTCAACGTGGCATCTAGCTAGTGTCTCAGCTCAGGTAAAACTGTAGTCCCTCTAATGCAGGGTTCCCCAACTAGCAGCCCGTGGGTGATTTTATTTGTTCCCCCAAGTTTTCTGAACAGAAAGATGTAAAAATAACGTTACAAGTGTATTTATTTTTGTATCATTATTTTCTTGTTGCACATAAAAACCAGCAAATCATCTCCAAGTGATTTTAATTCTGGAAATCTGTTCCAAGGTATTCCCACGTATAATAGAGAGATAAACTGTATGTGATCGTATACAAATGTAAGCAAGGTTTGAAATGACTATGTTTTAATCAAATATTATATCTGTTTGGGCTTCTTGCGATCAATTTACAGTTTACAAATTATTTGTAATTATGTTCCAGCCCCCTGCCCATCCGTTCAATAAAAACTTTTTGATGTTCCCTGCTCTAATGCCGATAAGCCTGTGTCCTGTTATACAACGGAGGGACAGGAACAGAGGGACAGAGGGAGGAGGCAGGCAGGGTGGAGTCTCCTGGCTTTGTGAAACACAGTCAGTCTGTGAAGGAGGCTTTGTGAAGTCAGGTCAGCTACGCCCTTGTGACAACGCCTGAGAGGGAGACGGGAGTTTGAGGGGTGGTGGGGGAGAGATGGCGGTGAGCTGTGTTGACGGGCTGTCATACCTGCTTTCAGCAGCACTATCTGATCGTTCTGACACAGCTCCATGAAGCCGTCGATCCGCTTGGCAAACTCCACCACGTACTGGATGGCCTCTGTGATTTTGATAGCACACAGCTGCCACATGACCTCTCGGGGCTAGAGGGACGGAAAGAGAAAAGGGTTATCTGCTGTAGAACAGATGGGATTAGCTCTGTTGTGTTTGTAGAACAGTGAGGCAGGTAAAGCAGTTCTAGTGTGAGTACTGCTTTGTGGTAGTGATAGTGGTGATGCTGGTGGACGTGCAGTGTACTGTCCAGTACCTTGGTCTGGTAGCTCTCCATCTCCTCCTGCAGGAAGGCCTGCCAGGTCATCTGCTGCAGCTCCTCTCTCAGGTACTGACACGTCTCCATGTGAGACTTGGAGATGTTCTGGGCCAGGTGCTCTGCAACACAACCAAACAGCACAGCACAGCACATCACAACAGTGTCAGACCGGGAACACTGCTCAAGGGGAATGGGAGGAGCTCACAGATGAACTATGCCACATGAAAATATGATTTATTTACAAAGCTTCAACTAGGAGGTGGAGAGCTTGGGCTTTATTTGACTGGGAAGACGCTTGTTGACATTTCCTTTTACTGCCTCCAGGAAGCTCCCAGCTGAAGGTTCTGCCAAACCCAATCTAGTTATGCACGGGTAGGAGGGGCGGTCGGCTGCACAATATTACTCATTGAAACAAAGGTCACATTTGCTCAGAGAGAAATATTGAGTATAAGAATTTAAATGGTTTTGAAAACACATCTGTTAAAAGGAGTTCCAAGGCACAGGGGAGCCTAAAAAAATGATTTCCCCAGATGCGTGCCCTGCTGGATCCTGATTGGCCCTAATTAATGGAAACTAATTACAAAAAAGAGGCTCTTTTAATGAGTGTTGGAGATGAGTCTCCAACCGCCTGCTATTTTAAGCAACCTTTTGTCATTTGCCCCATGGTTGAGTTGTTCTCCCTCCTCCTCCCCCTTCTCCTCTCCCATCTCCCCCTTGCTCCTCACCTAGCTCAGCCATGGACACAGTGGGGGATGTCTCTCCGTTGGTAAAGGAGCAGTAGGGGAAGAAGCCTGAGCCGGGGGCGAAGTCGCAGATGGGCTCGGGCTTGATGCCGTTGATGTCCAGGCCGGACTGGTCAGGGGAGGGCTGGATGTCCAGGTAGAAGCTGCTGACTGCTGAGTCGGGCTTGCTGCCGTCGGGGGTGTGGCCATCCATGTAGCCACTGAGGTCGTCGTGGAGCTCTGTGAGGCCATTGGCCGAGAGGCCGTAGGTGGGTGTGAGTGGCTCGGCCTCGCCGGGCTGCTGCTGGTGGTCACGCTGTGCCTGCTGCAGCCGGTGTTTCTGCACCTCTGCATACAGGCTGTCCCGCTGCTTCTTCGACATGCGCCCAAACTTCACCGCTGTAGGTGAGAGAGGGAGGGAGAGAGGGAGGGAGAGACTCTCCTTTACAACTGACACATTGACGTAACACTCACCTATGACTCCAGTTTAGCCCCTCTATAACAGGTAATATGATTTCAGGAAGTATTAGTGGAGCAATAAGCATTACGAAACCTTCAACACTAACATCCTACTTGCATGAGAACTACCCCGGGAGAGCAACCTCCACAACCTACACAGCTTACAGGCCACTCAGACACGAGACAGTTTGTTTAATAGAGCCCTGCACACTAAACAGAGCTGGTCCTGAGAGTGAGCCGCCTCAGCTCAGAGTTCTGGGGTCTGGCAGAGTGTCAGATGGCCCGTGTGTGGACAGAGTGGAAGTAAGCGGAGCAGAGGGGAGCGCGGGCAGATGGACTCTGGTGTGCTGAGTAAATGCAGGAGTCACCTTGGCCTGTCCTGATTGTGTGTGTGTTTGCGTGTGTGCTTGTGTGTGTGTGCATGTGTGTGTGTGCCCATGTGTGTGAGCAGCGGAAAGGCTCTGAAGGCCTGGCCTGATTACAGGCTCCTCTGATCCCTCCAGCCCAGCCCAACCCAATTCAGCCCAGCAGGAGGTCCCTCCTCCTCCATAGACACTCACCTGTGTGCTTCCATTACTGCGCCTCAGCTGCACCAGTCCAGCACTAATGACACCTCCTAACGACCCTCTGTTCATCAACCCTACTTTCTGTCACACCTGCCAACTTACTGCACAGCCACGCCAGTTACTGGTGGAAATTACACAGTGACGTCTGTCTAGTCTAGTCCACACTTCCCTACTCTAGCCACTCTGGCGTTTATGATATAACAATCTGTCACATCTATCTTTCAATAAAAAAATATCATAGAACAATTGGATTATCTACCCATAATGCCCTATTCACTTGCATGTGTTGTCCTGTCTTGCAAGTGTGTCTGTCCCCTCCCCTCTTGTTGACGGTGGTACGTACCGTCCCTTGACATGCCCACTGCCAGACATTTCTGCAGCCGGCAGTGCTGGCAGCGGTTGCGGCTGGTGCGGTCGATCAGGCAGTTCTTCTGACGGGGGCATGAGTAGGCCGCATTGCTCTGCTGACTCCTCCTGAAGAAGCCCTAAGACAGGAGAGCGAGAGGGAGTGGAGACAACCATGCTTACAATATGAACCACAGTGGTACTGCTGTATCCAATGACTGATAGGCTTTTATTTCTCTAAACGTTGCGTTTAACTGGGTTCTTATTGACAGTATTCATCACTACTGAGGGTGTTGTTGCTGAAATAATGTAGAATACTGAACTGCCATTGTGTTGCAGGCTATTGTGTTCTAGTGTCAGTTGTATAGAGAGCTATGTCGTTTTATTGAAGGGGTGGTGTGTTTTAACAATGTTTATTGCAGGGGGTAGTGTGTTTGGGTATGATCATAATTGTAGACAGTATTTTCTATAGTTTGTGTAATTAGTGTTGATTAATAACAGGGCTCCAACACGTGCAGTGCTAAAAGATGTCATACACACACCGATTGGAATCCTCATCCTTTGACTTAATGAATTGATTCCAGCACATCATTAACATGCCCCACTCCACTTCTCCATACACATATGTCTTAATTATCTGCTCATTGGCTGTTTAATTACAAGAAAACAGCTGACAGCTGCCGAGTTTCTTTATAATGGCAGCCATTACAGGAACCAGGCTAGAACTGCTGGTGACAAGCAGCACTCTTTAATAATGCTGTGATTTATGGTCCAAACTCTTGTATTCGCACATATCATTAAATGCCTCTCTGCCTGGAGTAATTAGCAATCATTAAAGATACATTTCAGCAGTTTATTCTTTAGCGTTTTGTTTCTCCAAGGCAGCTAGCTCTTGTCTGAGGGAGCGAGAGAGAGAGAGACAGACTCTGAGGAGCAGCTGAAAGAGCTTCTGTCTCTCTGCAATAAAGGTGCCTGTTGGAAGAATATTAATGACTCGCCTAGTGACAAGCACAGGAACAAGAATACACTAGAAGCACAAAATAAATCCCCCTCACTGTGAATGGCTGGTATATTTGAAACAGTACAAAATCGTGCTTCGATAAAAGCAGCATACTGTAGCAAACAGCCCCAAATCCTCAAAAATTCTAAGCACTTCTTTTGCTGATTTTATTTGAAGGAAAAGCAAGCTGCAGCAGAAGCAGAAACACTGAAGCAGCATGTCCCTGAGAGGGAGAGTCTGTACAAAGCAGAAACACTGAAGCAGAATGTCCCTGAGAGGGAGAGTCTGTACAAAGCAGAAACACTGAAGCAGCATGTCCCTGAGAGGGAGAGTCTGTACAAAGCAGAAACACTGAAGCAGCATGTCCCTGAGAGGGAGAGTCTGTACAAAGCAGAAACACTGAAGCAGCATGTCCCTGAGAGGGAGAGTCTGTACAAAGCAGAGGAGTCACTTTGTCCTGCTAAAAGTGGAGCTCTGTGATGTCCTCTGTATGGCTTGACCACTTTAATGATGATGCTCTCTGTGAGTTTACACTTTATCGTCTCTCGAAAGATCGTTTCAAAAGATAGACAACGTGTTCAAATGTATTTCCTTGTAAGTTCAACTTTTTCTGCTTCCTGTCCCCCCACCCTACCCCACCCCAACACCCACATGTTAGTTTTCTAGGTGCTTACCTTACAGCCCTCACATGTTATCACACCGTAATGGATGCCTGATGATTTGTCTCCACAGATCTTGCAGGGAATTATTTCGATTTGAGCTGGAGAGAAGAAAATAAAAAAAATCAACATTTTTCTGTCACAGTAAAACGCCTTCAGTATGTATAGCATGTTGGTACATGAAAGAGCACTGCGCTTCAAAAACATCTCATCCAGTGGCTTTGAATCCTCACTTCCACACAACATTAAATGAATATTTACTGAGTCGTGCATGAAGGAGGCCATTTTGAATCTTCACTGAGTCACCAGCCAACCACTGTAAACACAGTGTCGATTTACATTGCAGGCACAAATGACGCAGACTACCACTCACCCACATAACTGAACTTATTCCCCAGTGGAGAAAATTACTTAATGTTATCTCTTTAACTTCAAAACCCTCCATACCCAGCAGAAAACCCAGTATGGCCACAAAGAATGATAACCTTCCTATTGGGATGGTGAGTAGCTATATGAGGCCCAGTGAGGTGGGAGTGGATGAAGGCTGTCACTTCAGACAGTAGTAAAGTGTAGTAGAGTTCAGTGAGGTCGATAGTGTTCCACTGCTGACAGGCCTGTGGGTGATTTAGTGGGCATAGAGGACATAGTCATGGGGGGACAGGTCTCATCCATCCCGGCCCCCTGCACAGGAGCAGAGCAGCAGGCCACAGGGCAGCGGAACACAGAGAGGCATCTCAGACACAGAACCCCCAGCCTGTCCTACAGCTCTCATGCTTTATCACTGCAGCCTCTGACACAACGTCTCTCTCTGCCTCCACACTAGATCTCTATCTATAACCCAGCTCTCCTCCACAGTGCAGCATCTCAGACTGCCATTGTTACAGCACGCCGTAGCGCCAGACAAACCATACTATCTGATCTACACTGAGAAAAGATTACATTCGGTTCTTTCCCTGCTCTATAGTGGCTCCTTACCCAAATGCACATACAGTATAGCAAATCAGAGCAAAGAGCACTATCAAACAGCCTACTCTTACTAGTGCTGAAAATGTATAATTTTACTCATGACCCATTCTAAACATCTAAAACCAGCGACATGTACTACATCCATTATAGTATGGCAAGGTATTACATCAGTCTCTCCCCTAGCTTTATACACCAGGCCTAGAGTCTGTCATATAGGCCAGAGTAGATAGAAGCTCTGTACTACTTTAGTACACCTTCGAAGACATCCAATCCCTTCAAATTAATTTGATCATATCAAATGGGTCTTCCATCCAGAGGACTCAGAGCCCATTTAATCAGCTGCCTGGGAGCGTCTGTTGTGTCATGTGGATAATGTCGGTGTCCCTGAAGCGTGCCCAAGGGAGGGCCGCTGTTCCACCAACCCTTTACCACTATACACACTCTCCCTCCATTCAATAATCTCTGTTAGCACTGCAGAAGTCAACAAGACCTCACCCCTAGATGCAGAATTAGCCTACATTTCAGTCAAAGACAGTAGTGGCACACACACCAGTCAGTTATCATATGGAAAACACCTCGGATGACTTGGTATCCTGCTGTTCAATAGGGGATAATGCACATAGTCTGCCTAGACTACAGGGAAAACAAACCAGGAGCCAGGTTTTGACACGCTTGCTGAGAGGGTTACTTTATAAATGATCATTATTAATTTCTGCATTGTGTCGAGACGGTTGTCATTTTGGTTATCTCTGTTTGAACACTGGCATTATGGGCAGTGCACTCCATTGTTTGTTTTTGTGCTCTCCCTGCATGAGCATTAGCGGTGCAGTGTGTTGCGACTCCTTTAACATTTTCAGCCTCATTACAAACATAATTTGTTCTGACATGCACTCACAACAAGTGAAGCGTGCTGTAATTAAGGCTGGCTGGGGTTGTGGTTGGAGAAACAAGACTGTATTGGTGGGCGCTGGCCACTGGGTGGCAGTGCAGGGCTGTCACTCTGACTGTGTCTGTAGCTGCATCCTCTCCTCTGAGCCCAGCTTCCAGCTCCCAACTTCCAGCCCTCTCGCTTTCCCACGGGCTCCAGGCTCTGAGCTCCAGGCTTAGATTGCTGCCCAGGGTAGCTGCGAGATGCCTTCATCTCCCCTGAAGAGGCAGGGCTGGCTGGATGTTCGCTCAGGCCTGACAGAGGCTGTGCCACATCAGGTGAATGCAGAGAGGGTGGAAACGGCAGGGCTGGGCACACACTGATGAGGATGGCTCACAAAGCCCTATCTGCAGCAGTGAGGCCCTGAATGCACACAGCCTCACCAGACAACACTACTACACAAGCCTCTGAATGCTCGGTGCACTCAACAGTAAAAAAGGGTTTGTCTCCAGTCTAACTGTGGTAGGCTTTGTGGTTTGCTATGTAAAAGAAGAATCACAGTGAAATAAGATGCTTTCTGGTATAGATTCATGAGGAATAAATACAGAATAATAACAGCATGAAGATCAAATAAGCCATTAAGTCACCTAAGCCATGGGTTCACGTCAATATTTGTAGCAAGCTGCCATCTTGAATGGCTGGTCCTGGGGCTCCCAGTCAGACTACAATTCGGATAGTGTGAGTGGTTTAAAATTAATTCACACAGGGGGCGATGGTCAAACAGAAAGGCCTTGTGCCTAAGTACTTCAGATCTGGAAGTCAATAGCTATTGACAGAAGCCATGGTGTTAACTGCCATTGTGAAGCTCGCTGCTGGCTCTGTGTCTGGGCTTGACCAGCGCTGCTCACTGCTGATGATCACATTCACAGCGCCTGCCTGTCTCCATGCCTCTCTGCCTGCCGTGCTCCCTCCCTCCCTGCCTGCCTCCCTGCCTGCCCGCCTGCCAGGCAGCCCTGCCTGCTCTGTTTAGGACATCAAAGCCAGGCACAGTGAGACGGTCAGCCATGCTAAAGCCCAACTCAGCAGCCTCCCATTCCTCATAGTGCTGTGAGATTGCCTCCACACACAGGCCACATCAAAGAGAGGGGGGACCTGCTGACGCACACAGATAATGTACTGTGAATCATACGGCAGCATTCACAAAATACCCATCTACAGAAAGAATGAAAAAGGTAATGACGAAGATCCTCGGTGGAGGATCAACCTCTGGTGTGGGTGGCTTTCGACTTTCACAATGGCTAGTGCATGGTGAGAGGACTGTGTAGTAGCCAGCCTCATGCAGTAGTGAAGCCTAGGTTTGTCATACACCACAACTTGTTAGAGATGCTGTATGTGTCCATCGCTGTGCAGTTCAAGGAGAATGATTCACATCACATAAATGCCCTTTGGAGACTGAGGATGTCAAGCCCTCTCTGTGTCCACCTTTGCCCTTCACTGTGTACCAAACCACCCTGAGATCAAACCCCACACGAAGATAACACTGAACTTATTAATCCCAGGAAATGAACAGAAAACCGTTTACAAAATGAAACAAAGGTTTTGCCTTCCACATGCTAACTGCTCCCCGGGACTCTGTCATAGCGTACTGCGTTCTGCAGCTAGCGCTTTAGACCTGACATAAGCACCACAAAGACAGTTGTTGTCAGAGTGAGCATTTTCCCCTGCGCCTCACAAATATGCTATAGTTTCATTTGTACCTGGAGAGCGTCGTTTAGGAGGGAGGAAAAGCGGGGTGTTGACTAAATATATTGAAGGTATATCAATTATGTAAAAAGGTTGATCCTTTAATGGTGAAAAGCTGATGTGTATTATTCATGTTACACCGCTACTCATTGGAGACAGATTGTTATCTACGGTTTAGAAGTGAACGTGCTCCACATCATCTGAGGCACAGAAAAACAACCATAAGCAGCTTTTCATTTTGTAATGGTAAAGCCTTTTCAGAATGGCATTCTTCACACCCATATGATCCCAGATCTTACTCAAGGAAGGTTTTTTGAATTTGTGCTATGCAATTGAAATAGCGCAGGAATATGTGCAGGGCAGTGCAAATACTGACATAAACAAACCACTACAGAGGCTCTCCAAGTTATTCCTACTGCACACTCAGATTTCCCTGGACAACTGGACTACTGACATGACGTTTAGAGGATTAGGATGCTGCCTTACATTACAGACACAAACTGAGGATGAAAGATTAACCCATTACTGGGCTGTGGCACAGCTTCTAGATAATTTCTCACGGATGACTACGTCTACTACAAGGGTGTTACATACAGAGTAATACATTATACAGCATATCTCTGAGTGATAGATGACCTCATAGAGTAAGGAGTACTGTCTCCATCTGCCTCTTCATAGGACACTACATCTGTGCCTTCTAACACTATTAGATGGATTATTATTTTTTCACTGTATATTTGTGGTAAGAGGCAGAAAATGTAAGACTGCAGTTGTAGTGGTGGGCATGTTTTGAGGGTATGGATGTGGTTCTGGGGGGGGGGGGGTGCCTGTGTGTTGACAGCTGTCAGTGCCCAAATGATGCTAACCAGTGTGCTCATGTTGGAGATTATGTAAGTGATTGGACAGCATTGCTGCGCCTGTACAGGTCAGCATTATGGGCAGATTAGCAATGGCTCTCCAATCCAACAAACAGGGACGAATAACACAACAACAACTAGGCAAATGTTGGAAAATAACACTTGACTACACACAGGGCTCCAATGCAGAAATATGTTTGTAGAATCTCTATCTAGACACAGTTTACACAGGTAAAATACCATTGGTACGACGGGTCTGTCGACTAGCTGGCAAGTGCACAGTAAGTCACATTTTTATATCGTAGTTTCCCCACATTTTGACTGCAAGATTAATTTCCCCCTTTGGCAATGGAGATCAGCTGTAGTTTGATAAAGATAGTCTATGCTAAATTGAAACCCATGATAGTCAGACAGACAGCCAAACAAGAGCTAGAATCAGATCCTGTCTCTTTTCATCTGCCAAGGCGCTGCTGTCATGTTGGTGTCTAACGGAACAGAACGAGCACTTTTTTATTCCCAATTGCACAGCAGAAGAAAGGTTATTTGAATGTCAGAGGCAAAGGACAGCAGTGGTACAGAGCACAGACAGAATAGTATAAATGTGTTATTTGTTTGGGGACTGGAGCCTGTTGGCTTATTACCATGAGTCTGTCCTCGTGACATTTCTACTTCAGTGCAGCTCAGAGATATCAGATTCAGATATTCACCTGCAGAGGAAAAGCCAGTATCATCATTTTAAAGCGCCTCTGTCCTTTCAACACACAAACCAGCCAACAATATTTAGACCATGAGGACTAGATTAGAGAAAAGCAGAATTTAGGCATTATTAATGTATCTATGCTGCCTCATGCTAATTCCTCTCTATCAACTAATAGACTAAGCTATGATCCCCATCACTCGAGATATTCTACTTTCAGTGGAACCGCTCTGAGCTTCCCTATTATGCCTGTATAGCACTGCAAACTGAAATGACTTTGCTAAAACCCAGGTCTGGACGATAGCCCTGGGCTGCTTTTGGGATGAACTCATGCGTGTGTCTCTGTGTTTGTTTGTGTGTGAGGCCATTAATATTTCAACACCGCCCAACTCGAGATGCCTGTACAACACAGCAGCACTTCTCTGCCTCTGTTTTTACCTGACTGCCTTATTGAAATACATTCTGACACCCTCAATGCGGGGGAGCAGAAGAGGGAAAGAGTATTCCCAAACCACAGCACGAGACATCTCTCTCCATGTCTTTTACTCTGCCAGAGGAACAGTAATTTGGGATTTAATTTATGTGTTGTTATGGCAAAGATTGACGAGCTTCCTGACTGGGAGTCTGTGTGTTGCACTCTGGGGGAAACAACAAAAGCCTTGGTTTACAGAGCAGACGAGTGCCGTGAAGTGGAGAATGTGTGGTGGCGCTCTCCTCCTGTCCCCGGCACGGCCCGCCCTCCTCCACCTGAGCTCCCTCTCTCTTTCTCTCTCTCCCCCTCGCCTCCCCCTTCCTCTGATCAGTGACAGTTGAAGCTGGGCCCTGGTACAGGGGACTCCAGTGCCACAGGGCATGCCCCCTCTCCCTCTTTCTCTGTGTATCTGGGTCCCAGTCCCAGAGGAGGACAGGAATAGGAGGGAGAGAGAGCCACACTGCATGCTCTGCTCGGATGCCACAACACAGTCAATCTGGAGACTGCTGCACGCACTTCTGTATTAATTCTGATTCTGCCTGCTCTGCCCCTGATCCCAGTTAGTCATAGTGAGCCGTGAGAGATGGGAGGCAAACAATTTGCAACAGTTAAATGGAATGAAATGAATCTTCATTTAAAAAAGCAAATGTTTACACGCTTTTAGAACACAGTGTGTACTTAGTCATCTCTCATACAACACTGAATGTAGAGTGTTGTTGTTTATTTTGTTGGCAGATACATACTGAAAAATGGCACTGGACTGGAGTGGAACTCAAAATCCCAGAGGACCAGAAGATAGACTGCTTCAGGAGCCATCCGTTCGAAAGCTGTTTAAATACAGAGCTATGGGAGCTATGCGTCTTCTCTCCTGCTCCGACTTACAAAGTTTTGTTGGCCACTTGAGCTGAGCAGGCTGTGGTTAAAGGCTTGATTGAGGCTTGTCATCAGCACAGTGCTCTTAGTTAAGAACCTCTCTACCTCCATATCCCTGGAGGCCAGGCCAACGGAGGCCAGGCATCGGAATACACAGAGACATATAAGGAATGAAAGCTTCAAAACATCCAGTGCAATTATACAGTGAGAATTTTACATAACAACAAAGAAACATGTTCCATTGCACAGGGGAATTCACCATTGTCATGCCGTACCACTTCCTCCTGCAATTGCTGCATTATTATGCATGTCTGTAAGAAGCTTGACTGCTGCTGGGCTTCATTGAATATGATCCTTACTATAAACTCTATTCTTCACAGACAGACGTAAAGTTATGTATGACAACATACAGCAGACTGACATCCAGACAACGCTCTGTGGGTGTTGCGTGTGTGCTAATAATGTGGTACATGTGGATGTTACATTTATGTGGAACGTGTGTGGTACTGAACCTACGTGAGGGGTACTGAATATGTGTGTGGGACGTGTGTGTGTGTGTGTGTGTGTGTGTGTGTGTGTGTGTGTGTGTGTGTGTGTGTGTGTGTGTGTGGAGGGAACATGTGTATAAATCTTGTCTGCTGGGACATGCCCATGGCAGACGGTGTGTGAGAGGCTACTGTCCCTCCGTGGGGGTGGAGGGGGAGGCTGGAGGTCCCGGCTCAAGCTGATGCCCAGGGTCAGTGGGTGAAGGGCACAGAGCCAGAACACACATGGAGAGCAGGCAGGGAGATTACTTCAGCTGACAGTAATTGTCCCTCTGTGCTCTCCTTAGGAAAACCTGTTTCCACACACTGACTAACTTCCACAGATTGGCTCCAGATAGCAATCATCAGCTTGAGGGAAGCTCCACATGAGCCAGACGTAATGGAAGGGATACTGTATTGTAGGCAGGGGTATAAGGCTAACGTAGCTAAACACTTGGTCCATACCATCTACACACAATATAATAGTCATTCCCAAGCATATGAACAGGGATGCCTTTCCCTCTGACCCTCAGCTAAACATCATGGTGGCCTTGTGTGTCAAGACATGAATCAAACAGCAACCACTGAGTGTGTCATAGTCCTTCGTAACTATAATATCAGCTTACACAACATGTCCTGTGGATTGTACTGTGCAGCACAGTGTGATGTACCTCACGGCTAGCTATCATTCTGATGCTAGAGGGATGTTTATGGATGCAGCAGAAAATACTGAATTATAAGAAGTTTTGAAGATTAGAATAGAATTCATACATTGTGACAGAAAACACTGTTGAAATTAAATTGGGAATGATACAGATACAATAGATGTGCTGCTGAATAAGTGGTTGCTTTGAATGACTTCCTTTTAGAGAATGTTGTCTGAGTGCTTTCACAATGGATGTCATTATATTTATGTCCGAGCCTCCCTTACACAACAGTTAATAATTGTAGTAGACTGACTAGTGACATTACACCACCTCCGCCAGTGTTCTCATCAGCACGGAAAGAGAAGGCAAGGACAGGCAAGATGAATTACATCAACGGCCAGCCGATACTTCCAGGGACGTGTGATTGAGACAAATGGGCTTGATACATTAGCGGGGATACTAAGTCCTGTCCCCCACAGATCCAAGGGAGATAGAGCCGAAACTAGAGGCACCCAACCTTTCCAGGGATCAGCGGTGTCATGGAGCCTCAGAAAGAGAGCTTTTTCAAACACTGGAACCAGTCACTGTCTCACTACATTTTCACGTGGCAGTTTTGTCTTCCACCGTGCAGGCCCTATTCAGATAACTTGACTTGGTTCTCTCCTGCAGGTGCAGAGAGTGAAATGGAAAGTGTGCGAGAGCGAGAGACATTACTGTTCCGTTCAGGAAACCCTTCGCTTTTAGTGTCTTACACTGTGAACTCTTCCATCACACATCATTTATCTTTAATGACACTAAATGTGCAAAATGATTTGACTCCAAACACTTGATTGCCATAATGTTAAATATTTATTTCTGATCAAATTTGCAAGGCACATTAAAAATCTATTTATTTATTCAATTTGCCTGCTGGTAGTATTAATCTGTCTGATTAAAGCCAAATTAATTAATATGAATGTGAATGTAGTCCTTATCATTGTAGAAACTACTTTTATAGTGCTGTAAAACTACCATTTATTATCAGGGAGATACTGTATCCTATTGGATTCATTACCATTAAACAATGTTACTTTTTTTTTAAATACACATTCCTGGGTATGCAGAAGTACTATTTATTTTCCCCCATTCCCTGCAGAGGACCTGCACCACAACAGTAGTTCTATGCTCTACTCGTCTGCTGCCACACAAAAGTCAGACTGCTTAAAGCGTGTGAGGCACAGTCCCGCTGCACCACTGTTTTCATAGCCCTATAAACACTGGTCTGGTTTTGTTTAACATGGCAGGATTAAGCAGCCATGCAAAAAGCATCCTTCTCACCTTGCACACTTTGTTTGTAGAAGGGGGGCAGAGCAGAACATTCACTGCCTAACTGCCTGCTACCTTAAGGTGAACCTGTTTCGGTGACTGTCAGGGAATGTACCATGGAGCTTAATCCCAGGCAAATAAAGAAGCGCTAAGATTAATGATGGCATAAACACATCCCAAAAGCCCTGGAATAATAATCAGCTCTTCAGCCCATTCTGTTCCGATGCAAAGTCAGCACACTGGGCACAGACGTCAAATCAACGACTATTCCACATTGGTTCAAAGTAATTTCATTGAAATGATGTGGAAACAATGTTGATTGAACCAGTGCGTGTCGAGTGGGAGCTGACAGACAATAAATCCCTCCCCACCCCAACACCTCGCATCGCCTCAACCAGGAAGCCACCATGCTTTGTTGCTTCATCAACACCAGGAAGCAGTCAATACTTTCCACTGGAGAAGCATGATACACCGTACAGAGTATACTAGGAGAGAACTACTGAGCCAGAGCTGGAGACAGACAGGGACTTCCATAATAATACTGTGGCTCTCCTCTCCTCCCCCTCCTACCAGAGCCTGCCAAGGCCACAGCTGGCCCTCAGAGCAAGGCCCACAGCGCTCGCCTGTCACACCCACTAATGAAGACAGGACGGTTTGTCATGAAGCTTCTTTTCTAACACAATCCTGATGAGTCTGTCAACCTTTTTTTCATTACAAGTTCTCAGAAGACAGGAAGACCCGTCCAAAAACAGACGTCAGGAAAGAGAAAAAAATCTTAGCGCTGGTATATACAGCAATAAATCACAGGTCCAAACCAAACAAGGCCATTAAAACATCATCAGGAGCATGCTCCTGTCCCCAGGTCCGTGTGTCCCTGTCATCTCTATGGAATGTGCAGCTTAACAGTTGGTTCTCCCAAGACAACCCCGTCTCTGATTAGGCCTCTTACAGTATAAAGGGAATCAGGAAAGTGCGGAGTCAGGTCTGATACAGGCAGAGAGGGGAGTGGAGAGAGAGGAGAGGATAAGAAGTCGGGGTCCAGGCCAGGGTAGGAGGGCGTGGGACATGGAGCTGGGGTGGGAGGGCTCCCTCTCCAGGAGGCTGCTCGCCAGCATGAGCACAGAAACAACCCCCCCTGCCTAATGAGGGGTGAAGTGGAGCCCCCTGTGGGACCCCCCCAGGCACATTCATTAGGACATGAAAAAGCATTTCCCGAGGCAGAGCAGGCATCCGCTTCGTCCTGGACATGTTTAATTTAGGGCCATGTGAAGAGAGGCCAGAATGGCCATGTCCGATCTACAAGGCCAGGGGAGGGGCTGCTGAGCCTGAGGAGGAGAGAGTACTTTACTGCAGTGGTTCCCAAACTGTGGGTCGGGACCCACTTGTGGGTCGCGGGATGACATTTTCTGTGCACACACACACACATATATATATATATATATATATATATATATATATATATATATATATATATATATATATATATATATATATATATATATATATATATATATGTACCAGTCAAAAGTTTGAACACCTTCTACAACTGCATTGTAGAATAATCGTGAAGACATCAAAACTATGAAATAACACATATGGAATCATGTAGTAACCAAAAAAGTGTTAAACAAATCAAAATATATTTTATATTTCAGATTCTTTAAAGTAGCCACCCTTGGCCTTGATGACAGCTTTTGGCATTCTCTCAGCCATATTAATGAGGAATGGTTTTCCAACAGTCTTGAATTAGTTCCCACATATGCTGAGCACTAGTTGGCTGATTTTCCTTCATTCTGTGGTCCAACTGATCCCAAACCATCTCAATTAGGTTGAGGTCGGGGGATTGTGGAAGTCAGTTCACCTGATGCAGCATTCCATCACTCTCCTTGGTCAAATAGCACTTACACAGCCTGGAGGTGTGTTGGGTCATTGTCCTGTTGAGAAACAAATGATAGGCACCCTAAGCGCAAACCAGATAGGATGGTGTATCGCTGCAGAATGCAGAGATTATCTGTTAACCTACTTTGCATCTCACAAAGACACAGCGGTTGGAACCAAAAATGTAAAATTTGGACGGATATGATGAAACTGTCTCTCATGAGGACAGCCACAGGAAAGGAAGACCCAAAGTTACTTCTGCTGCAGAGGATAAGTTCATTAGAGTTACCAGCCTCAGAGATTGCAGCCCAAATAAATGATTCACAGTGACAGACATGGTTGGTATACAAAAGATAGCCCTATTTGGTAAAATACCATGTCCATATTATGGCAAGAACAGCTCAAACAAGCAAAGAAAAACGACAGTCCATCATTACTTTAAGACATGAAGGTCAGTTAATTCGGAAATTTCAAGAACTTTTAAAGTTTCTTCAAGTGCAGTAGCAAAAACCATCAAGCGGTATGATGAAACTGGCTCTCATGAGGACCGCAACCGGAGAAAAAGACCCAAAGTTGCTGTTCTTTAGAGTTAACTACACCTCAGATTGCAGCCCAAAGACATTCTTCACAGAGTTCAAGTAACAGACACATCTCAACATCAACTGTTCAGAGGTTGCGTGAATCAGGCCTTCATGGTCGAAATTGCTGCAAAGAAACTACTAAAGGACACCAATAAGAAGAAGAGACTTGCTTGGGCTAAGAAACACAAGCAATGGACATTAAAATCTGTCTTTTTGGTTCCAAACGCCGTGTCTTTGTGAGCTTCAGAGTAGGTGAACAGATTATCTCCGCATGTGTGGTTCCCACCGTGAAGTATGGAGGAGGAGGTGTGATGGTGTGGGGGTGGTTTGCTGGTGACACTGTCTGTAATTTATTTAGAATTTAAGGCGCACTTAACCAGCATAGCTACCACAGCATTCTGCAGCGATACACCATCCCATCTGGTGTGTACTTAGTGAGACAATAATTTGTTTTTCAACAGACTGTGTAATGGTTTTTTGACCAAGAAGGAGAATGACGGAGTGCTGCATCAGATGACCTGGCCTCCACAATCACCCGACCTCAACCCAATTGAGATGGTTTGGGATGAGTTTGACCGCAGATTGAAGGAAAAGCAGCCAACAAGCACTCAGCATATGTGGGAACTCATTCAAGACTGTTGGAAAAGCATTCCCGGTGAAGCTGCTTGAGAGAATGCCAAGAGTGTGCAAAGCTGTCATCAAGGCAAAGGTTGGCACCTTTGAAGATTCTAAAATCTAAAATCTAACTTGATTTGTTTAACACCTTTTTGTCTACTACATGATTCCATATGTGTTATTTCATAGTTTTAACGTCTTCACTATTATTCTACAATGTAGAAAATAGTAAAAATAAAACAAAACCCTTGAATGAGGTGTGTCCAAACTTTTGACTGGTACTGTATATATTGTTTTGGGGGGAGGTAGAAAAACACTTTCAGTGTAAACTTAAATGACTAAAACCAAATAGAAAGTATGTAGAAAACATAATGTACCTATATATATATATATATATATATATGTTGTATAATAGCCTATAATATTTTAGAACTTACAATCAACAAAATAAAAGCTAGACAATCAGGCCCCCATTTATTTTTTATTTTGTTATAATATTTAAGCATAAGATCACAGCATTAGTCAAAATGCGTAGAATTGCAGGAAATCCGCTTAAAAACTATCATTTTTCTCAGCTCCATGAAAAAATGTACAGAAATGCAGAAAAATGTGCTTTAAAAGTGAAACATTTAATTTCAGCTCCATGGCAAAATATTTAGAATTGCAGAACATTTGCTTTAAAACTGAAACATTTTCTCTCCACTGCAAAGATGATATTTTTACTTTTTTACGCTCAACTCTTATGGTGGGTTGTGACTCAAAAGACACCTCAATTGGTGGGTCACGAAGCAAAAAAGTATAGGAACCACTGCTCCTTAATACATTCTCCTACTGATAGTTAAAAGCGGAAAGAGGTTGTAAGGGTTAACAGCATGCTAAGCCTATAATGGTCAGATAACTAAATTAAACAGGAAGTCAAGTACATAAAACAATATCAAATAAAATAATCCACTGTAGGGCTGTATGAGGTAACCTCAACTAAGAGGGTGTTTTTAAATTCAGTTTAATTCATTGCATTTTGTTGCATGCTTCTGTTATCGCCTCTCATGCTCAAGGCAAAAATAATAGATTCATTTAGCTAGTGGTGGTTAGTGGAATGGAACTAGGGATTATGATAATGCAGCTTCAAGGTCTGCTGGTAGAATAGTAACAACCATTTTGTTACACTACAGGAACTCGCAAATACAATCAAGGTATAATATTCTAAGATATCATATAAAACAAATTCTATATCTGTAAAATCTCAATGCTTTGTGAACAAAATAGAGAAGGCACAGCTTCAGTCCATTAACACGCCAACGCATAAGGAGAAGAGGGGCATTACGGGGTATCACTCCATGCGACATAAAATACATCCTTGTTATCGCTTATCCCTGTTCCTTATGAATCATCTTATTTATTAAGACTGTCTCCTTGCCTTGTTAGATATGTAGAACCAATCTCCCATAATTAGCAACTGCTAACCTTTGGGATGCTAATCCCCCGTGAATTCTGGATTTGTACATCAAAGCAAGACTCACCCATATAGCTGGTGCTTGAAATTACAGTCGATTTCAAACCTGCAATTATTTGTATAGCATGGATGCAAACAGCCTCCTCTTTTATGTCTCCCAGAATCCCGTGGGTTTGCAGTAAAAAAAAAAGAAATCCTTAATCCACTCCAGTGGAATCCAAATATAGAGTTAACACTGGATTCCAAAATTCATATGTGCACGTAAAGTAGAAAAAGCTTCCTATTTTGCATCGTAAAGATTTGATTTCTTTGGTGGCTTAGATGCATCCCATAAAAAGCAGGCAATTGCTATGGGGATCAGATCATTGCCAATTGTCAGCTGTCCTTTTCCCAGGCATTCATTGAAAGTTAATTAAACAATCAACGTCTGCCCCTATGTCTAATGTACTGGCGTTTCCAGGGCTGTGTTAATGGCGTGCTAGCTCTGATGTTTAGATGCTGCAGCAATTTTAGCCCTGTCTTATTCAAGGTCAGGCTAAATCCATTGAGTTGGGAAGGTGGAGATTATACAAAGAGGGAAAACATCTGAGAGAACCCCCCCCCCCACCCCCTCCACCCCACACACACGCTCACACACTCACACACAGGAAGCGGGAGAAGGCATCTTTGAAAATTTACAGAGAAGGTGCCTCCAGCGTAAATCTTCCCTAATGAGAGACATGAGTAACACATGTGTCAAAGATGTGCACCAAAAGAGAGAGGTGGGCTTTCATTCTGTTGATCTAACACATTTCTCCTTCTATTACATCAATGTCGTATGTTGTTGTGGATAGGTGTCATAAACTACATCAAAAAAGTGGATTGGATAAGGGCCATACTCAGTCAAATGTATTTGAGTATACAGTGAAATGCAGACATGTTTATCCTTTACATTATAAAATGTTCTGACATCCACTGGGGCTTAAAGAGATTCTCAGGTACTTTTTAGCCAGTAGTTCTGAAAGTAGCACTCACAAGACAAAAATGGTCCCTGAAAATTGCGTACTACACTACATCACATACTGAATATGCAGATATGTGCTACACGTCATTGCTCTCTCTCGCGCTCTGCTATGTGTGCATCATGTGCCTCTTGGTAGCTGTCACTCAAATGATGAGGAGCTGAATAATATAATAATAATAATATATGCCATTTAGCAGACGCTTTTATCCAAAGCGACTTACAGTCATGTGTGCATACATTCTACGTATGGGTGGTCCCGGGGATCAAACCCACTACCCTGGCGTTACAAGCGCCATGCTCTACCAACTGAGCTACAGAAGGAATCTCATTGGTTGAACGCAAATTGCTAGGGACTGTACCACATGGGGGAAATGGGGGAAAATGTAAGGAAAATGGCACAGCACAGCTTCCAGAAAAACTGTTTCTTTCAAACTATGAATTTCGTGGCTAATTGAGAGAACAATAGAACCATAATTCTGCTCATAGATTATGCATGTATGAACTACACATTGACACATCCAGCCCAAAGCAGGAGGTTTAAAAAATACTTAGTAGTTGCCAAAGTTCTGAAGCATGTCTTGAAGGTATTTACATGCACGATCAAAACAAGAATATGGATCACAAAGGTGAAACAGGAATCAGAATAATGGAAATATACTAAACCAAATTATAAACTTAACATGTAAAGTGTTGGTGCCAAGTTCATGAACTGCAAAAAAAAATGTATGCACACATTTGTTTTACATCCTTTTCGTGAGCATTTATATTTTGCAAAGATAATCCATCCACCTGACAGGTGTGGCATATCAAGAAGCTGATTAAACAGCATGATCATTACACAGGTGCATCTTGTATTGGGGACAATAAAAGGCTACTCTAAAATGTGCAGTTTTATCAAACAACGCAATGCCACAGAGCGTGCAATTGGCATGCTGACTGCAGGAATGTCAATGTTAATTTCTCTACCATAAGCCGCCTCCAACGTTGTTTTGGAGAACTTGGCGGTACGTCCAACCGGCCTCACAACCGCAGACCACGTGTAACCACACCAGCTCAGGACCTCCACATCTGGCTTCTTCAAGTGAATAATTTCTGCACAAACTGTCAAAAACTGTCTCAGAGAAGCTCATCGGCGTGCTCGCTGTCCTCACCAAGGTTTTGAGCAGACTGCAGTTCAGCGTTGTAACCGACTTCAGTGGGCAAAGGCTCAACTTTCATGGCCACTGGGACTGGAGAAACATGCACTTCATGGATGAATCCTGGTTTCAACTGTACTGTGCAGACGGCAGATAGCTTGTATGGTGTCGTGTGGGAGAGTGGTTTGCTGATGTCAACGTTGTGCACAGAGTGCCCCATGGTGGCGGTGGGGTTATGGTATGGGCAGGCATAGGCTACAGACAACAAACACATTTGCATTTTATTGACGACAATTTGAATGCACAGAGATACCGTGACAAGATCCTTAGGTCCATTGTCCTGCCATTCATCCGCCGCCATCACCACATGTTTCATCATGATAATCCATGTCACAAGGATCTGTACACAATTCCTGGAAGCTGAAAATGTCTCTGTTCTTCCATGGCCTGCATACTCACCAAATATTTTTCCATAGAGCAAGTTTGGGATGCACTTGTTGGCTGCTTTTCCCTCACTCTGCAGTCCAACTTATGCCAAACCATCTCAATTGGGTTGAGGTCGGGTGATTGTGGAGGCCAGGTCATCTGATGCAGCACTGCATCAATCTCCTTGGTAAAATAGCCCTTTCACAGTCTGGAGGTGTGTTTTGGGTAATTGTCCTGTTGAAAACAAATGATAGTCCCACTAAGTGCAAAACAGATGGGATGGCATATCGCTGCAGAATGCTTTTGGTAGCCATGCTGGTTAAGTGTGCCTTGAATTCTAAAAAATCACAGACAGTGTCACCAGCAAAGCACCCCCACACCATCACACCTCCATGCTTCACAGTGGGAACCACTGCTTGTGTTTCTTGGCACAAGCAAGTCTCTTCTTATTATTGGTGTCCTCTAGTTGGGGTTTCTTTTCAGCAATTCGACCATGAAGGTCTGATTCACACAGTCTCCTCTGAACAGTTGATGTTGAGATGTGTCAGTTACTTGAACTCCGTGAAGCATTTATTTGGGCTGCAATCTGAGGTGCAGTTAACTCTAATGAACTTATGTTCTGCAGCAGAGGTAACTTTGGGGCTTATTTTCCTGTGGCGGTCCTCATGAGAGCCAGTTTCATCAAAGCACTTGATGGTTTTTGAGACTGCACTTTCAAAGTTCTTGTCTTAAAGTAATGATGGACTGTCGTTTCTCTTTGCTTATTTGAGCTATTCTTGCCATAATATGGACTTGGTATTTTACCAAATAGGGATATCTTCTGTATATTTACATTTACATTTAAGTCATTTAGCAGACGCTCTTATCCAGAGCGACTTACAAATTGGTGCATTCACCTTATGACATCCAGTGGAACAGTCACTTTACAATAGTGCATCTAAATATTAAAGGGGGGGGGTGAGAGGGATTACTTATCCTATCCTAGGTATTCCTTAAAGAGGTGGGGTTTCAGGTGTCTCCGGAAGGTGGTGATTGACTCCGCTGTCCTGGCGTCGTGAGGGAGTTTGTTCCACCATTGGGGGGCCAGAGCAGCGAACAGTTTTGACTGGGCTGAGCGGGAGCTGTACTTCCTCAGTGGTAGGGATCACAACTGATTGGCTCAAACCCATTAAGGAAATAAATTATTTTAACCTATTCACACTTACCAACACACGGGTGTGATCATTCTACAGTGGCCCCTGTAGCTTACGATCAAACCGGTGTGATTACAACGCGTATTTAGAACGTCTAGTTTCGAATGACTCAACAATCAGCATTTGTGCTGGCCACACAGTTTTTCAGAAACATTTTGCACAAACACCTTCCTTACAAAGTTATGTCCAAAATGTGAGCAGTTTATTTTTGGATGCAATGTTCAGACATTCACAGAAGCAGCTGCAGCATAACATAATCATCCAAACCGGAAAATATTAGGCTACATTTGTCCGAGCGCTAACTGAGGAAAGATTGATGTAACACAAGCGGTCATATTTGTATAACTCTCGGCTGACAGAAACTAGAATATGAATTAGCTAATAGCAATTACTATTTATAATTAATCACATCACAGGTGACCTCACCATTGATCAAAATAATTGAGTAAAACAAATGGAAAGTAATCCGAAGATGAGTAGCTTGTGCCGCCGCCATGCTTGTTTTCTTTCTCATCAACCAAAGATAATAAGAGGAGACAAAATTAGTTTGGTCTATTTATAGTATGCATGTTGAAGGGGGTGTGTCGTCTACGATCATCCACTTCCCTTAATTTACTTCTGGAAGTTTACCCGAAAGATGAGTGAACCATTCCTTCACCTCATTATAACATCTTTGGTCTGGCAGATTACGTGACACCCAGAATGCATTGTATAATGTCAACAAACATGGCGCCACACATAACTGGCAAATAGCTTAGCTCATTATAATCAGTACAATCTTCAAAAAAGTATTTTACACACATCATAGGTGTCCATTACAATACATGCAATATTCGGTATGCATTATTTGTCACCAGTAATTGAAAACGTGAATAAAAGTGTAAATACATGATGCTCCATACATACATACTATAATTGCCTACAGTAGAAATGACAAGATGATATACAGAAAATAAGGAGCTTACTTTGATAGGAACGCACACATGTCCAAAGTTATTATGTGTAAGGAAAACAACAAGGAAGGCAAAGCGAGCGCCAGCAACAAAATGTTCCAATTCTTGCAAGACTGCGCAAATATATGCATACTTAATATGCCCAATCAAGAGAGAAGTTTATCCGGCTCAGTAAAGCCCATACATAAATTGTCCGCAACGCTGAAATGGTCTACTTCTCTGTGAATTCATGAGGAGGCGGAACACACCTCAATTCAAACTGTTGTTAGTAAATCCATTGATAAGTTTAAACATAGCCTATAGATAATTAGCAGGCAGCGCGTGTTAACTGTCCTTGTAACGCTTGTCGTCTGGGGAAGGAGGTGAGGACCAAGGTGCAGCGTGGTAAGTGTTCATATTTTACATCTTTTTAATGAACACTGAAAACAAAACAATAAACAACCAACGGACAGTCCTGTAAGGTGCAACACAACACTAAACAGAAAATAACCACCCACAAAAGACAATGGAACGCAGGCTACCTAAATATGGTTCTCAATCAGGGAAAACGATTGACAGCTGCCTCTGATTGAGAACCATACCAGGCCAAACACAGAAATAGAAAATCATAGACAAACTAACATAGACAACCCACCCAACTCACGCCCTGAACATACTAAAACAAAAGACAAAACAAAGGAACTGTGGTCAGAACGTGACTGTTGCGTAATAATCACATTTTGGAACAGTGAGTGTGTTCTGACATAACGTGCATAAAACAACTCACACTGGGGCGACCGTTAGAGATATTTGCAGCTTACGTGTGAAAAGGTTAACAAGGCACACCTGTTAATTGAAATACATTCCAGGTGACTACCTCATGAAGCTGGTTGAGAGAATGCCAAGAGTGTGCAAAGCTGTCAAAGGGTGGCTACTTTGAAGAATCTCAAATATAAAATAAATTTGGATTTGTTTCACACTGTTTTGGTTACTACATGATTCCATATGTGTTATTTCATAGTTTTGATGTCTCCACTATTATTCTACATTGTAGAAAATAGTAAAAATTTTGAAAAACCCTGGAATGAGTAGGTGTGTCCAAACTTTTGACTGGTACTATATGTGCAATGATATCAGATTTATAGTCAGATAAAAAGGTTACATATGAAACACTCTGAGTACTGGCTTTGAGCGATAGCAATAACCTTGCATGTAGCGAAACAATGATTTATGCACCTTGGCTTGGGCAGAGCACAGTAATGTAAATGGGTATGGTGACTGGGCGGCTGCTACCTGACTGTAAGATTGATGGAGGAGACTCAGAGAAAAGACTCTCGGAACTAAATTGCTTCATCTGTTTACTATTCCATCTGGAGTTTATGAAAAAGACAGACAAACAGAGGCTGATATATTGCCCTCGTGTCACGGTATGGCAGGAGCATTCACACACAGATTCATCTCTCACTTTAGAAGCCAAATGATACGTCTAATTTGCTGCGAGCACAGTTATTTTTAACTTCTCCAGCTGTCAGATAATGGAGCTTGACTGTCAGCGCTGGTGTGTATGTTAAAAGGTTGCAAACTCTTTTCAATTTACCGTTCCCTTTGAGCGAATTACAATACGCACATTCCATTAGTTTGGCTGATTGACGTTCCTTTTCCCTTATCAAAACCAAAGGGAGATTAAAAAGAGAGTTGACTAGATGGAAATGGAGACTTCCAAACAGCTATCTGAATTTGGCTTTGACATGCCTTGCCAATAATTACAATGCCTTGAATATTTCTCAGAAATCACTTGGAAGAACAGGCTGTTTCTTTGCTTATTAATTGGATAGAATAATGTATTTTCCAGACTCGTTCTGAATAATCAAGCATTCTAATGCTACGAAGGCCTTGGGTCCTTACTATTCAATGCATTGTGGTGTTCACAGGTTTTAATGGTAGGTCCTCTACAGTTGCTCTTACATTGATCTTCTTGACCAATGTGAAGACCTGACAGATTTGAACATGCAAATTACAACTCTTGATTGTAATAGCTAATAGGGCTGACCCCAATTTGTCGACTGGTCGATTGTTTGCTGCTTTTTGTTGTAGCCAATATATATTAAGTTTTTCATGGTACATGAGACACCTGTCTGATTCGCGCCCATCTTACTGAACTGATCCATTGCAGAGGCTGAGACTAATCCATTGCGGAGGCTGTGTAGATGGCACAGTCCAAGAAGAAGGGGAGTGTGGCTAAAATACACAATGCAAGTATCTCTCCTGCCAATTTGTGCACATTCATTGCTCATAACTTCATTGTGTGAAATGTTTGCCTTGATTGTTAGTGTCCCCATTACATATATCACCAGTAGTAGCTTACATTTACCGTTAATTCCTGTCATTTCTAATCTACAATGTTTGTTTGGCAATGGTACTTTATGTTAAAGTATTCAATATATTATTATTCCAATCGTTTACCCTTCTCATTGTCAAAGGGTACACTGTGTTTGCAGAGCACTCAACTATGCTACACTTGTGAGAAACAAGTCTTGGTTTATTTCATTCCATTTACGAGTTTTGTCAATTTAGTCATTGTCTTTAGTTTGGAGCGTTACTGTCAATGTTGAGTAAGGACGCACACCTGATTACGCATAGAAGTAGTCCTATAGGCTACCTGGCATGCGCGCAAATATAGGCATATAAAGAAGCCCATTTCTCCCTTTTGATAACCACTCAGCATGAAAGGGGAAAATGTCATGCTCTGATCCAGTGGAAACGTCATAAAATATGTCTACCTGATGAGCACTAATCCCTTGCGCAAAATAGCCTACAGCTGTGTATTTCCCAGCTCACTGGTGTGGGAAACTGAGGGCCCAGAATATTTCATACAATGTTGCAAGTTAGCTAGTGCTAGCTTTAGGCTGGACCTAAATTGATAGTTAATAATGTTTCAAGTTCGTTGCAGACAGACCATGCATAGCCAATGTGATTTATAGAATATTTATTTCCATCAGGATATGTTCTATCTGCAGGCTGCAATGTTTTTATTTGTTGGCTTTATGTAGGCTATTTTTACATAGTTGGAAATATCATTAACTTTTTAGATTTGTATCATTTTCATTTAGAGTTGGATAAAAAAAGTATTAACCACGTGACAATGATTTTGATATACGAAGATGTTATTATAAATTAAATTGTTCCACGAAAATGTGCATATGAAACCATAACTGGCACACAGATGGGTAGACATTTTAAGATACATTGGCATTTCACATGACAGAGGTTGCTGTCTCCTCCTGTAGCCTATTACCGGCAACTTCAGGAGAATCTGGGAAACCCAGCAGGAGCAGGAGGAGAATGGTCAGGTTAAGGTTTCTCTCTTTTGGTTATCTTGATCCATGGCTCCCTCTTGAGTCATTTGTGTCATATTCCATCAAACAGCATCAGACAATCATATAGTTGATTTTATTAAAACACAGGGGGGTGTCTATATATGGAAAAATACACTTTTAAACATTTTGACCAATCGATTGGTCGAAAGAACAGACGATTTAATTTGATTTTGATTTGACTTTCGGTCTACCAATATTTTTTTTATTTGGGAACAGCCCTAATAGATATGTTAGGCAAAGACAACAGGACAACACAAATATGTCCCTTATGGCCCTGCAAGTATTTTAAATAGCAACAGAGGCTATAAAACGTTGACTCTTTCAAAAGGTCAGTTATATAACATCCAGTCAAACTGTCATTAATCACTCCATCCAATGGCATTGTGAAGTTGTGGCAGCTAGGGCCAGGGGTCTAATTGATGTAATCTAGATGGGCACTAATGGATCCTGTAGCCTCAGCTCATCAGATAACAGTGTAAATCACAGGCCTCTGAGTGGTTGTGGAGGTAAGGCTACATTCACAGGCAGTGCCCAACTGACAGCTACATTTACATGGCCCGGAATTGATTAGGTCGTGGTAAGACATTGGCTTATTATGTCCTTAGAACCATAACAAGATAACATAACAAGAGAGGGTGGGGGGGGTCTAGCCTACTCACAACACAGCACATCAAACCGCTATACACGGAGCTCCCATGAAATAATTTCCCACTGTCCTAATAACCACGTGACCTGACCTCTATTGTTTGCCCACTAAAGAGAACTGCAGCAGGTTATGTAAAAGCAGCGAGCGACAGGCACATAAGGAAACTGGGTCTGATCACTAGGCCAGGCCTGGAATAGTCGCCTGCCTGCCTGGGCATTCTGGTCTCTGAAAATAAGCCTAGCATTTCGAGGCCCTGACACACCATGACAGGGATTAGGCCTAAACTGGCCATTCGGGAAAAACAAGATAAATACCAAACTCAGCCACGACACCGGGATTTCCACCCCTCAGCTAAGGTGAACATACCTGGGCTCAGGTTCACCTCTGCACAATGATGTCCTAACCTGTATGTCTAACAGTGAACTACAGTGGTTAGCAAACAGATTACTTTCAGTGGATGTTCCATCAGAGGCTAAAGCAGGCCAGGAAGGAGAATTCCTGGCGCTATAGTTCACCATGACAACACGACTAAATATTGTAGCATCATATGGCAAACCTTACTCGTATTGTATACACTACATATAATGCAAGTCTCGTCTTGCTGCAGCTGGGCCAAAGTCAAGTCATATATATACTGTGTGTGCAGTACTTCATTGATTGTATTCAGATCCTATGACCTCACATTAAAAGCATACTAATGCCAATGATTTTGTACTTTTTAATTCTGAGAGACAATAAGAATCATGTGTTTGTTTGTGTTCATGAGGCATCAATCATGTAAATGCAAGACATAAGTGTGCCAAGACGATTTCATAACTAATTATTCTTGTTAAATCATATGTTCGCTGCAGCCAACTAGCTGGAACAGCCTTTCTGTCACACCCTGATCTGCTTCACCTGTCTTTGTGCTTGTCTCCACCCCCCTCCAGGTGTTGCCAATCTTCCCCATTAGTCCCCATTATCCCCAGTGTATTTATACTTGTGTTCACTGTTTGTCTGTTGCCAGTTTGTTTTGTTGGTCATGTGTTTTTCCCCTTGCTCCTGTTTGTTTTTAGTTCCTGTTCTCTAATTTTCCCGGTTTTGACTATTCTGCCTGCCCTGACCCTGCCTGCCGTTCTGTACCTTTTGAAATCTGATCTGGATTACCGACCTCTGCCTGCCCTTGACCTGTCGTTTTTCCTGCCCCCTGTTCTAGTAATAAACGTCTGTTACTTCGACACTGTCTGCATCTGGGTCTTCCCTAAAATGTGATAGTACGAACTGGCCATGACTGACCCAGCAGACTCGTACCAGCTCCACAACGCCATCTCCTCCCAAGGAGCCACCATTGGATGGCACGAGGAGTTGCTTCGTGGTATTATGGAAGGGTTCCAGACCTTAGCCGAATGCCATGACCGTGCGTTGAACACATTGCTGGTGAGATTCCGCGGGATGTCTGTTAGGCAGCCTACCACGACGGTAATCTCCCAGTCCCTTAGTAACCCAGCTGTTAACAGCGCTGCCTCCCCATCCACTCCAGTTTCCTGGGAACACCGCTTACCTCCCCCGGACGCTTCGATGGAGAGTCGGGCACCTGATGAGCGTTTCTCGCTCAGTGTTCCCACATCATCGAGGTTTGCCCTCCTCCTTTCCCGCGAACTGGTCTAAGATAGCGTACCTCATCACGCTAATGTCAGGGAGGGCTCCCGCCTGGGCTACGGCAGTATGGGAACAACAGTCGGCCGTATGCTTCAGTCTGGAGGAGTTCATGGCGGAGGTAAAACAAGTTTTTGATGCTCCATTGTACGACTATGGGAACGAAGGAAGGAGAGAAGATTCGATTTCACTCGCCTGCCCAAGGATTCCACCTTGCCTCCGAGGCATCCCGGAAGTCCCCAATGGCTCTGTTGCCGAGAGGACCCGAGGCTACCCAAGTTCCCCAGAGAATCTCCGAAGTCTGCCGATTCACCTCTTCCCGAGCCAATGCAACTAGTCAGAGCTAATCTGTCTCCAGCAAACGGCTATACAGGCTTCACACTAAGAGTTGCCTGTATAGCCGGACTACTGGTCATTTCGTCTCCACCAGTCCACTAAAAGACCAGGCTCACAGGTAGGAGCGAGTAATAATAATAATAATAATAATAATATATGCCATTTAGCAGACGCTTTTATCCAAAGCGACTTACAGTCATGTGTGCATACATTCTACGTATGGGGTGGGCCATATGGAGAACTTTTCCTCTTCCCTTACTTGCACCCCTTTTCATTCCATTTTGTTGTGGGGGAACGAGTCAAAATCTCTCCGGGTACTCATCGACTCTGAGGCTGATGACAGCTTTATGGACGCTACCCTGGCGTCCGAGCTGGGCATCCCCACTCGGCCCCTCTCCATTCCCATGGATGTTAGAGTGCTGGACGGGAGCTCTATAGGCTGGGTCATCCACAATACCACCCCCATCAACCTATGTGTGTCAGGGAACCACAGCGAGACCATCCAATTCCTGCTTTTCACTTTTGGATGAAAGGCGTGCCCAGGGTAAACGGCCTCCTACTCTTTCCCAGATGGGAATATATGCATATATATTACTGGTGGATAGAAAACACTATGACATTTCTAAAACTGTTTGAATTATGTCTGTGAGTATAACAGAACTCATATGGCAGACAAAAACCTGAGAAGAAATCCGAACAGGAAGTGAGAACTCAATTTAGAAAACAGTGCCATTGGATGTCCATCTTAGATATGGATGAGCATGCACTTCCTAGGGCTTCCACAAGATGTCACCATCTTTAGATTCTGGTTGTATGATTCTACTATAAAGGTGGGGCTCATAATAGCTCTTTGAGTGGGTGGTCAGGCAGAAAGCCTCGGTCTCATTCCGCACGGTCACGAGAGAGTGTCCTCCCGTTCCTATGCTTTTCTTCAGACAATTAAATTCTGGCGGCTATTTCTTTGGGTTCTGAGCACCGTTCTCAGATTATAATTTTTCCGTAAAGTAAAAAAAAATATATGACACAGCGATTGCATAGAGGATACATTTATCTTTAATTCTATGAATAACACTTGCATCTTTTATCAATGTTTATTGTGAGTATTTCTGCAAAATCACCGGATGTTTTGGAATCAAAACATTACTGCACGTAATGTGCCAATGTAAACTGAGTCGCTCTGGATAAGAGCGTCTGCTAAATGACTTAAATGTAAATGTAAATGTAAATATATATCCTTCTGTAGCTCAGTTGGTCCTTCTGTAGCTCAGTTGGTAGAGCATGGCGCTTGTAACACCAGGGTAGTGGGTTCGATCCCCGCGGGACCACCCATACGTAGAATGTATGCATACATGACTGTAAGTCGCTTTGGATAAAAGCGTCTGCTAAATGGCATATATTATTATTATTATATTATATGCACATTATCCAACAAAACACACAATACATGTATAACATGATGTCCTATGAGTGTCATCTGATGGAGATAATCAAAGGTTAGTGATTCATTTTATCTATATTTATGCTTTTGTGACTGTGAAATATCGCTGTGTGTGTTTTTGAATTTGGTGGTCATCTAACATAAATATATGTTGTGCTTTTGCTGTAGAACATTTTAAAAATCAGACACGATGGGTAGATTAACAAGATGTTTATCTTTTATTTGCTGTATTGGACTTGTTAAGTCTACCCCCTACTTTTTTGAACATTCTGTTAAAAATCGTGCAACATTTCAGCGTCCTGCTACTCATGCCAGGAATATAGTATATGCATATGATTTGTATGTGTGAATAGAAAACACTGACGTTTCTAAAACTGGTTAAATCATGGCTGTGACTATAACATAACGTGTGTTTCATCGAAAAGCGGAAGAAAAACTGATCACCAAAATCTGAAAAATATATAAATGCACCACTTGCATGTATTGGAAAGCAAATTACATGGGGCTGGGATTGCAAGTCCTACAGCTTCCACACGATGTCGCCAGTCTTGTCAATTGCATGCGCTTTGTTTCTTGGTCAAACGAGTAAGAGAGAGCCCATTCCTTCCGGTCTCCGACAGGATGTTTTGGAGTAGAAATTTCTGAACATGATTTCAAGACGTGGAGCTATTGAATACACATCGCCCCATGATCAATTTAATAGATTATTAACATTTACTAATACCTAAAGTTGGATTACAAAAGTATTTCGAAGTGTTTTGTGAAAGTTTATTGTCAACTTTTTTAATTTGAAAAAATGACGTTGCGTTTTAAAACTGTGTTTTTTCCTGGATCACAGACTCTTCATAGATCGATATTTAGGGTATATATGGACCGATTTTTAATCGGAAAAAAAGACCCAATAGTGATGTTTATGGGATATCTAGGAGTGCCAACAAAGAAGATCGTCAAAGGTAATGAATGTTTTATATTTTATATCTGCGTGTTGTGTAGCGCCGGCTATGCTAATTATTTTGTTTACGTCCCCTTCAGATATTTCGGGGTGTTGCATGCTATCAGATAATAGCTTCTCATGCTTTCGCCGAAAAGCATTTTAAAAATCTGTCTCGTTGGCTGGATTCACAACGAGTGTAGCTTTAATTCAGTACCCTGCATGTGTGTTTTAATGAATGTTTGAGTTTTAACGAGTGCTATTAGCATTTAGCGTAGCGCATTTGCATTTCCAGATGGCTAGATGGGACGCATGCGTGTCGGGTCGACGTAAGAGGTTCATGTGTGAAAGTTAAATATTTCTAAAGATTTTTTTTCAGCTGAATGAGAGGGGGTGTTCCCTTTAGGGAACTCCTTCTGCCTCCTAGCCCCAACAGGTTTCGTCTCAAGTTCCTGTGGTATTGCGACACAATCCCCTTATTGACTGGTCTGCTGGTGCCATCATGGGCTGGAGCCCGTTCTGCCACGCTCATTGCCTGAAGTCAGCGCAGCCTGCGCGGGACTTCTTCCTGGGGCTCGGGAAGTCGCCTCGGACCTTTCCGCCAGTCCTGAGGAGTACCAGGACCTCCAGGAGGTGTTCAGTAAGGCCCAGCCACTTCGCTTCCACCACACCGACTCTATGACTGCGGGATTGACTTCTGCCCCGGGGACAACTGTACTCTTTGTCGGGTGAGGAGACCAAGGCTATGGAGACCTACATTGAGGACTCCCTAGCTGCAGCGTTCATCCGTCTTTCTGCCTTACCCGCCAGCGCAGGGTTTTGTCCTTCTTCTCCACAAAGAAGAGCTTTGCGCCGGCAGGGGAGGCCCATGCATCGACTACTTGGGCCTCAACGACATCACGGTGAAGACCCGCTACCCACTACCACTCATCACCTTGGCCTTAGAGCCACTTCAGGGGGCCACCATGTTCTCCAAGCTGGACCTACGTAATGCCTACCACCTGGTGTGGATACGTTCTGTCCCTTTTGGACTCTGATCTGGATTACCTGACCTCTGCCCCCTGTTCTAGTAATACACTTTTGTTACTTCGGCACTGTCTGCATCTGGGTCTTCCCTAAAACATGATACTTTCTTAGAAAATGTATGAAATAGTCTTACTTGTAAACTCAAATTAAATAGCCTTACTTTTTTCTCTAGCCAAGATATCTCTGTACAGTAATTACTGAGACAATGGCATTGTAAACTCAGCAAAAAAATAAATGTCCCTATTTCAGGACCCTGTTTTCAAAGATAATTCGTAAAAATCCAAATAACTTCACAGATCTTCATTGTAAAGGGTTTAAACACTGTTTCCCGTGATTGTTCAATGAACCTGCACCTGTGGAACGGTCGTTAAAACACTAACAGCTTTTCTACTGACTCTGAAAAACACCAAAAGAAAGATGTCCAGGGTCCCTGCTCATCTGCGTGAACGTGCATTTGGCATGTTGCAAGGAGGCATGTGGACTGCAGATGTGGCCAGGGCAATACATTGCCATGTCCGTACTGTGAGACGCCTAAGACAGTGCTACAAGGAGACAGAACAGACAGCTGATCGTCCTAGCAGTGGCAGACCACGTGTAACAACACATGCACAGGATCTTTACATCCGAACATCACACCTGCGGGACAGGTACAGGATTGCAACAACAACTGCCTGAGTTATACTAGGAATGCACAATCCCTCCATCAGTGCTAAGACTGTCCACAATATGCTGAGAGAGGCTGGACTAAGAGCTTATAGGCCTGTTGTAAGGCAGGTCCTCACCAGACATCACCAGTGACAATGTCGCCTATGGGCACAAACCTACCGTCGCTAAACCAGACAGGACTGGCAAAAAGTGCGGTTTTGTCTCACCAGGGGTGATGGTCGGATTCGCGTTTATCGTCGAAGGAATGTGCGTTACACCGAGGCCTGTACTCTGGAGCGGGATCGATTTGGAGGTGGAGGGTCCATCATGGTCTGAGCTTGTTGTCATTGCAGGCAATCTCAACGCTGTGCATTACAGGGAAGACATCTTCCTCCCTCATGTGGTACCCTTCCTGCAGGCTCATCCTGACATGACAATGCCTCCAGCATGACATTGCTACCAGCCATACTGCTCGTTCTGTGTGAGTCCTGCAAGACAAGAATGTCAGTGTTCTGCCATGGCCAGTGAAGAGCCCGAATCTCAACGCCATTGAGCACGTCTGGGACCTGTTAGATCGGAGGGTGAGGGCTAGGGCCATTCCCCCCAGAAATGTCTGGGAACTTGCAGGTGCCTTAGTGGAAAAGTGGGGTAACATCTCACAGCAAGAACTGGCAAATCTGGTTCAGTCCAAGAGGAGGAAATGCACTGCAGTACTTAATGCAGCTGGTGGCCACACCAGATACTGAATGTTACTTTTGATTTTGACCCCCCTTTGTTCTGGGACATGAGCTGTTCGCTGCTCGCTCCCCCACATGGTGGAACCTCCCCGTCTCTTTGACTCTTTCCTGCTGCCTCCTTCTTTCACTTTTGACCTCACCCGGGTTACCAGCAATACATTATTCCATTTCTGTTAGTCACATGTCTCAGTTGTTGAATCTTGTTATGTTCACACAAATATTTACACATGTTAAATTTGCTGAAAATAAATGCAGTTGACAGTGAGAGGATGTTTCTTTTTTTGCTGAGTTTATTTCATTAGTATTAGTATTAGATTTCCACACATTACGGCACATTGCCAATTGGCCAGCTCTGACCTGTATTGTTAATAAGCCTGCGTATTGTCAGGATCTATTTTCTCACCTCATATGGCAGCAAGTCAACATACTCAGGTGCCAACGGCTTATTACTCTTTAAGGTTTACATGAGTACATACTAATGGTGGTGGGGCCATATTTGGGATCCAATGCTCAAGGGAAACCCAATCCATCTCTACAACCTCCCTACATGCTCCCTCAGTGAGACCAGGCTTCTGGCTTAGTGCTGCTCAACATGTAACACCAGACCCTTCACAATTCTAAGCAAACCACAAGCACGAAGAGCAAGAAAGTGAATGTATCTTTCTCTCTCTCTCTCTGAAGAACACACCATATCATTTACAGTCAGATGCTGTACTGGTGGCATGACTGGCATCCCATTGTAAAATAACACATGGCTCGGGGAGTTTTCTAAAAAGCCGTTGCAATCCTTCTCCTTGCTAGTTAAATTACAGAGGAGGTCGTGGCGGGGGACTCCTGCACTGCTCCAAGTCAACGGCAACAATTCTCCATGCCGTGTTTGTCAACATGGCTGCCTTGTGTAATTGGCATAATTGTCAGGTTAGAGCCGGGAACAAACGGGGCGTCCTCTTGGCGAGCGATGAGCAGTGTCATTAAAGGGCCGCGTTTCTGGAGGCGCTCCCGGGGACATATATACGAGCATGTTGGAAAGACAGCTCGCCTGATAAAATGGCTGCCTCTTATCTCTGCTATGCATATGAAAGGCTTATGCCTTCTCCATGACAGATTCTACGCCTCGTCACCGTGGGATTTGCCCAGATACATGAGAACAGAAGCAGTGAGAAAAAAACGATGTAGTGCATATATAGCCCCATCTTACCACTGTCAACATCCAAATTGGTGTGTGTCTGTGTACGGAGGCTACTCTTGTGTGAATTAGAGAATAAAATACAGAGAGGGGGAGTTTTAAAGACATTCCCTCTAAAAATCTTTGTAGTTAAAGTTGAAGTCAGAAGTTTACATACACTTAGTTTGGAGTCATTAAAACTCTTTATTCAACCAATCCACACATTTCTTGTTAACAAACTTGTTAACAAACTAGTTTTGGCAAGTCGTTTCGGACATCTACTTTGTGCATGACACAAATAATTTTTCCAACAATTGTTTACAGACAGATTATTTCAGGTATAATTCACTGTATCACAATTCCAGTGGGTCAGAAGTTTACATACACTAAGTTGACAGTGCCTTTAAACAGCTTAGAAAATTTCCAGAAATGATATCATGGCTTTAGAAGCTTTTGATAGGCTAATGGACATCATTTGAGTCAATTGGAGGTGTACCTGTGGATGTATTTCAAGGCATACCTTCAAACTCAGTTCCTTTTTGCTTGACATCATGGGAAATCTAAAGAAATCTGCCAAGAGCTAAAAAAAAATGGTAGACCACAAGTCTGGTTCATCCTTGGGAGTAATTTCCAAATGCTTGAAGGTACCATGTTCATCTGTACAAACAATATTACGCAAGTATAAACTCTTTGGTGCGAAATGTCCAAATCAATCCCAGAACAGCAGGAAACAGGTACAAAAGTATCTATATCCACAGTAAAATGAGTCCAATATCGACATAACCTGAAAGGCTGCTCAGCAAGGAAGAAGCCACTGCTCCAAAACTGCCATAAAAAAAAGCCAGACTACGTTTTGCAACTGCACATGGGGACAAAGATCATACTTTTGTCCTCTGGTCCTCTGGCCTCTGGTCTGAAGAAAAAAATTGAACTGTTTGGCCATAATGACCATCGTTATGTTTGGAGAAAAAAGGGGGAGGCTTGCAAGCCGAAGAATACCATCCCAACCATGAAGCACGGGGGTGGCATCATCATGTTGTGGGGGTGCTTTGCTGCAGGAGGGACTGATGGCATCATCCAAAATAGATGGCAAAATGAGGGAGGAAAATTATGTGGATATATTAAAGCAACATCAGTCAGGAAGTTAAAACTTGGTCTCAAATGGGTCTTCCAAATGGACAATGACCACAAGCATACATCCAAAGTTGTGGCAAAATGGCTTAAGGACAACAAAGTCAAGATATTGGAGTGTCCATCACAAAGCCCTGACCTCAATTCCATAGAATATTTGTGGGCAGAACTGAAAAAGCATATGCGAGCAAGGAGGCCTACAAACCTGACTCAGTTACACCAGCTCTGTCAGGAGGAATGGGCCAATATTCAACCAACTTATTGTGGGAAGCTTGTGGAAGGCTACACAAAATGCTTGACCCAAGATAAACCATTTAAAGCCAATGCTTCCAAATACTAATTGAGTGAATGTAATCTTCTGACCCAACGGGAATGTGATTAAATAAATCATTCTCTCTGCTATTATTCTGACATTTCACATTCTTAAAATAAATTGGTGATCCTAACTGACCTAAAACAGGTCATTTCTACTAGGATTACATGTCAGCAATTGTGAAAAACTGAGTTTAAGTGTATTTGGCTAAGGTGTATGTAAACTTCTGACTTCAATTGTATATTAAGTGGATAACAAAATATGTGTTCATCTTATCCTTTACTTAGCAACAATTTAGACAGCATTTTCAGCACGGAGAACTTTGCAAACCAAGAACGAGCTTCAATTTTCTCCATAATCTGTGGTGAATAATATATATGATAATTATTTAGTAAGTATAATTATCATGATGAGGTGGGCCATTCTGAAAGCTAATCACTTGTATCTTCACTGCTGGGTAGCTTAGCATGCTTATTAATCTGTCAACACTCATAACGATGTTTTTTTTTTCTCCAATTGCTCTCTTACTCCCAAAATAAACAGGATGGCTCTTTTGAGTTACAGCTGTATAATTTGTTGGTGTAGCAAAGGCATTTATCTATACATTTATTTTCAATTTGAGGTACGCTGCAGTCATGAAAGCTAAATCACTAGCAAGGAGAAGATTATTATAATTACTTAGCAGCTGTCGCACACACAGCATGAGCAGTGTGAGTACAGGATATGTCAGAATATAGTTCAAGTAGCAAGGCAAACTTTATTTTGTTGTATTGTTCAATATCCACACACTGAGGCCCAGGTATGAGCGTCTCAAACCAGTTTAGCCATCACAGCACTACTTAGACATAAACAGGTATCCATAGGCTGCTGGGTATATAGAGAGCTCTTCTGAGCCCCTGACAGAACAGCAAAGCTTTCACTCACAAATGGTTTGAATGATTAAATTTGAATAATGAAAAATGACTTCCATCATTTAAGGAAGCCTTTACTTTGTCTCCCTCTATGAGGCTTGAGGCTTCAACCAACAGATTGATATTGGGATCTCCAGTGTACAGTACCAGATTGTGTAATTTAACCTACAGGAAATTAGGCTTTCTTTCACTGGAACATGACCAACTGATAGATAGAGAATAAGCATTAAGCCAGACTAATGTTGGCCAGTCCCTGATCATAAGGTCAGGTTTAGACCACTAGAAGAATAGATGGGGGTGGGAACGTAATGAAAATCCAGTACTGGACTATATTCCTCTTCAAAACGGAGACTAAAACTGGGATTTTTCCAGGGGTGGGAACTGCGATACGATATTGTAACGATACTTAGGTGCAGATACGATATGTATTGCGATTCTCACAACTTTATATTTATTGCGATTTGATGTTCCAAACATTTTACTCACTATACAGTGGGGCAAAAAAGTATTTAGTCAGCCACCAATTGTGCAAGTTCTCCCACTTAAAAAGATGTGAGAGACCTGTAATTTTCATCATAGGTACACTTCAACTATGACAGAAAAAATGAGAAAAAAAAATCCAGAAAATCACACTGTAGGATTTTTAATGAATTTATTTGCAAATTATGGTGGAAAATATGTATTTGGTCAAAAACAAAAGTTTAGCTCAATACTTTGTTATATACACTTTGTTGGCCATGACAGAGGTCAAACGTTTTCTGTAAGTCTTCACAAGATTTTCACACACTGTTGCTGGTGTTTTGGCCCATTCCTCCATGCAGATCTCCTCTAGAGCAGTGATGTTTTGGGGCTGTTGCTGGGCAACACGGACTTTCAACTCCCTCCAAAGATTTTCTATGGGGTTGAGATCTGAAGACTGGCTAGGCTACTTCAGGACCTTGAAATGCTTCTTACGAAGGCACTCCTTTGTTGCCCGGACGGTGTGTTTGGGATCATTGTCATGCTGAAAGACCCAGCCACGTTTCATCTTCAATGCCCTTGCTGATGGAAGGAGGTTTTCACTCAAAAGTTCACGATACATGGCCCCATTCATTCTATCCTTTACACGGATAAGTCGTCGTGGTCCCTTTGCAGAAAAACAGCCCCAAAGCATGATGTTTCCACCCCCATGCTTCACAGTAGGTATGGTGTTCTTTGGATGCAACTCAGCATTCTTTGTCCTCCAAACACGACGAGTTGAGTTTTTACCAAAAAGTTATATTTTCATCTGACATTCTCCAAATCTTCTTCTGGATCATCTAAATGCTCTCTAGTAAACTTCAGACGGTTCTGAACATGTACTGGCTTAAGTACGGGGACACGTCTGGCACTGCAGGATTTGAGTCCCTGGCGGCGTAGTGTGTTACTGATGGTAGGCTTTGTTACTTTGGTCCCAGCTCTTTGCAGGTCATTTACTAGGTTCCCCTGTGTGGTTCTGGGATTTTTGCTCACCGTTCTTGTGATCATTTTGACCCCATGGGGTGAGATCTTGCTTGGAGCCCCAGATCGAGGGAGATTATCAGTGGTCTTGTATGTCTTCCATTTCCTAATAATTGATCCCAGAGTTGATTTCTTCCGACCAATCTGCTTACCTATTGCAGATTCAGTCTTCCCAGCCTGGTGCAGGTCTACAATTTTGTTTCTGGTGTCCTTTGACAGCTCTTTGGTCTTGGCCATAGTGGAGTTTGGAGTGTGACTGTTTGAGGTTGTGGACAGGTGTCTTTTATACTGATAAAAAGTTCAAACAGGTGCCATTAATACAGGTAACGAGTGGAGGACAGAGGAGCCTCTTAAAGAAGAAGTTACAGGTCTGTGAGAGCCAGAAATCTTGTTTCTTTGTAGGTGACCAAATACTTATTTTCCACCATAATTTGCAAATAAATTCATAAAAAATCCTACAATGTGATTTTTAGGATTTTTCTTCTCATTTTGTCTGTCATAGTTGAAGTGTACCTATGATGAAAATTACAGGCCTCTCGTCTTTTTAAGTTGGAGAACTTGCACAATACTTGCACAATTGGTGTCTGACTAAATACTTTTTTGCCCCACTGTATGTCTGCTGCAGAAAGACAATTAGTTTTGATCAGTCATGGAAATAAAAGTACTTAAAACACGTTGACTCTCTATTTTAAAAAGAAGATGGAAAACAAGCTATTGGAAGAAAGATACTAGCGTTTGGCACAGGTACAGCCAACTAGCACTAGCTAATGTTACCTAGCAAAATAAATGATACTTGAGTCAAAGCATCGATATAATATCGTCTGAAATAATATTGTGATACGTAACTGTAACAATTATTTCACCATCACTATATGTGTCCATTGAAGATGTGTCTGAATGAAAACATAATGACAGCATGTCTGTGTCTCTGAGGTTTTCCTCTACCATTTGCTTTAGTGCCTGAATTCCCCTGACGGCCATGTTTATGCCTGCAGTGCCATCAGAGTGCTGAACGGGCCCTGGAACGCTCCCCTCAATCATTACTGCTCCCAACAGAACGACATGGGGGAGACACTGGAAGGGCTTAGGCATATACAGTTGAAGTCAGAAGTTTACATACACCTTAGACAAATACATTTATACTCAGTTTATCACAATTCCTGACATGTAATCCTGGTAAACATTCCCTGTCTCAGGTCAGTTAGGATCACCACTTTATTTTAAGAATGTGAAATATCAGAAGAATAGTAGAGATTTATTCAGCTTTTATTTCTTTCATCACATTCCCAGGGGGTCAGACGTTTACATACACTCAATTAGTATTTGGTAGCATTGCCTTTAAATTGTTTAACTTGGGTCAAACGTTTCAGGTAGACTTCCACAAGCTTCCCACAATAAGTTGTGTGAATTTTGGCCCATTCCTCCTGACAGAGCTGGTGTAACTGAGTCAGGTCTGTAGGCCTCCTTGCTGGCACACGCTTTTTCAGTTCTGCCCACACATTTTCTATAGGATTGAGGTCAGGGCTTTGTGATGGCCACTCCAATCTCTTGACTTTGTTGTCCTTAAGCCATTTTGCCATGCATTGGTCATTATGGCCAAACAGTCCTATCTTTGTTTCATCAGACCAGAGTTTCCTCCAGCATCTTCACAAGGTCCTTTGCTGTTGCTCTAGGATTGTTTTGCACTTTTCACACCAAATTATGTTAATCTCTAGGAGACAGAACGTGTCTCCTTCCTGAGCGGTATGATGGCTGCGTGGTCCCATGGAGTTTATACTTGCGTAATATTGTTTGTACAGAGAAACTTGGTACCTTCAGGCGTTTGGAAATTGCTCCCAAGGATGAACCAGATTGTGGAGGTCTACAATGTTTTTTTCTGAGGTCTTGGCTAATTTCTTTTGATTTTCCCATGATGTGAAGTAAAGAGGCACTGAGTTTGAAGGTAGGCCTTGAAATACATCCACAGGTACACCTCCAATTGACTCAAATGATGTCAATTATCAGAAGCTTCTAAAGCCATGACAGACAACTTAGTGTATGTAAACATCTGACCCACTGGAATTGTGATACAGTGAAATATAAGTGAAATAATCTGTAAACAATTGTTGGAAAAATTACTTGTGTCATGCACAAAGTAGATGTCCTAACCGACTTGACAAAACTATAGTTTGTTAACAAGACATTTGTGGAGTGGTTGAAAAACAAGTTTTAATTTACATTTACATTTAAGTCATTTAGCAGACGCTCTTATCCAGAGCGACTTACAAATTGGTGCATTCACCTTATGACATCCAGTGGAACAGTCACTTTACAATAGTGCATCTAAAACTTAAGGGGGGGGTGAGAGGGATTACTTATCCTATCCTAGGTATTCCTTAAAGAGGTGGGGTTTCAGGTGTCTCCGGAAGGTGGTGATTGACTCCGCAGTCCTGGCGTCGTGAAAAACAGTTTTGACTGGGCTGAGCGGGAGCTGTACTTCCTCAGTGGTAGGGAGGCGAGCAGGCCAGAGGTGGATGAACGCAGTGCCCTTGTTTGGGTGTAGGGCCTGATCAGAGCCTGGAGGTACTGAGGTGCCGTTCCCCTCACAGCTCCGTAGGCAAGCACCATGGTCTTGTAGCGGATGCGAGCTTCAACTCCAACCTAAGTGTATGTAAACTTCCATCACAGGCTCATATTATCCAGGCTCTCTGCTTAACAAACAGGTCCTTCAATGTTAATTTGAAAGTAGACATTTAAAGAAATGTTCCGCTAGGCTTCGATCGGCTTTCTTGATCCACTTTAATAATGTTTACATATCTTACATTACTCATCACATACTGTATCTCATACCATCTATGGCATCTTGCCTATGCCGCTCGGCCATCGCTCATCCATATATTCATATGTACATATTCTTATTCCATCCCTTTAGACATGTTTGTATTAGGTAGTTGTTGTGGAATTGTTAGATTACTTGTTAGATATTACTGCACTGTCGGAACTAGAATCACAAGCATTTCATTACACTCGCATTAACAACTGCTAACCATGTGTATGTGACCAATAAAATTAGATTTGATGTCACTGTTAGGTCAATTAAAGCAGAGAGCCACTCTGCTTTCATCATCCAATCCTTGACCAGTAAGGGTGAAACAGCCCACAAACAACAGTTTCTCTTCTAGCCTGCCACTTCACACTTACCTAGCGCACATACTGTATTTGATTACAGCTGAGAACTGAGCAGCTTGGCTGGCAGTTCAACAGTGGGGTGAGGTGAGGTGACCTGATGGAGCTGGGGATAAGATACAGTGCCTTCGGAAAGTATTCATACCCCTTTGACTTATTCCACATTTTGTTGTGTTAAAGCAAATTCAAAATTGATCAAATATATTTTTTAAATCTCACCCACAAGTGGCTTACAATGACTCAGTGAACCCAATTACAGAGTCAAGTTGCAGGTGCTTCTCTCAATGTAGTGGACCAACTGAGGAGTGCTTCTCACCGGCTCCAGTCTGACAGAGAACAGCTGTAATCTGAGCCTGAGCTACATGCTCTCTCCTCTCCCAAATCACTATCCACCTCATGTTCATGTGCTCCAGCCAGGTTTAGTCAGGGTGGTGAGTTTTGTTAAATATATACCATGCGTGACATGACCTTCTAGGAGCTGCATTTTTCAAATAAAGAAAGTATTTTCACTCCGGCAGCTGTAGGCGTTTACCGAAAGGAGTTCATGTAGCTGCCAGGAAATGAGGCTGTGCTGCTCCAAATCAAGATCAGATATATCTCCAGACCTTATCTCTGCTATCACACGTTGTGTCTGCTCTTATCCACTGAGTTTCAGACCAGTGGAGCCACTCTCTCCTTGTGGCCAGGCCTCAGATCTATCCTCTGATTGAGAGTGCCAATTGAATGGCTTGTGATGGGTTGGAATAAACAGCTGCATAATAGGATGTTGGAACTGGTGGACCTTTGACCACAATAGCCACCATTTTCACACAAAAGGGACGACCCTCCCACATAGACTGTACTGTATGGAGCATTCCCATACAACACCTCAACATCTCTCCCACGCATATAGTATATTTTGCCAACCTACCAAGAGCATGGATAGCTCTCCTCAGGAGAGCCATTGGTGAGGTTGCATTCACAAAACCTTACAGTTTTTCCACACCTACACACAAGCAACAAAGTGTAATGCAATGCATAATGCTGTTCAGAAATCCTGCCAGGAATGATGTAAAAGGAAAGACTTAGCTATACTAAGCTCTCATTCCACTTCCCATCAAAATTCTTCCTTTAATGCAGGAACAAAGTAGCTAGACTCCAAGGGAACATTACAGACAACTGTCAGTGACTGCTACTCTGACCACATATTCCCTATGTCAGAACCTGCAGGAAGGGAAAATGTGCAATATTCTGATAATAATATTCCGTGCACAGTAATGCAACTCAGGACACTTCCCTACTGGCCAGAAGGAGGGGAAATGAGAACAGGTAATTATCAAATGGCCTGAAGGCGAGAAATGATAGAGATTGCAGCGAGCGGGGATATTTAGCCCTGCTAATGAAGGCCCATGTTTGGGGAGCACCCAGGCAGAAGGGAGGAGGGGGAGCCTCACTGTGTCCAGACAGGAGGTAGGTCCTGATAAGACCGTGTTACATAATGCGGTGGTCAGACCTAGCCTGCCTTTCTTTCTGTTTAGACTGCAGCTCACTGTCCTTATACTATATATCCCTTTATACGCATTCACACACTCAGCATTGACTGGACACAGTGGAGGCTGCTGAGGGGAGGATAGCTCATAGTAATGGCTGGAACGGAGTGAATGGGATGGCATTAAACGTATGATGTATTTAATACCATTCCATTAACTCCGCTCCAGCCCTTGCCATGAGCCCGTTCTCCTCAATTTAGGTGCCACCAACCTCCTGTGCTGGACAAATGGAGATGGGTTAACATTGGCTGTGAGGAGTAAAAAGGCGGAAAAATGTACCGACAGTATCAATAATCAATATAAAATTTGCTAAACAAGTTAAATACATAATTATTATTAATATTCAGTAATGTAAATCTGATTAAAGTAAATTCCTCCATTGACTGTTGAACAGAGAGGTGGTTATCAAACTAAATTAGCTAAACATTTTAATGGATCTTATGGAAGTGAATACCATGTTCAGTCAAATTCATTGTCTTGTCGTTCACTTACCACTTACAATGTTCAGTTTGAGTAATAGCATTGAGAAGTTACTGTTAACATGCCTGTGAATGTTTTGGAGAGACAGTCTGTCCGTCTGCCGGCCCGGTCCACTTAACCCCACAGAGAGGTCTCTATGGTCGCCTGTCTCTACAGCAGTACTTAAGCGGTGAAAAATGTAAAGAGATTTCTTATTTTGTATATGCAGCACTTGCCCCTGACGAATATGAAATGTTAAACATGTCATTAGGATTCACATGCATTCCCTTGCCAGATTTGCTTGCAGACATCAGAATTGCTAAATTTGCTGATTAGCCCAAGAAGCAGAGCTGCTTGGTCTGTGAGGGAATTAATGGAAAACGGAGTCTGATTTGTCTAGATAACCTTGAACCCCCAAAGCCCAGCTTCCTGTGGATGTGCGCATTTCAATCAGCAATTTTTGGATCGTGTTAATCTGAGCCTGTCTCTGTCCGTCTATCCGTCCGCTGCAGCCTGTGTAATAACCTAGCTACCTCTTACCTGCCTTTATTATGACCTTCGATACCCACAAATCAGAATCACAACCTGACTGCCACACATTGTCAGTAAACCATTCCCTTTATCTGTAATGTAAAAGGAACCAATATAACAGAATGGCTTCAGAGAAAATAGATTAACAATACAATTACTTTGAAAACTAAAGTGGTCAAATCTTAATTCTGTGCAACATACTTTTACAGTACAGCTCCTCTTCTAAATAATTAGCTCCAGCTGGAGATAAGGGATTGTGGACACATCGTCAGACATGCTAAGGAATAAAGCACTTGACAGGGCAATGACTCAGCAGAGATGTGAAATTACAAATTGGCCAGGGTAAGCAGTTTAGCTTTGATAGTGATTTGACAGTATAGGGCTAGTCATGGATACATGTATATTAACAGACACAGGTGCCCTCTCAGCAGATAGTAAAACAATCCACAGCAGCATCCCCCCCCTCCACATTAGGGCATTAGGGACGCCGCCCCACTTGTGATTGGTCCCAAAAATATTAAAAGACGTTCAACAAATATATAGAAATGGTCCTAATATTCTAGATGTCAAGGTGTCATTAACAGCAGTGTGTTTCCAGTCATGCTACAGTATTTATGATGAGGAGAAGCTGAATGTGAGTAGTGGGTTCTGTTACAGGTCCATCATGAGAGCTGGCCTCCTTCTATTAAAACAATCAGATTGGAGATCTATCATTGGACGGGAGGATGGAGCGACGGGGGTGGAGCACTCACTGTTTCCTGTCACAGCCTCAGCAGTGCACAGACACTCTCCTTGCACACCACCATCTTTCACCCAGCCTCACACTTGCCCGCCCGCCGTGCTCGGCCAGTGCACGCCGCAGACAACACATCTATCTGCTCCCCATTGGGCTGCTTGGCACGGAGGCCTGTTCAAAAGAGACACAAAACCTAGTGGCTTCTCTTACATAGTGTACTGCAAGCACATGCTACTGAGTACCAACACACACACGCACAACGTTCACTTTTCACATAATTAAATGCTTCATTTAAAATCAGGCTTTGATGATTTCTCTAGTAACACCTTGTCATGGCGCGCGAGTAGGCTTGAGGGAGAGGGTGGTAATTGCATCCCTGTAGAATGGCTGGTTAACTGGGAGGATATGCAGAGCAGTAGGGATTTACCACACAGCATAGGTCCACTGCTTTCCTTTCTCCAGAACACTCACAATACCCAGGGTGGGTATACACAAGAATGTAGTGTGTGTGTGTGTGTTCATGACGAGAATGTCAGTGTCTCTCTGTGTGTGTGTGTGCGTGTGTGAGTTCCAAGCATAAGCGAACAATTTAACAGGCTAATGTGTGAGCAGTATGTGTGACCACAACTAAATGTGTTTCATGATGTTTTCCCCAACTGAAAATACCACCTCCAATATTTTAAGCCTCCAGGCCTGATTTGACTCCAACCTGAAGATGCTGCATTTGTCTTTGAAAGGGAATAGAGCGATGGATGGATGCAGCAAAACAGATGGATATGTTGGATGCTTGCTGGAATTATAAATGGCATAATATGATCCCAAATGACCTTCAGGAAATATTCTCCTATCACAGGAGTACACAGTGAGTCCTCCACATCCATATTGTAGTGAGACAACAAACATGGGTCAATGGAGAAACACTCAGCTGTCATTACTGTAATACTCAGCTGGCATTGCGCTCTTCCATTTCGCTCAAAGGCGCTGCAGATATCCAATCACATTAAACACAATCATATGTTCCAGGAATAGATTTGAGATTCATGCAGCAAACACACTAATTCCATAAAACCCAATTTGTTTCCTCCACAAAGGGAGCAATACACTGAAATTAATCTGCAGAAAGCCTTTCCTGTAGTTAAAAATAAATAAAGGTCTCATCATTTGAGGCTTGTATATCTTTGTAGTCGCTCAAGGGATATGCTTTTGTGACATGAAAACTATCTTATGAGTACACATCTATAACATCCATAACATTTCTGTTGCAATGGATAACATTCAGTGTACAATAAAACCTAACTCTCCCTGGATTGCCTTGAAGTGATTCTGAAGTATTAAAATAGACATACTGCATTTTCTGAGTTTCTCCAAGAGAGAGTGAATAGATAATAAAAAACGGCATTTTACTCCATAACCTACAAATCGATGTGTCGCAGGAGGTCTATGTTTTGAATGTAATCATCCTAAACAATTTTCTACAAGTATGATTCCGCACTGAACAGCAATACTACCAGGTAATTGTAATATAAATGCTGTAACTGTATAAGTGAATGAAAGTGCAGCTTGTGTTTTTTTGGCGAATCAATTTCATTTGTCCAGAAATATTTGACTATAAAACATCTGCAGCCCTACTGTAGGCTTGAGAACGTAATAGCGGTAGTTAAGCTTTGATAAAATCCAGCATGTCTTTACAGAGCTCCATCTGAGGGAGAGAATTATCAAACATATCTTCTCACAGACTCACACTCTTCAAGAGAATAAGTGAATAAATTATTTGTATGATTTCTTTCCATCCATACACACACTGTATATACCCTGTTTAATTACCATAGGAGACGCTAATGAGATAAATAATATGAACGGAGACAATAGCCCAGTGTGTTTACTTAAGATTGCTCAAGCTTGGGAAAAACAAATCCCTCATGTATAATTTACAATAATCCCAGAACCAGAGAATCAAGAAACAACATTTGCCACCTTTAGATCAAAGTAAAGCACCATCTAATCAATGCGTATTAAATGTGTCAAAGATCAAAACAGAGTTCTCATCCTTGCATTGCCCATTGAGCTGGTATCATATCCCAAAGTACAGAACTTTGCCACAGATCATCAGTCTGATCATTGTCTATGGTCTATTTCAGGGCGACCAAACTGGGGACAGTTTGTTTTGTCCCGCCACAAGGTTCCAGAAAAAAAAAGAAGGAGAAAGATTGTAGTCAAGTGAATGCGACCCTTAGTTCATAGAACCGCGGTTACATGAGTAACCTCCGATATCCGCTTAACCTTTTGACGCATAAAGATATTATCAACTGGTTACCAATGTAATTAGAGCAGTACAAATACATGTTTTGTCATACCCGTGGTATACAGTCTGATATACCAAGGCTATCAGACAATCAGTATTCAGGGCTCGAACCACCGAGTTTATGAATATTAATAACGCCCCTTACAAATCAAGTTATTTTTGCACGCGGTACCATAATTCAATGCTGCTGTTCTAGAACTTGGTTGTTGAATTTTGCCGCTATTCTCTGCACCCCTCACTGAATCAAGACCGCATTTTATGCTTCATATTAGGCGTTACAAATCAGTATTTTTTAACCACTCAATCTCTTATTCTTCCTGCCTATAGTAGTAGCAGCTAGTATCTATAGTATTATTGATAATTATTTAATTATCATTATCATCTATATTACATGTATTATTATCTGAAAGAGGCTTTGGTATTAGCCTGTGAGAAAGGGCGGGAAACTGCAGGAGCTGAAACCGCTGTGATTGATACAATAGTGGTGAACAAACAAAGTGAGAATGTGGAATAGCATATATTACATATGCTGACCATGGGAAAAGCTGGCATCCTAAATACTTTATGTTTAAAAAAAAATGAATTAAATTTATTCATCCCCGGGAAAAAAAAACTAGGCTACAGCAGTGCGTACATTTTAACATCAAGTCAACCTTATATCAACACTGGACATGTAGCTTACAGATGCCTGCCTCGTCGCCAAGTGAGGAAGATATTTCACAATCGTCAAATTTGGTGAGTATTATGGCTTGGATAGGTTTAAGCCTGGTCGAGGCAGAGGAGAGTGAGCAACAAAATGAGGTAGTTTGTGTGGATGATCAGATTGAATGGTGTGCGCGTGTAATCAGCTACAGTACCAGTCAAAAGTTTGGACACACCTACTCATTCCAGGGTTTTTCTTTATTTTTACTATTTTCTACATTATAGAATAATAGTGAAGACATCAACACTTAGAAATAACACATATGGAATCATGTAGTAACCAAAAAAGTATAAAACAAATCCAAATATATTTATATTTGAGATTCTTCAAAATAGCTACCCTTTGCCTTGATGACAGCTTTGCACACTCTTGGCAGTATCTCAACCAGCTTCATGAGGTAGTCACCTGGAATGCATTTCAATTAACAGGTGTGCCTTGTTAAAAGTTATTTTGTGGAATTTCTTTCCTTCTTAATGTGTTTGAGCCACCATCAGTTGTGTTGTGACAAGGTAGTTGTGGTATACAGAATATAGCCCTACTTGGGGGAAAAAGACCAAGTCCATATTATGGCAAGAACAGCTCAAATAAGCAATGAGAAACAAAAGTCCATCATTACTTTAAGACATGAAGGTCAGTAAATCTGGAAAATGTAAAGAACTTTGAAACCATCAAGCGCTATGATGAAATTGGCTTTCATGAGGACTGCAACAGGAAAGGAAGACCCAGCGTTACCTCTGCTGCAGAGGATAAGTTCATTAGAGTTAACTGCACTTTAGATTGCAGACCAAATCATGTCTTGACAGAGTAACAGACACATCTCAACATCAACTGTTCAGAGGAGACTGTGAGAATCACATCTTCGTGGTCAAATTTCTGCAAAGAAACCAATACTAAAGGACACCAATAAGAAGAAGAGACTTGCTTGGACCAAGAAACATAAGCAATGGACATTAGACCGGTGGAAATCTGTCCTACATTGGCCATATACCACAAACTACCAAGGTGCTTTTTTCACGGCTCGAACCACCTGGTTTATAAATCTAATTATAAACCGGGTGGTTTGACCCCTGAATGCTGATTGGCTGAAAGCTGTGGTGTATTTACAAAAAATATATATACTTTTTACTGTTTTAATTACATTGGTAACCAGTTTATAATAGCAAAGAGGCAACTCTGTAGTTTGTTGTATATGGCCAATGTACCACGGCTAAGGGCTGTATCCAGGCAATCTGCATTGTGTCGTGCCTAAGAACAGCACTTAGCCATGGTATATTGGCCATACCACACCCTCGTGCCCTATTGCTTAAATAAATATCTATTTGTCAGCACGCGATCCACCACTCAGATTATATTTTGAACCAGCAAACCCAAAAATGTGAGCACCCCTGGTCTATGTGATAGCACAGGTTAACTGCTAAAACAATGCATGTTGCTTTAATGGTAAGTAATGGTAGCAATTAAGAGGCCAGTAAGGTTTCCAAAATATGTAGAGGAATTTCATGTAATTTGATAGTGCAAAAAAAAAATCAACAGGCAGTTAAGCAAGAAAGAAAATAATCTCACACATGCAAACACAGCTCACAAATAAATAAATGTCTTTCTCTCAGACATAGACTCCATAAAACCACATGCCCCCTACCACACGAGCAGCAGAAGCCAAGTGAACTCATCCCTCTCTCGATGTCTCTCACGCACTCAGTGAAAAAAAACACACAGGCCCTCCCACACCCCCCCCATGTTTGTGTCTTGGAGGCTGTCTGTGGTTAGGGCTCACACACGGAACATGTTGTGTCTCTCTCATCACAGCAGTGGATCTGCTGAAACATTTAATTTACCAAAGGAAGCGGAGCACAGACGATAGCCATTTGTTCCGTGAGCACTGTTGGTGTCTCATCTGCTCCTCTGTTAACCTTAGTTTGGAGCACAAATATAGTCATCGCAACATAAGCTCTAAATTAGCATTCAAGTGTGAAGGGATGTATGAATACATGAACGCAGGAAGGTTCTCTAGTGTGTGTGTTTCCTAGTGATCATACAATATATTGCTCTGCTGATCCATACAGTAGTATATACACAATACATATATTATATTGTAAGTCTAGTGGATGACAGAAGACGTAGTAAAATTGTGGGTAAAGTGCTTAACAGTGGGAAGTCATTAGAGTGCAGCAGTGGGCTGCACAGCTTTGATAATAATTGAGAACACTGTTTGGGCAGATTCCTCCTCAGTCCCCCTAAAGTCACACATGAAAGGCATTGACTAATACAGCCATCAGCGCAGGGGAAACAGGACCAAACCATGCATCGCTCCACTCCCCTCCAACTATTGACAAAAACAAAACTTGAAGAAGACAGCTGCTGATTTGTAACTTGGCGACAAACCCCTTCAAGCAAATAAAGCAGTCATGCCAGTTTTTCTGAAAGAAAAAAATCCATTAGTTTCACTGCTGCCAAGGTCAATTAAACAGCTGGAATATTTTGCCGAATATAGAGTTAAAATAAAATCCCCCAAAACACGTTATCTTAAGCAATTTATTTAATTTTATCTGATGCTTCTATTCACTGTATTGGTGTCTGGGAGCTCTGCCCAATTTGGTCTCCTCCTATAAGAGGGTGATCATAAGCACATCCTGGGACTTTGAGGGAGGGACTGTGCTGACGCTGCTTTTGTTCAAGGGGGTGGGCCGGGCAGGGATGCAGCAGCCGGGGAGCCAGGCAGACAAGGACCTGCGCTCAGCACATGGAGCGCTCTCATCCAGGAACAAGGAGAGCCCAGGGGAACAAATACAACTACACCCCCCCAAAAAACGATTTCAAAACAACAACAACAAAACAACAACCCAAAAAGCCTCTTGAGCCAGCGCTGGGTGATTGCCAGCTGCACTCCAGATTACAAGGTTCTGAGAGAGCCTTTTTGCAATCTCTCTGAGATGTATCATCTCCAGCTCCTTACATTAATCAGTTCAGCTGGAGAGGGATGGATGGCGACATGCAAACTGCTCAGCACGACGCGAATGAACTCATAATCAGCAATCAGATATTCTATGTAGCCAGTGGGGCTGGGATGGGGTGGGGGGCTCAACTCAGAAAGGTCAAGGGCCTCTCCACTGCCAGCCTACCACCATCCACCCTCTCTCTCTCCCTCCCTCCCTCCCCCACATTGGCCCTGTCCGAATAGCCATACTAGCGTACTACATGCTTAAATTGCAAGTATGTACTCATCGTCGCATACTATTTAGAACATAATGTTTCGTGAAAGTCAGCCTTTTAGCTAAAGTAAAGGCACGGCAGGCTGCAAAAAACAGTCTGTTTTTAAAGATGTACGATTAAATAGTCATGACAATTTTAAGGACAACAAAAAACGTCTTATATTTGATCACTGCAGGAGACTATTTGCTCATCTTCTTTGCCATCATACATTTGTTTTTTTGTTTACTTTGAAAGAACTATCAAATCTCAAAGCACTCCTTTAATCCGGTTTTAATGCATTGCGGGTGTAAAATTCCCCAAAAGTTTACAATTCATACATACTACATGAGAAGCCAAAATGAGTATGACATATGGGGATTTAAAGCATACTACATTTTTGAAAATGGCACATACAACGGCCTACTATTTAGAACGCTAGTATGGGTATTTGGACACGACCACTGTCTCTGTGTGATTCCTCATGTGTTGATCACACTGCTCCACTCACTGTATAGTAGAGGAGCTCAAGGCAAAAACACTGGAATGCTTATTTGATGCCATTATAAGTGAACCAAACAAATCTGTGAGGTCAAAAGATCTATGCAATTTACATCACACTGGTTTGAATACAATTGTCTAATTTACAAATAGAAAAAAAGGAGGCAATAAATTATTGGCTTGGATGAAGAGGTATTTTTTCAATAGCATTCTGCTCCTGAATAAGTCCTGTGTTTTCAAACTATAGCATATTTTAAATCCTTTCATCTAGTAATTAGTACTGAAGCAAGCAGCATTTACTTTAATTCCAACAAATATATGTGCATAAAAATCAAATATAAGTGGTCTGTTGCAACAAGGCTGTTTTCCAATGTTATTTATGATGATCATAATAAGATGCATTTCACACAGCTTAGGTTGGAGAAGTCGTTCCTAAAGCCCATAACCTTGAGAGATACTTTCACTCTAAGGCCTGCATGGGCCTCTATCAGGCATTCCTCCATTATCTGCTCCATTCTGCTGTGTTTTGGCAACACATGACCAGAGACAGGACAGAGGCTCTCAGATGGGGAGGGCCCACATGTCACAGTTTCATCCTGTTTCTTTCCATTACCTGCATGTGATGTGAAGTACCCCGCTGGGACAGCACCCCCTAGTGCTGCGGAGTACTACTCCACCTGAGTGGTTGTGTTTCTCTACACGCTGAAGGACATGCAGGTGCCTGATCAGAGCTCAATGATGCCATTCCACAAGTAGCCCCCCTGAAGGCCTCTGCAGGGACATCTAATCAAACTGCTCACTCAGTTCCCTCTCTTTTGTAATCACGTTGTGTCACGGTATGCCTGTTGCGACGATCTTTGTTCAATTGTTTTTTATGCCTGTTCCCTGATTTCATCAACATTCCAGTCACTACTCATTTATTATCTCTCATTCCCTCCCTGGATCCATGTATGAGCTATAGCAGTTCTCCATGGAGAGGAGATGCATGCCCCAGCATGTCCCACCTCTAAACTCTGGCATGAGGTACCCCTGCCCCCCTTATCGGGGTAATCTAGTGTAGCTAGCTGTAACATGCACATAACACAACATAACAGTGCTGAGTAGAACAGGGTGGTGCTCCAGTCAGAAGGGCCTTGCTTATGTTATGTGTGTGTTATGTCTTACATTATTAGCCCAGAACATTTTTGTGTTGTTACATACAGCCGGAAATAACTTTTGGGTATCAGAGTGGCAGTCACTCACCAGCATTACGACCAGGAATACGACTTTCCCGAATTGGATCCTTTGTTCGTACCCCCCAGGGAAATTGAATTTATCCCAGAGGCTGCTCCGAGACGCCATCAGCGGAGAAGAGGTATTGGGAGTGGACTTCTAGTCCGACTCAGGAGGTGTGCACACCATCCACTGCTTCTAAGTATATTACTCGCTAATGTTCAGTCTCTGGACAATAAAGTAGATGAGCTCCGGGTGAGGATCTCCTTCCAGAGAGACATCAGGGACTGTATCATACTCTTTCACAGAATCATTTCTCTCTCCAGATATACTGTCCCCGTCCACAAAGGCAGCTGGGTTCTCAGTACATCGCGTAGATAGGAATAAAGACCTCTCCGGGAAGAAGAAAGACAGGGGTGTATGTTTCATGATTAACTACTCATGGTGTGATTGTGATAACGTACAGAAACTCAGGTCCTTTTGTTCACCCGATCTTGAATACCTTACAATCAAATTCAGACTGTATTAACTCCCAAGAGAATTATCTTCAGTTATAGTCACAGCCGTGTATATTCCCCCTCAAGCCGATAACACAGCAGCACTCAAGGAACTACACTGGACTTTGTGCAAAATGGAAAGCTGCTTAAACACTTGACCACCACTACTCCAACTTCCAGGATGCCTACAAGCCCCCCCTCACTTCGACAAATTAGATCATTACTCTATTTTGTTCATCCCTTCCTATAGGCAGAAACTCAAACAGGAAGTACCCATGCTCAGGTCTATTCAATGCTGGTCTGACCAATTGGAATCCATGCTTCAAGATTGTTTTGATCACTCAGACTGGGATATGTCTGTGTGATATGTCTGTGTGTAGCCTCTGAGAATAACATCTATGTATACACTGACATGGTGATTGAGTTCATCAGAAAATGTTATTCCCACTGTGACGATTAGAACCAAACCAAATCAGAAACCGTGGATAGATGGCAGCATACGCGCAAAACTGAAAGCGCAAACCACCGCATTTAACCACGGCAAGGTGACTGGAAATATGGTCAAATACAAACAGTGTAGTTATGCCCTCCGTAAGGCAATCAAACAGGCAAGAGACAAAGTGGAGTCGCAATTCAATGACTCAGATGCAAGACGTATGTGGCAGGGTCTACAGACAATCATGGATAACAAAGGGAAACCAGCCATGTGACGGACACCGACGTCTTGCTCCCAGAGAAGCTAAACACCTTCTTCACCCGCTTTGAGGTTAACACAGTGCCACCAATGCAGCCCACTCCCAAGGACTGTGGGCTCTTGTTCTTGTGTGAGGCTGGGTCGCCAGGCTAGTGACTGTGACAGCAGGAATTCGGGCGATAGACAGATGTTAGTTGAGAACCACAGGGTGTTGTCCAGGATGCCACCACCCCGCTGAAGGCTTCTTGGCGCTCTGGGGAGGAGAGCAGGAGTTGTTGTCGTGTGACCGAGTTCAGGAGGCGGTGATCCTGCCATCCACGTGATCGTGCCGCTGGGACCATGCAGAGAGGGTCCGGCCAGCAATAGCATTGGAATGACAAGTCGACATGAGTAAGACATTTAAACGTGTTAACCCTCGTAAGGCTTCCGGCCCAGACGGCATCCCTAGATGCGTCCTCAGAGCATGCGCAGACCAGCTGGCTGGAGTTTTTATGGACATATTCAATCTCTCCTTATCCCAGTCTGTTGTCCCCACTTGCTTCAAGATGTCCACCATTGTTCCTGTACCCAAGAAAGCAAAGGTAACTGAACTAAATGATCATCACCCCGTAGGACACACTTGGTATCATGAAGTGCTTTGAGAGTCTAGATAGGGATCATATCACCTCTACCTTACCTGACACCCTAGACCCACTTCATTAATGCATACCGCCCTAATAGATCCACAGACGATGCTATCGCCATCGCACTGCACACTGCCCTATCCCACCTGCTGTTAATTGATTACAGCTCAGCCTTCAATACCATAGTACCCTCCAAGCTCATAAGGGCTTGGGGCCCTGGGTCTGAACCCCGCCCTGGGCAACTGGGTCCTGGACTTCCTGACGGGCCGCCCCCAGGTGGTGAACGTAGAAACAACAACTCCGCTTCACTGATCCTCAACACAGGGGCCCCACAAGGGTGCACACTCAGCCCCCTCCTGTACTTCCTGCTCACCCATGACTGTTTGGCCACATATGCCTCCAACTCAATCATCAAGTTTGCATACAAAACACAACAGTTGTAGGATAAATTACCAACAATGATGAGACAGCCTACAGGGAGGAGGTGAGGGCCCTGACGGAGTAGTGCCAGGAAAATAACCTCAACATCAACAAAACGAAGGGCATGATTGTGGAAACAGCAGAGCGAGCACACCCCTATCCACATCGACGGGGCCGCAGTGAAGAAGATGAAAAACTTCAAGTTCCTCGGCGTGCACATCACCGACAATCTGAAATGGTCCAACTACACAGACAGGTCCTTCTGTAGCTCAGTTGGTAGAGCATGGCGCTTGTAACGCCAGGGTAGTGGGTTCGATTCCCGGGACCACCCATACGTAGAATGTCGCTTTGGATAAAAGCGTCCGCTAAATGGCATATTTCTTTCTCATATTTCAGTGTGGCGAAGAAGGCGCAACAGAGCCTCTTCAACCTCAGGAGGCTGAAGAACTTCGGCTTGGGCCCTAAGACCCTCACAAACTTTTACAGGTGCACAATTGAGAGCATCCAGTTGGGCTGTATCACCGCCTGGTACGCCAACTGCACAGCCCTCAACCGCAGGGTTCTCCAGAGGGTGGTGCGGTCTGACTAATAATTTGATTTTATTTGATCACCGGGGCCACACTGCCTGCCCTACAGCACCCGATGTCACAGGAAGGCCAAAAATACCATCAAGGACAACAACCACCCGAGCCACAGCCTGTTCACCCCGCTACCATATATAAGGCGAGTTCAGTACAGGTGCATCAATGCTGGGGTCGAGAGACTGAAAAACAGCTTCTATCTCAAGGCCATCAGACTGTTAAATAGCCATCTCTAACCGTCTACCACCCAGTTACTCAACCCTGCACCTTAGAGGCTAATGCCCTATATACATAGACATGGAATCACTTGTCACTTTAATAATGGAAGACTAATCACTTTAATAATTTTTACATACTGCTTTACTCATTTTATATGTATCTACTGTATTTTAGTCAATACCACTCCGACATTGCTCGTCCTAATATTTATGTACTTCTTAACTTCATTCTCTTACTTTAGATTTATGTGTATTGTTGTGAATTGTTAGATATTACTGCACTGTTGGAGCTATGAAGACAAGCATTTCGCTACACCCACAATAACATCTGCTAAATATGTGTATGGGACCAACAGGATTTGATTTGATGTCACTCTTAGGTCAATTACAGCAGAGAACCCCTCTTTTTCCATCAGCCAACCCTTGACAGATAACGGTGAAACAGCCCACAAACAATTGTTTCTCTTCTAGCCTGACACTTCATACTTACCTAGCGCACATACTGTATTTGATTACAGCTGAGAACTGAGCAGCTTGGCTTGTCAGAGAAAAGCAGTTCAACAGTGGGGTGAGGTGAGGGGACCTGATGGAGCTGGGGATAAGATACAGTGCCTTCAGAAAGTATTCATACCCCTTGACTTATTCCATATTTTGTTGTGTTACAGCAAATTCAAATTTATAAAATATATATTTTTAATTTCACCCATCTACACATGCACATTTCTGGGGAAGGGTATAAAACTATTTCTAGAGTGTTTAACGTTTCCAAGAGCACAGTGGTCTCCATCATTCGGAATTGGAAAAATATGGAACTACCCAGACTCTGCCTAGAGCTGGCCGTCCGACCAAACTGAGTAAGGGGCCACACAAGATGCAAGATGAACCTTGGTCAGGGAGGTGACAAAGAAGCCAATGACCACTCTGACAGAACTTCAGAGTTCCTTGGCTGAGATGGGAGAATGGTCTCTACAGCACTTCACCAATTTGGGCATTATGGGAGAGTGGCCAGACGGAAGCCACACCTGTGAAAAAGGCAGGACAGCACACCGGGAATTCACAAAAAGGCACATGAAAGACTATAATATCAATAGGCAAGAGTATGTGGGCTGATGAGAGAAAAATGTAACTCTGGCCTGAATTCAAAGCGCTATGTCTGGAGAAGACAAGGGACAGCTGATCACCCGTCTAACAACATCCCCGTTCCTGTGTGGCTCACTTGGTAGAGCATGGCACTTGCAACGCTAGGGTTGTGGGCTTGATTCTCATGGGGGACAAGTATGAAACATGTATTCACTCACTACTCTAAGTCACTCTGGATGAGAGTGTCTGCTAGATGACTAAAATGTACAACTTGAGGCATGGTAGCAGCATCATGCTATGGGGATGCTTTTCAGGGACTGGGAGGCTGGAGGGATCAATGAATGGAGCCAAATAAAGGCAAACCCATGATGAAAACTGCTTCAGAGTGCAAACAACCTTAGAAAGTAAATCTTTGTCCTAGTCTAACAGGACAATGACCCCAAGCATATAGCCAATGCAACCCTGGAATGGCTTCAGAACAATAATGTGACAGTCCTTGAGTGGCCCAGACTTGAATCCCATGGAAAATCTGTTCTCCAAGATACTCAAGGAAGAATGGGAGAAAATCCCTAAATCCTGATGTGCAAAGCTGATACAGACATACCCAAGAGGACTCAAAGATGTAGTTGCCGCCAAAGGTGCTTCTACTAAGTATTGACTGTGGGGTGTGAATACTTATGTAAATTTGATATTATAGAGACAAATTTTCACTTTGCAATTATGGGGTATTGTGTGTAGATGGGTGAGAAACAAATTTATTTAATCCAGGTTGAATTCAGTCTGTAAAACAACAAAATGTAGAATGAATATGAATACTTTCTGAAGGCACTGTATCTGACATGGAGGAAAAGAGACGAGATAGGTTTGTCTCTGGCCTTTTTTAATGGGTTTATTTACTGCAGCATTGGAGAGGAGCACAAAGGTAGCTAGCAGGGGAAACAGCTGAACAGTGCAGGAGGCTCTGGGGAGGGATGTATTAACTCTATCTCTCGAGTTCCTCACCTACACATCTCTATACCCCCATCTCTCCATCTCCCTCCCCCTTCTCTCTCAAAGCAACCCCGGTGCCAACACCTCTCTCCTTATGTGTCTTTATTCCTCAGCATTTGAGTCAGACAAAACGCAAAATCAATAATGCTTTTTCTTCCCCATTTCCTCTTTGATGCAACTTCAAAAGGCCAGTGGACAGCCCTCTAGAGATCTGTGGAGAAAAAAAGGCAATGCTACAAGACACGCACAGAATAAAAGTACTCAGAAAACCATTCCCCTCTTCAATCTGTTAAATCGCTCTTAACTTCTTTGCCCCGGCAGGAGGAGCTTGGGAGGACAATGCAGGTGCAGGAGAGTGCCAGCAAAGAAGTCAGAGAAACACACCATGGATGTAATATCAGATCAATAATATACAGTATAGATCATAAAATGACTGTGTTGAAATTATATCCATTGTGAAAATGTATGCATATCATGGACATGCTGTGATTCACATTCAGACAACAGGTCAATGGATACTGAGACTACAGATAAACACTGATACTGCAGACAGAGCTGTCTCTATCTAAAGGCCCTTTGAAGACTGACAGCAACAGATAATCCCCTTTCTGCTCTTAGTGCACAATCCACTGGCTACTCTCAATACACTCCTCTAATATCTCTCTCTCTCTCTCTCTCTCTCTCTCTCTCTCTCTCTCTCTCTCTCTCTCTCTCTCTCTCTCTCTCTCTCTCTCTCTCTCTCTCTCTCTCTCTCTCTCTCTCTCTCTCTCTCACACTCTCTCTCTCTCTCGCTCTCTCTAAGCTGAAAAACAAACATTCCTCTAAATGTATGTGTAAAATTATCTATTTCTCTATGTGAATGTTGAGGTGGAGTGATTGAGTGGTGCAGGACCAGGTGGACCTGTACTGAGTGTGTTATGAGGTGTGTGGAGGGAGTATTACAGCACCTTTGTAGGGTAGGCACTCCTAAATGCTAAAGGACGGGAAGACACTTCAAATAATCCATATGTGTGTGCACTTAAATACAGAGTGAGAGTTAAAGCAGAAAATGACCTCTTACATTAGAGCTATCTGCTCAGCAGGGAACTGTCAAATCAGAAATGGGATAATATTGTAATAGTACAGTATATCCTGAGTTATCGACTTCATGAGCCACTGTGTTTGTATGAGAACACACCTTGATTAAAAATAAGGCAGGAGAGTGTGATCTGATATAACCTCAAGTTAGTGAGTGAGTTATTCTGTCAGGAGTGTGAGGTGTGACTAGCATTGCCAATCTGTCAGGCATCCTCAAGTGCTAGAGTGGAGGGCATATCATGGCACAGTGTAGCCATAGCCACAGCCATAGCATACGGCAGGGTACAGGGTAGGAGTATCAGTGCTGGGTTCTGCCCTGTGTTAGGCTCAATCTCCTTCCTGCAGTCTACTCTATCACTCCAAACTGCACGTCCCTGTCCTCAGAGTCTCTATGGAGCTAAATAAAAAATCCATGCTCTCAATGGGCAATCAATATCTCATTAACCAGTCCGTCCACACGCGGCCAGGCAGCCAGGATGTGCGTCGGTCAGTCAGTCGGTCTCACAGCGCGTTCCAGACAGCGGCACACCTCACACTCTTTAATAACCTGTGGAAATGCGACTCCGCGCCCTCACCCAAGGCATTGTGCAGGAAGAGATCTGGGCATACATGGCTCCTAAACACACCAAATTTCTCTCTAAGAGACGGCTGTTAGCTTACTAACTACTCTTACATTGCCATTAGTAATAATGGATGGCTGGATGGGCTCTGAGAATACGAAGTCGAACTCAAAATATTTTTCATAAACACATAGGCGATTTAATATAATAACATTAAAACCAATGAGGTAAATTATACTATAAAAAGATATTATACTATAAAAACCATTTTTTTGAGAATTTTTTAAATTTTGATTTTAACACATTTTTAGGATTAGGTAAAAAAAATGATGATCAGTCTCTCTTGTTGTGGTGAGACTATTCAGACAATATTATTTAAATGTTTGTTGATCTGATATGAATGAAAAACGGGACTTTGTAAGAAACATCATTCTTACCTGGTCTCTCTTATTTTCAACCCTCACTTTTGGGCAAACATTTGCCTTCACATTGATCTGTTTTGATTTTAGACTGGCTTTCCGTGTTCTCAGTCCCTAACTGGATAATAGCCAATCTTGTTAACCTCTGCTGTGATGCTGGAACCCTGCAGCACACAGCGGTAGTCCAGAGCACTTCACCCGCTTGCTGATAGGAAGAGACAAAGAGCACCAAAGCTACAGCAAATATTTACTGCCTTATTAACATGGAATTCATCTGTACGTTTTCTCCATCCCCTGAACAATGTTTGCAGTCTAGTAGACACTCGTGGTAAATCACATAGTTATGTACTGTCTGTATGCAAAACAGAAGCTTCATATTCATATCTTGATGACAGGTTAATTATAATGTAGATGAAACACACTTTATTTTTTTCTGTCTTTTGGTACATCAAACGTCTTTCTTTAATTATGTAATTAATATTTTGAATTTTCATCTTAATTGTGCTGAGTAGGCTGGCTAATTTGCATGGGGTAATGAGAGGGATGTTTCCATTACAGGTAATTAGGTACTTGTGAGGCAGTGGTGTGGCTGTGCGACTGGAAAGAGAAGAGAGAGAGAGAGAGAGAGAGAGAGAGAGAGACCATAGCTCTGTTGAAAAGTAGCGACATAAAACACAATCTCTTGTAAAAATACATATCAATACACAACTCCTCTGGGTGAGTACATGCCAGCATGGCCTGGAAATATTTTCTCTATCTCAGATTGTTCTGGCAATTGTCACATAGAAACCTCATTAGGAGGAAGGATGTTTGATGTGCTTTTTAAATTTGCAACACAAACCATTTTTTTGAAAATCTCTATGAAAGTGTCCTATACATACCTCCTGTAAGACCCTATGATATGTGAACCGTACATGATACAGACAACATCTTGGTGTCATTAAACTAAATATGAATGTTCTAACATTTAAATGAACTATGTGCATTCACCTTATGACATCCAGTGGAACAGCCATTGTGAAATAACATTTTACACATGAATGTATTCACATTAATATGAATATATCAAAAGTACCCTTTTCTATTTTGTTAATTTTTAGACATATTGTTTTAAACAATATACTCTATAAGTACATCACATTTTCAGAGTAGGCTCTCTTTTAAAGTTATGATCAGTTTTATGAGCACCAGTTTTTTATTCCATGTGTAACTCTGTTGTTGTATGTGTCGAATTGCTACGCTTTATCTTGGCCAGGTCGCAGTTGCAAATGAGAACATGTTCTCAACTAGCCTACCTGGTTAAATAAAGGTGAAATAAATAAAAATAAATAAATAAAACAGCTCATAGGAAAATTGATTCAAAGGTAACTCCCTCTGCTGTTGATTTGCTGAATGTGCAGTCTTACAGGAGGGCTGTGATTGGTTAATGATCTATGTATAAAATTGATCATTTCTTCACACGTAGCAGAGAGCCCACTCTGGAAATGTGATGTGTTTGAAGAGTATACTGTTCCAAACATCATGCCAAATGGAAAATCAAAAAGGGTTTGAATGTCACAAATCCGGCTGAAGGTGGTTCCTCTTCCTGATCGGGCGGCACTCGGTGGGTGTCGTCGCCGGTCTACTAGCTGCCACCGGTCCCCTTTTCTGTATCAGTTAGTTTTGTCTGATGTGTTACACCTGTTTCTTGTTTGGGTTTTGATTTGGGCTATTTAAACCAGGTATGCCCGCCTGCTTTTGTGCGGACTTGTTTTTCTGTTCATGTGGTGTGTATTCTCATGGACTATTTTCTCCGGACTGTTTGGTCCTGCTTTTGGGCTGGTTTAAGTGATGCGCCTTAGTGTTTGGCGTTACCGTTACTTATTGTTCTGGATTAACCTGTTAAGCCTAGCCCTGTTTACTGCCCCTTCTGGAGGAATTGGGTACCCATATAAAACAGGATACATTTTTGTCAAAAGTTGCTAATATATGCACATAAAAAATATTATCGAATAGAAAACACTCTAAAGCTTCTAAAACCGTTTAAATTTTGTCTCTATGTAAAGCAGAAGTCTCAGGGCGTGCATTCTCCCAAAGTCTCTCTTGTCATGGAAAAAGTTGGCCCAACTTTGACGTCATCGTATACGCCTTCCCAAACAACTACCGCTCTGGGAACAGTCTGTACGTGTTCAGCGCGAAGCCTGCTTTCAATGGGGCTTCTCATTGTGAGAATCGCGCGCTCACGAGATGTTGAGCGTGCCGAAAGGTCTCGGTCACGCGAAAAAAAAGTGTACGTTTATGCGCGCTCTGATCCCGCTCTCTCTTTTCTTCAGGATCAATTAAAAGACGTGTGTGTTTCGCTTCGTCCTCACAATTGCTGTACACCTTTATAACATGTTAAAGCTTAATTATGAACATAGTTTGACAAGTTTACTCGACATATAATGTATATTTTCGACGTTTTGGTGCACATCCACTTGAATTTTGGCTACATTTCGACCGAAATGTGGCTATTTTGAGAACCGAAAGACGCAGACTTGAAAACTAAACGCTGTTTTGGTAAGTATAATCCCTTCCAGGTCTTTTGATGGAAGAACAGCAAAGGTAAGGGAATATTTATGTGTTAATTTTGGGTTTCTGTCGACTCCAAGATAGAGGAGGCATAATGATACATTTGGAGCGCCGACTCCTAGTATAGCCTAATGAACGCAAACTGTAATGTTAAAAATAAATGTAACACAGCGATTGCATTTAGAAGAAGTGTATCTTCCTATACATATGTAAAACATGCATATTTAGTCAAAGTTTATGATGTGTATTCCTTGTTAGCTGATGTTATCTGCCGGAGCTATTTTATTTCTCCTGACATTTTAGTAGCATTTTTTGAACGATGCGTCATTGTAAACAGAGATTTATGGATATATATTGCAGATTATTGAAAAAAAAAATGAATGTACTGTGTAACATGTTATATTACTGTCATCTGATGAAGATTTCAAAAGGTTAGTGAAATGATTTTTTTTTAATCCTGCGTTTGTTGATTGCATATTTTTTCCTACTTGGCTATGCTAATGAGCTATGTCTGTGGTGGTGGTTTGACATAAATATGTGCTATGTTTTCGCCGTAAAACATTTTAGAAATCTGACTTGTTGCCTGGATTCACAACGAGTGTAGCTTTAATTCAATACCCTGCATGTGTATTTTAATGAACGTTTGAGTTTTAACTAATACTATTAGCATTTAGCGTAGCGCATTTGCATTTCCAGAGCTCTAGATGGGACGCCTGCGTGCCAGGTAGGAGCAAGAGGTTAAAAGATCACGATTAAACTACTTCTGCTCTCTGCGCCTGACTTCTCCACCCACTACTCCTAGAAGCCATGACAGAAGCCCGCACCATTCCTATGGAGTCAGCAGGAGCAGCGACCACCCCTCTTCCATCAATGGAGGAGCGCGTCCTCCATCATACGGCCATCCTCCATCGGATCGGTTCGGCGTTGGACCAAATGATGGAGAGAATGGAGCGATGGGAGAGGAGTGATCTCCCGACTTCACCCCAGCTCCTCCACTGACAATGCAACCCACTTCTCCTCCGGCGGCATCCGGTCCCAGCGCGATGTGTCTCGCGCCCCCGAGGGAGTACGATGGAGCGGCGGCTGGGTGCCAGGGGTTTTTGCTCCAGCTCGAGCTATACCTGGCTACCGTTCGTCCGACTGAGAGTGTGAGCCTCCTCGTCTCCTACCTGACGGGTAGAGCCCTGGAATGGGCCAACACAGTCTGGAACGGCCCAGACTCGGCTCGGGACCACTACCCGGAGTTCACCCGCCGTTTTTGAACGACTGTTTCATTTCAGACAGGAGACGAGGAGCGCGCAGGACTTCACGTTGGAGTTCCGGACCTTGGCCGCTGGTGCGGGGTGGAATGACAGGGCCTTGATGGACCTCTACCGGTGCAGCCTCCGGGAGGACGTCCACAGGGAGCTAGTATGTTGGGACACCACTCTCTCCCTCGACGAACTTATAGACTTGTCGATCCGGCTGGACAACCTGCTAGCTGCCCGCGGGCGTTCAGAAGGGGTCCTGTCAGTTCCACCTCCCAGCCCTCCTGCTCAAACTCCGATGGAGGAGGCTCCTCCTGCACCCACTGTGGTCGGAGAGGACACACTTCCGACCGGTGCTGGAGGAGCTCGTCTGGGAGTCTCGGTCACCCCAGGTGAGTCAACACCAAACTCACCCAGAACTCCCTGTTGGTCACATGTTTTATTAATTTCTTTCCCTGTGTTTTCTCCCTCCCTCCAGCATAAGGCGCTAGGCGATTCAGGGGCAGCTGGGAGTTTTGAGGATCGCGGACTCGCCCGTAGGTTGGGAATTCCGTTGGTGCCGATAGATCCGCCCTTCCCCGTGCACTCCTTAGATAGCCGACCGTTAGGGTCAGGGCAGGTCGGGGAGGCCACGGTTCCACTGGACATGGTAACGCAGGGGGATCATAGGGAGCGGATCAGTTTCTTCCTTATCGATTCACCTGCGTTTCCAGTGGTGCTGGGGGTTCCCGGGCTGGCCGGTCACAATCCCCGAATTTCCTCGAAACAGGGGCTCTCCAGGGGTGGTCAGAGGAGTGTTCAGGTAGGTGTATAGGAGTTTCCATCGGTGCCACGTCGGTGGAGAGTCCAGATCAGGTTTCCACTGTGCGCATTCCCTCATAATATGCCGATTTGGCTATCGCTTTTTGTAAGAAAAGGGCGACCAAATTACCACCCCATCGACGGGGGGATTGGGTGATAAACTTCCAGGAGAACGCTGCACTTCCCAGGAGTCACGTGTACCCATTGTCACAGGAGGAGACGTTGGTTATGGAGACATATGTCACAGAATCTCCGAGACAGGGGTACATTCGGTCCTCCATGTCAACCGTCTCCTCGAGTTTCTTTTTTGTGAAAAAAAGGAGGGAGGTCTGCGTCCGTGCATTGATTATCGAGGTCTCAATTCTATCACAGTAGGGTTTAGTTATCCGCTACCTCTCATCGCTACGGCGGTGGAATCATTCCACGGAGCGTGTTTTTTCACAAAACGTGTATAAGGAGCGTGTATAATCTGGTGCGTATTCGGGAGGGAGATGAGTGGACAACAGTGTTTAGTACCACATCTGGCCACTATGAGTACCTCGTCATACCGTATGGGTTAAAGAATGCTCCAGCCATCTTTCAATCCTTTGTAGATGAGATTCTCAGGGACCTGCACGGGCAGGGTGTGGTTGTGTATATTGATGACATCCTGATCTATTCCGCCACACGCGCCGTGCCTTTCTCCCTGGTGCGCAAGGTACTTGGGCGACTGCTGGAGCATGACCTATACATCAAGGCTGAGAAATGTGTGTTCTCCAAACGAGCCGTTTCCTTCCTGGGTTATCGCATTTCCACCTCGAGGGTGGTGATGGAGTGTTACCGCATTAACTACCGGAGGTTTATCCGGGGTTTTGGCCAGGTGGCAGCTCCTATTACCTCACTGCTGAAGAGGGGGGCGGTGCGTTTACGGTGGTCTGCCGAGGCGGACGGAGCTTTCAACCGGTTGAAGGCGCTGTTGACTGACGCTCCCGTGTTGGCACATCCGGACCTGTCTTTGGCGTTCATAGTGGAGCTGGATGCGTCCGAGGCTGGGGTTGGAGCCGTGCTATCACAGTGCTCGGACACACCACCGAAGCTCCGCCCCTGAGCGAAACTACCGGGAGTTTGTTGGCTGTGGTGAAAGCCCTGAAAGTGTGGAGACACTGGCTTGAGGGGGCTAAGCACCCTTTCCTCATCTGGACTGACCACCGCAATCTGGAGTATATCCGGGTGGCGAGGAGACTGAATCCTTGTCAGGCTAGGTGGGCCATGTCTTTTACCAGATTCACGATCTCTTATAGACCAGGATCCCTCAACACTAAGGCCGACACGCTGTCCCGTCTCTATGACACTGAGGACCGGTCCATCGATCCTACTCCCATCCTTCCAGCCTCTAGGCTGGTGGCACCGGGGGTATGGGAGGTGGACGTGGACATCGAGCAGGCGTTATGCTTGGAACCTGCGCTTTCACAGTGTCCTACCAGTCTTAGGTATGTGCCGCTTGGCGTCCGTGATCAATTGATTCGGTGGGTCATCCAGGTATTGCGAGGACAGTGCGGGATCTTAGGGGGAAGTACTGGTGGCCTACCTTAGCTAAGGACGTGAGGATCTATGTATCCTCCTGTCCGGTGTGCGCTCAGAGTAATGCTCCTAGGCACCTGCCTAGAGGGAAGCTACAGCCCCTCCCTGTTCCACAACGGCCCTGGTCTCATCAGTCGGTGGACTTCCTTACCGATCTTTCACCCGTCTCAGGGAAACACTACGATCCTGGTCGTTGTAGTTTTCTAAGTCCTGCCGTCTTCTCCCGTTGCCTGGTCTCCCTACGGCCCTACAGACTGTGGAGGCCCTATTTACCCACGTCTTCCGGCACTACGGGGTGCCGGAGGACATCGTTTCTGATTGAGGTCCCCAGTTCACGTCCCGAGTTTGGAGGGCGTTTACGGAGCGTCTGGGGTCTCGGTCAGCCTGACCTCTGGTTACCACCCCGAGAGTAATGGGCAGGTGGAGAGAGTTAACCAGGAGGTGGGTCGTATTGCCAGGACCGGCCAGGAGAATGGGCGGGGTACATCCCAAGGGCGGAGGTGGCACAGAACTCACTCCGCCACTCCTCCACGAACATGTCACCATTCCAATGCGTGCTGGGCTACCAGCCGGTCCTGGCGCCGTGGCATCAGAGTCAGACCAAAGCTCCTGCGGTGTAGGAGTGGGTGCAGCGCTCTAGGGAGACCTGGATGGTAGTCCAGGTCTCTCAAGCAAGCTGGTGGATGGCAGAAGAAGAGCACTGACCACCACTGCAGTGAGGCCCCTGTGTTCTCACCAGTGGACAGGGTCTGGCTCTCGACCCAAAACCTGCCCCTCCGCCTGCCCTGCCGGAAGCTGCGGCAGGGCAGATTACAACTCCCTTGTTACTATCGTATTAACCCCTCGTTCTATGTGTCTCTCCTCAGGCCGGTGGTAGCTGGTCCCCTACAAGAAGGTGAGGTGCCGGAGGTCCCTCCGCCTCCTCTGGACATCGAGGGGTCCCCGGCCTACACGGTACGAGCTTCTGGACTCGAGATGCCGGGTGAGGGGCCTGCAATACCTCGTGGACTGGGAGGGGTACGGTCCGGAGGAGAGGTGCTGGGTACTGGTGGGGGACATTCTGGATCCATCACTACTAAGAGATTTCCATCGCCTCCATCCGGATCACCCTGCGCCTCACCCTCCGGGTCGCCCTCGAGGCCAGGGTCGGCGCGCTGCGGGGGCCGCGCGTCAGGAGGGGGTACGGTCACGAATCCCACCGAAGGTGGTTCCTCTTCCTGTTCGGGTGGTGCTCGGCAGTCGTCGTTGCCAGTCTACTAGCTGCCAACGATCCCCTTTTCTGTTTCAGTTAGTTTTGTCTGATGTGTTACACCTGTTAGAACTCCTAGAAGCCGTGACAATGAAGGATATGAAATCATATTTTTTTATATAGACACTCCAAAGTATAAAGCGTATAATGGCACCAAGATGTTGTCTGTACCATATTGTTCACAGATCATAGGGTCTTACAGGAGGCATGTATAGGTCTAAAAAGGGCCTAACATGACCACTTTCATCATGATGTAACAATCATTTAAGTATCTATTTGGAAAGGCTTCAAATCCTCAAAAACCTATTCCAGCTCATTGATGTATTGTGATAAGATTTAACTGAATAATGACACTATTGGTTAAAGGATTCATTGCAGACCTGCCCTTACACAGTAATTCAGTAATTAATACATCTTGATTCAATGCAGACCTACCCTTACACTGTTATGAATACATCTTGATTCAAGGCAGACCTATCCTTGTACAGAAATAAATACATCTCGATTGAATGCTGACCTACCCTTATACAATAGTAAATACATCTTGATTGAATGCAGACCTACCCTATATAGTAATAAATACATATTGATTGAATGCAGACCTACCCTTAAACAGTAATAAATACATCTTGATTGAATGCAGACCTACCCTTAAACTAATAAATAGATCTTGATTGAATACAGACCTACCCTTAAACTAATAAATAGATCTTGATTGAATACAGACCTACCCTTAAACAGTAATAAATAGATCTTGATTGAATGCAGACCTACCCTTAAACCAATAAATAGATCTTGATTGAATGCAGACCTACCCTTAAACAGTAATAAATAGATCTTGATTGAATGCAGACCTACCCTTAAACAGTAATAAGTAGATCTTGATTGAATGCAGACCTACCCTTAAACAGTAATAAATAGATCTTGATTGAATGCAGACCTACCCTTAAACAGTAATAAATAGATCTTGATTGAATGCAGACCTACCCTTAAACAGTAATAACTAGATCTTGATTGAATGCAGACCTACCCTTAAACAGTAATAAATAGATCTTGATTGAATGCAGACCTACCCTTAAACATTAATAAATAGATCTTGATTGAATGCGGACCTACCCTTAAACAGTAATAAACACATCTTGAAAAATAACGGAAATTGAATCTGGAATAAAAACTGGAAAGGGTAAAACATGTATTTGATTTTGCACAGCTACAACAATAAAGAAATATATTTCTACATTTTCCATATTCAAAATAAGTCTATATAAAAGGGTATTGGGTTAGAGGGCTGATCTTTCAAATCTGCCTCAGTGTCACAAAATGTAATTCTCCCACAATTTCACACATCTCTGTCAACTACGTAATCTCACTCTATCACAGGAATTTCACACATTGTGATCAAGTGCGCGGTCAAAACTTCACACAACTGTCCCTCTCGGGAAAGAGAGGTCAAGATCATACTCTCAGAATTGTCAAGTCTCAGTATAATAAAAAAATAAAAATAAGAATGCAGTGGAAAATGCAAAAATGTTTCCACACAATGTTTCCATTGTGTTTCCACATGTATTAGAAATGCAGTGATTTGTGAGCATGCACTGTAGCATCTAACACACAATGACAGCTGCCTGAGCTTCACAGTGACTATTTTCTGTGTGTTTGTGTGTATGTGTGAGAGCATGTAATGCTTGGGTATGCATATGTGTATATGCAAGAATGTGTGTGTGTGTGTGTGTGTGTGTGTGTGTGTGTGTGTGTGTGTGTGTGTGTGTGTGTGTGTGTGTGTGTGTGTGTGTGTGTGTGTGTGTGTGTGTGTGTGTGTGTGTGTGTGTGTGTGTGTGTGTGTGTGTGTGTGTGTGTGTGTGTGTGTGTGTGTGTGTGTGTGTGTGTGTGTGTGAGAATGGATGTGAATGCATTGTTCGTGACCCACAAGGTGATGGTGTGTGTGCCTGCATGTGTATTTGTGCATGCATACATGAGTTTGTGTGTGTGACTGTATGATGGTGGGGGTGGGGGTGGGAGTACTGAGATTAAGCATGCAGGATCACGACACTGAGACTGGGAGGAGGACCCATCCTTGCTCCCATGGCCATGCTTGTATACCCAACTCCCAAAAAATAGGTCAGTGGAACACAAGAAACACAGCAGCATCAACTCAAAGAATCCTAGTCTGCCAGTTGCGCCAGCCAGTGCCTTGTCGCCCCGTCTGCAAGCCACGTTCAACACTACCAGTCTGCCATGCAACTCTCCCCTCCGAACAGACAAACACGTCCTCTGGAATGGAGCAGAATTAATACCCAAGGATAAAGAACTGCTAAAGGGACCCCTGAACCCCCCTGAATCCCCCATCCACCCCCCTATGTCTACCCTTCAAAACTTGGAATTGTCGCAAGAGCTGGAGGGCTGTATTTCTCATCAGAAAGAGATCAGTGCTATAGTATGAACACACTGACTCTAATTTAATAAACACACACCAGCACAGAGAAAGCACACATAACAGATACCATGAGAGTAACAGTACTATCCACTTAAGAGAAACATCCCAACACACACGTCTCATCATCTGTTTTGAATTTCGAACTTGGTTTCCTCCCAGAATATATTTTTTTCCCACAGCTTAATTCCCTGGTAATAAACACATTCTGAGGCAGTCTCTCTCTCTCTCTCTTTGCAGGAAACTGAAATGGAGAGTTGGCAGGCAGTGAATAGAGAGAAGCTTCACTTCCCTACTTGTTACTCTAGCTGCCTATTGCACCATGGAAACAGCATGCATGCATTCTGCTCTTACCTTTCATAGCTGAAATCACAAAATACATCATTAAGCTCCGAGTCCATAAGAGAGCACTATCACCAGCGCAAAGCCCTCCACTGCTGTCTCAGCAGCAGCTGGCCAGCACAGCTCTGTCTCTCAGCCTCCGAGCATGAACACACAAGAATCCATGTGACTGTGACATCAGCACTCATGTCCGCCTGTTCCCACCCCCTGCCTTTGATTGGCAAAGCAGGCAGCCAGTGGGGGCGCTGAGAGCTCAGGCACTGTTTGCATTGCTAAGGCTTGTCTGAGGCCTCGCTAGACACAGCACACTTTCACTATCTTGTCTTGCTTATCATTTAGTGCCAGGATAAAGTCATAACAATTTCTCTGCCAGAAACAAAAATTCCATTCCCTTTTTTGCTTTCATAATGTAAGGAAAGTAGGAAAACTAAGGAAAGAGAAGAAAAAGGTTAAAGAAAGACTCGAATAGAGAAAAAAGGGAAGATAAAATAAGTAGACGAATACATTCAATGAGAATGAGGGAAGGAGATAATATAGAAAACAGAGAGCAAAATGGAGATAATCTAGAGAGGTTGTCTAATTCCCTGTGGCTCAGTGATAACAGAAGTCCTCTCTTCATCTTCTCTAGATGGTACTACTCATTCTGCCTCCAGATGTCTACCTGCAGAGCAGAGGGGGGGCCTTAATGAGCCCAGACGGACGAGTGGAGGACGGATGAGTGGAGGTTCAGCCCATCCCCTGACCTCTCCACAGGACTCACACACCTCTCACCTCCTCTCCCCCTCTCCCATGGCTCACACACGCTAGGTCTGGCAGGTGAGAAAGGGGAGATAGTGACGAAAGCTCACAGTGACTAGCGGATGAGTTTCTCTCTATTGTTTTCTCTCACCCTCTCCCTCTCCCCCTCTCTCCCCCTCTCTCTCTCTCTTGCCCTCTCTCTCGCTCCTCTGATAATCTGTTCAGACCCCTTACCAGCTGGCACTATCTGACACAATATTCTGTTCATAGTGCCATCCGGCTCTGGCCAATAACCGGGTTCATTTTGAATTTCCATATCATCCCTTCTCAAGAAATATTCAAAATACTTCATTGCATTATTTAGACATCTTTCATGCTAATAGTTTGGATTGGCAGTTTTAACAAATTAATTTGCAATTTTTGACATGCCCAGTTATTATTTGGCAAACATCCCCCTAATGTTCCATGTGTATATGTCTACAGCCAACTTGTCCTATTGGTACTGCTGCAGGAAGGGTATACTGTGTATACAGTAGGGATCACAACCTATGATACATCAAGTATGCAAATGAACCTCCTGCCCATGACGCCATAAATCTAGGCAATGGACGTGTTTCATTACGACCTCTACATGATCCATTTGAGAAACTATAAACACATTAGCTCCTGTTATGTCAACACGGGTCTGTCACTGCACACAATCTAATGAACAAAATATAATTCAGCTGTAGATATCATCAAATGAAGCGTGTCATGGTTACAAATGAGTGAACGTGATGAGGTGGTAAACACATTTAATTCCCCCGTGACACTGAAACCTAGTGTCTCTCAGGTTGGATAACCACAATACTCCGTGTTGCTCTCTATATAAGTCAGTCTGCTGGCCCACGCAGAGCCAGGTTAAACTGTCACTTTCAGCACAGAAAACACTGTGGTGTGGTTGCCTTGGCTGTGTGCTACTAGTTGCTACAGTATAAGTAAGTCTAAAATCAGGAGCCATCTCACTGCTGTTGTTGTGAGGTCCTTGTTTATGAAACAGCATGGCTTTGGCCCCTGGGTGGCCAGGCCCCACTGTGACCTCACATACACTCTCTCCTGGCTGCACTCTGCTCTGCACTTTCTTCCCAGACTTTCAGATGACTGCAGATAATAACAGTTTAGTCTAAAGGCTGCTTATCTCTTAGGAAAGGAACATCTACACTACACTGTCTGTGTGTGAAAGAGAGAGTGGGAATGTCGAGTTTGTTTGTGTGCATTGTGTCTGTATGTTTACTGTACGTGAATCTGTATGACTTTTGTAAAACCTTGTTTGAGGACAATGTGTGAAAGCCCCCACCGGGCATCATTGACACAATAAGGATCAGACAAGCTAAATGCCTTCTATGCTCTCTTCAAGGCAAGCAAAACTGAACCATGCATGAGAGCAGGAGCTGTTTCAGATGACTGAGTGATCACTCTCTCCGTACCCGATATGAGTAAGACCTTTAAACAGGTTAACATTCACAAGGCCGTAGGGTGAGACTGATTACCAAATTGGCAAGTGTGTTCACAGACATTTTCAACCTCTCCCTGACCAAGCATGTAATATCTACATGTTTCAAGCAGACCAACATAGTCCCTGTGCCCAAGAATGCCAATGTAACCTGTCTAAATGACTATCGCTCCGTAGCACTCACATTTGTAGCCATGAAATGCTTTAAATGGCTGGTCATGGCTCACATCAACACCATCATCCCATCCCTGGAGGCATACCGCCTGAAGAGACCCACAGATTATGTCATCTCTATTGCACACCACACTGCCCTCTCCCACCTGGACAAGAGGAACACCTATGTGAGAATGCTGTGCATTGACTTCAGCTCAGCATTTAACACCATAATGCCCTCCAAGCTCATCACTTAGTTAAGGATCCTGGAACTGAACTCCTCTCTCCACAATTGGATTCGGGACTTCCTGATGGGCCACCCCCAGGTGGCGAGGGTAGGCAAAAACCCATCTGCCTTTGCTGGCCTTCCACATGGGGGCCCCTCAGGGGTGCATGCTTAGTCCTCTCCTGTACTCCCTGTTCACCCACACAACATTGTGGCCGTGCACGACTACATCACCATCATTAAGTTTGCTGACGGTGGTAGGCCTGATCAACATTGACGATAAGACCCTATTTGGCTGTAATATTATCACCTCTCGAAGAGCATACTCACAACTACAAATGTCTGATTATTCCATGCAAAATAATAGAGCACATTTGCACAGTGGCAGCAGGTAGCCTAGTGGTTAGAGCGCTGGGCCAGTAACTGAAAGGTTGCTGGATCGAATCCCCGAGCTGACAAGGTAAAAATCTGTCATTCTGAGCAAGGCAGCTAACTCACTCCTCCCTGGCGCTGTGGATGTCAATTATGGCAGCAGCCTGCACCTCTCTGATTCAGAGGGGTTGGGTTAAATGTGGAAGATTCAGTTACACAACTGACAAGGTATTGCATTTAGCTCTATCATCAGAGTTAAACAGCAAATAACTGCATGCTTTCAGGAGCCGTAGATATCAATTGATCGTGTACTGTAATTCCAGAGTTGTGAGGGTGCCACCAGATGAAGATCATCAAAGGAAAATTGTTAATGCTCTTTCTGACTTTTGTGACACTCTCCTTGGCTGGTAAATGGCTGTATGGGTTTCTGTGGCTAGGTGCTGACCTAACATAATCGCAAAATGTGCTTTCTCCGTAAAGCCATTTTGAAATCTGACACAGCAGTTGCATTAAGGAGAAGTTTATCTTTATTTGTATGTTTAACACTTGTACCGTTTATCAATGTTTATGATGAGTATTTCTGTAATTTGATGTGGCTCTCTGCACTTTCATCGGATGTTTGTTTGAGACAATGCATTTCTGAACTTAACGCGCTAATGTAAACTGCGATTTTTGGATATAAATATGAACGTTATCGAACAAAACATACATGTATTGTGTAACATGAAGTCCTATGAGTGCCATCTGATGAAGATCATAAAAGTTTAGTGATTAATTTAATCGCTATGTCTGACTTTTGAGCCCTCTCCTTGGCTGGAAAATGGCTGCATGATTTTCTGTGACTAGGTGCTGACCTAACATAATCGCATGGTGTGCTTTCGCAGCAAAGCCTTTTTGAAATCGGACACTGTGGTTGGATTTACAAGAAGTTTACCTTTAAAATTTTAATTATGGGATTTCTGCTGCTTTGAATTTGGTGCCCTGCAATTTCACTGGCTGTTCTCGAGGTGGGATGCTAGCGTAGTGGAGCAAGTCGAGAGCTTCAAGTTCCTCGGTGTCCACATCACTAAGGATCTATCATGGTCCACAAACACCAACACAGTCTTGAAGAGGGCAGGACAACGCCTCTTCCTTCTCAAGAGGCAGAAAAGATTTGTCATTGGCCCTCGGATCCTCAAAAAGTTATACAGTTGTACCATTAAGAGCACCTTGACTGGCTGCATTACTGTCTTGTATGGCAACTGCTTGGCATCTGACCGCAAGGCGCTGCAGAGTGTAGTGTGTACAGCCAAGTACATCACTGGAGTTCAGCTCCCTGCCATCCAGGACCTCTACACCAGGCAGTGTCAGGGGAAGGCCCTAAAAATTGTCAGACTCCAACCACCCAAGTCTTAGACTGTTCTCTCTGCTACCTCACAGCAAGCGACACCGATGCACCAAGTAAGGACCCTGACTAGATTCTACCACCAAGCCATAAAACTGTGAAGCATTTTTTTATTATTTTGGCTCTATACTCTGTATGTAGCACATGGGGATGTGTGAAACTTTCTCTCAGCCTTAAGTGTCCCGCTTGCGTCGCCTCATTAGCTACCTATTGAGGTGGCACGATTGGCTAAGACACTTGAGGAGAGCTGTCACGTGTGTTTGCGAGGCAGAGGTCCAAAGTTTGCGCCAGGTATGGGCTGAATCATGAGAAAGTGGTATCCGCGAAGCAAGCAGAGTGACATCCTTTGCAGTGGTGCCTAGTGATTCAGATCTACAGTTGTGCTCAGCTCAATGCCGGTGTCGCTGTTGAGTAAATTTGAGAGGTGAATGTAGCACATGGGGATGTGTGAAACTTACTCCTCTGTATCCTGCTTGCATTGCCTCATTAGCTACTAAGCTGTGTGACATACTGTACATTAATGTGGATTCTACCATAATTACGGGTAATCCTGAATGAATCGCGAATAATGATGAGTGAGAAAGTTAGACGCACAAATATCTTAATCCCAAGACATGCTAACCTCTCACCATTACAATAACAGGGGAGGTTAGCATTTGGAGGGAAGGTATGATATTTTTGCATTTAACTTTCTCACTCATCCTTATTAACGATTCATTCAGGATTATCTGTAATCATGGTAGCATCTACATTCATGTAGAAGTGTTTAGAAACATATTATATTCTTATTTACGATAAAAGTGACTCCAAAATGACGCAATACATTATTTACCATTAATTTCTATTGGGCACAAAATTCTGAAACACAACCAAAACAAACAGAAAATGCATCCAATAAATGTCATAAGCTAAATGTAGTCATTGTGTGCTGTGAATTTGAGATCAAATACTTAACTTTTTATTGCTTTAATACACATACGTATAAGTGAATTTGTACCCGATATGGATACAAATACCCTCACTGTCAATGTTTGATTTCAAATTCAAACTGTTGAAGTATAGAGCCAAAAGAAGACACCATGTTTCACTGTCCCAATAATTACGGAGGGCACTGTAGTTAGTCTGGGTAGCTATGTGGTTAACTATTTAACTATCTGCATTGACCCTTTTTTACTCATCACGTACACTGCTGCTACTGTTTACTATCTATACTGTTGCCTAGTTACTTTATTCCCAGTTATGTGTGCATATCTACCTACATTATCTTGTACTCCTGCACATCAACTCTGTACTGGTAGCCCGTGAATATAGTTAGTTAGTGAATATAGCTAGTTATCCTTACTACTTTTCTATTACTTCTCTATTTTCCTTCTCTCTGCATTGTTGGTAAAGGCCCGTAATCAGAATTTCACTGTTAGTCTACACCTGTTGTTTACAAAGCATGTAACGCATACTATTCTATTTGATTTGACTGTCAAAGCATACAAGCCACAATGCATCCTGAGAGTGTCACACTATACTGTAATAATCTGTCTCAATGCAGGTTTTCTTCTGGATAAAGCTTCTGCATCCTAGGCACAGTGAGAAGAGCAGACATACTGGACCAGCTGACTTACAGCTACAAGTCAGGAAATACCTGGTGTTTCTGAGGATAGCTGCTGCCAGAAATGCCACTTCCTCTGTATGCACAATGATGGAACGCTCCCCTGACTACAGCCCTTTCACAATGACAGTATGCCAATACTGAGGTGTTGCTGAACTCATTACCACATTGCTTAAATCACAAAACAACTGACAGTTAATGTCTTTATATGAATGTGGTGATGTAATGTAAGATCAATGTCTGTAATCCATTAACTATGCGATGGTCCACTGATGTCATTGGTTTACCTTGTATTTTGTGTGTTATACCACCTCTTCACGTTATGACATTGAATATCCTCCACGGTTATAGTCAATAAATATCCCAGGTGATGTGACTCTTTGATCTCTATTCAGTTCCATCTGGAGATGGACTAGTACCCATCATTTCTTGCATATGTGTTTACTGAACCTATCCCAAATCAGAGGGGTAAAAATTAGCAATGACTCCTTGATGTGTGTGCAGAGCCAGTGTCTATTTTTCCACAGATAACCAGCTCTAGATGCAGTCAAGAGCTGACCTGGGCTGAGCCGGACTGCAGTGGGTCCACACTCACTGCCTCTCTGCATAAACACCGGCCCAGTCAAGTGTCTTGCGCTCCTCTGTGATTAATTCTAGCAAATGTATTTATTGTAAACAAGCCCTGTGGGATGGAATTCAATTGAGAGGAGACTCTGAGCCTCCACTGGTGCCCTGGAGGAGAGGACAAGAGCCGATAATGGCCTCATTAGCAGTCTGTCAGTAGCCATCCCACATCCCACGCCTTCCCTCACTGCCTGGCTGGGCTGGCTGACTTGGGACGCAGCTGACCCATGTTAACTACAACAGTACCACGCCACTGCCCTAACACTCCACACCACAGAGCATAGAGAGCATAGAGAGCATAGGGACTAAGTGCTCATCATCCTCTGTCTCCCAGGATTACAACACATATCAGTGATACAGATACAACGACGAATGGTGAATAATCCATACAGCGACATGGACGATGTGGAGGGGAATGTGTATGTGTGTATTGCCAGCCCCCAGCTGAAGTAGAATTAACAAGATCCAACAAACACCCAATGAAAGCAATACAGATCAATTTAATAGAAATTCCAAGCAGTGGAGGGCATAATATCAAACCATAACAGCACCGACCCATACGAGACAATCATAAACCAATTTAGAGCCATTTCAGGCAATTTCCTGCGGCTTCCACTTGTGGGGAAGACTTCAATAAATCACACAGACAACAAAGGGAATATCTATTTCAGGGAAAATAGGAGACTATTGGGGTTCTTTCAGTGGGGTGGGAGCAGAGCATTTAAAGAGGGGTTTGGAGAGTTTAGAAACATACATCTATGCCGCCATGCCTGTGGAGGAGTGTCAGGGTATAATGTATACCTAGAGAAAATGCTGTGGAAATGTTATTGGTAATGGACTTTACATTGAGCATGGTGGGCTGTGCGGTGTGGACTGAGTCAGGTGGCCATAGAGGAGAGTGGTGGTGGTGGGCTGCTGACTGACTGACTCACAGTGACAGTGTGATCAGTGGACTCTCCAATAGTGACTGTACAATGCTCTCCATATGAGGAGCACCAGGCCAAGCCAGTATCAGCCACAGCCCAGCTCACAAACCCACCCCATATTTATAGAGCAGTAAGGCCACACAGACTAAAGACAAAAGCCTCAGTAAAATGACATGTAAGAGCTGGTCCACCATTACTACAACTGCAGGGGGAGGTGCATTAGGTTACGCCATAACTGACATTATAACTGTATACACATAGTCACTACAGTCTATTTACTATAATGTGGGCGAATAAAACCGCTACAACCTCTGGTACTAGGTCTACTAAGAATGTCTGCTAAATGACTCAAATGTAAATGACTCAAATGTAAAATGTACTATCACCATCATTTATAAAGTATAGCTACAAAATGTTATTTGGTCTCCATGCTCATCCAATCTCTGAGAACAATCATACATTCCATATATTTAAGTCAATTACATGAATTCGATTTGGATTTGACAACACAAAGCTCTTATGTGTTAAATAAGGATGATAAGAGAAGAGTTACGACATCTACCACAGAAGAGGGTTCAGTGGACTTGAAAAGATGTGCGTCATGATGGAAATAAACTATGGAAATGTCAAAAGACCAAGATTTAAAAAAAAATGTTGTGCAGGGAAAGACATGTCTGCTCTAAATTAAATGAGGACCCTTCCAGGTATTAAAGAATACGGAGACATTTGGCAGTAAACAATTTGATAAGCAGTAAACTCCTCTAATTGAAAACATCCGATGCCCCCCAGCAGCTAGTTTGTAGTGGTTTGACGTTGTTGTTGTTGTCATCGCTCTGTTCAGTTTAATAGAACTGGGATGCCAGGATGATCTCTTTGTCTTTGGGCATTTCTTATTTTGTAATATGAGTAATGTGAGAAGGAGACAAAATGTGTTTACAAGATGCAGAATAGGATCGGCTCATTTGATCACGATGGGTCAAAACAATAACTCATCTCTGTGAAAGGTATTTGATTATGGATTACAAGGAGGTTGCTATTAGAATAGAAAAAGTAAATGTATCAGTAAATCAATTAAACAGAATTGTGCCCACTTCAGATGCACAGTAAATTCATGAAGATCATGACAAAAAGGAAAGAAAGCTGCCTTTGAGCTGTAGAAGCATATTCGATAGCACTGACAACACGTCCAACAAATATGAATACACATCAAATTGTACAATCATGTGTCCCGAGTCCCTTTTGCACAGAGCTGCCTGTGGGGATAGAGGGGGAAGCCATATTAGGCTTGACAGAGAGGCAGCATGAGAAGAGGGAGAAGGAGAGATTATAGGAGGCATTGCAGCCATGCAAGAGGCTTAGCCTGCCTAGGCGGGAGGCGGAATCCTGTGAATTCAACTGAACTGGCAAGACTCCCCAAAACCAGCATTTCCATCTCCGGCAGGACAGAGTGGAAGGTGATTAGGCACTCTGCACCCCTCTGTAACTCTTCCACGACAAACCAAATAGAGCAGGTCATTTTCCCTGTGGTAATTATGTCCATAATCAGTCATGAGGGATTGGTAATGGACCTGCTTATTCTTCATGTGCTGCAGAGGCGCCGGCTAAGGCTGTCGTGGGGAAAAGCATGATTACGTTTATTTTGTTGTTGTTGAGGGGTGACTCTTGTAAGAGCAGCGGTGGCTGTTGTAAAGGCCAGCAGGGGAACTTGGCCTTTGCGGGGGAAGTTAACGAATTAACTTCATTATTGAGGCACATACCAGAGAGACCCCCTGGAGTGTGTGATGCATTACCTAGTGTCAAACTGACACACTCCAACATCTCCAATATAGAGCAACATCAACTCTGGGGGAGGTAGGCATGTAAACTAAAATAGTTAACCTTCTGACTTGAAGGGAAGAACAAAAAAAGTGCAACAAACAAGGATGTTGACAGAAATGGTTTCTATATATTTCTGTTTCAAACAGAAATTCAATGAGCTCCTTAGTGAAACAAAATGTGTATCCCTGCTTGTAAATTAGAAAGTACACTAATGGTTTTCTGTCTTAATTCACCAAGCCCTTCTCTCTGGATACACAACGATGAATAATGAGGGAAGCCTGCTCCTGTGACTGCTCTGTACAGAACACCTCTGATGAAAACTGTTTTAGCCTTAAAATAACAATGTTCTGTGTTTATTAAAAAGAACTCTGCTCAAGCATGAAAGTAACTTCTCCAAAGTTCACAGCACTCTATAAAACCAGCGAACCACCAGAGGGACTAACTTTTAAGAAGGAGGGAGATCTTTAGGCTATGGATGAACAAAGCACTTAGTCTTCCCCCCTTCTGTTGGGCCTTGCTGGAGTTTCTCCATGGAGCACGGCGGATCTAGCAGTAGCACTTTAAGCCGGTGCGCTCTGAACACTTGTACTCTTGACTTATGAGGATGCCATGGGTGCGGCGGATTGATTCATCACAGGGTGTGCTCCTCCTGCACTCTTGCACATTAGTAATGTGGTCCGCAGAGGAGGAGGCCTGTCACTACTCTATACCTGGACCCCACGAACAAGGTAGGTCAACAGGAGGCATCAGCGCACTGGCCCACTTTTAGTCTTTCACAGCACCTTTAAGTTTCCACGGGCTCCGCCAGCCCAGAGCACGGAGAGAGAGACATGCTGAGCTGGGCCTGGGCTGTACATACAGGACAATCCACAGACATCAGGCTTGATATGAGCAATAGGTTATTTATTAGTTATTTATGAGTTAAATGTGTGATTTAACGTTATCTTCATTTGTATCATATAATAATTTAAAGTCGGTCCAGCAACATAACAACAAAGGAATGAGTGTGCATCAAAGAAGACATACTTGTAAGTGAGATATTGTGCCCTCCAAACCAACACAGGCCTGAGGGAATTTCATCAGAAGGCTGGGTAGTCTTCTGTAATATCAGCGTAACAAAATGTTATGAGCGCCAAGCACATGATCATCTGTTCTATTTTCATATAATATAGAGCCACTTTAAGTCAGTATAAGCTTTTGACCTGAATACTGCAGGTAATGCAAGTTAAACACCTAGTTCCGTATTCATGTTTGTCATTTTACTAGTGAAGATTAGGTAAAAAAAGGCTATTTGAAACCAAAACACAGGATTAAAGGATAATGCTGCTATGTGTCTTCTGAGTCGACCTTGATTCTGTAATCAAGCACTATACTGTAACAGCATGTTTCTCTCACTCTTATAGTCAATTCACTTTCTGTACAGCTGCTCACTTAGACTTAATGGCAAACACTTGATGGTACAATTCTGGCTGAGGGAGAAAATTATTTTGACCAGATTTTCTTTTAATTTATTTTTATTTCACCTTTATTTAACCGGGTAGGCTAGTTGAGAACAAGTTCTAATTTACAACTGCGACCTGGCCAAGATAAAGCAAAGCAGTTCGACACATACAACAACACAGTGTTACACATGTAATAAACAAACATTCTGCCAATAATACAGTAGAAAAAGTATACATACAGCATGTGCAAATTATGTACGATAAGGCAGGTAAGGCAATAAATAGGCCATGGTGGCGAAGTAATACAATATAGCAATTAAACACTGGAATGGTAGATGTGCAGAAGATGAATGTGCAAGTAGAGACACTGGGGTGCAAAGGAGCAAGATAAATAAATAAATACAGTATGGGGATGAGATATTTGGATGGGCTATTTACAGATGGGCTATGTACAGGTGCAGTGATCTGTTAGCTGCTCTGACAGCAGAGAACTGGAAGGAAAGATGGGTTAAATATGATAATAGATAAAATATGTTTATGGTATACATTTGGAATTCAAGTACATATCATTTTGTTTTTTGTTTTTATTATTCCTTTAATGTTCATCAATATTTGAAGGTGTTACCTTAGCTGTAAAGAGAAAAGAAAACAAAGTGAAAGTAGGAACCTCACACAAAGACAGGCAGCGTTGTCTTTAGTCTGTCTCTAGGCGAATAATCACTAGTGAATTGATTTGAATTACGCAGACTCTGACTCTAATGACCGCGGGGTGAGAAATGAAGTTGATCTTTAAAGTGAACAAACCTGCAGTCAGCCACGGCATCATTAAGGAGACTGCCACTTAATCAGAGAGAGGACACAAATTTAGCAGGAAGCTAACTATGCAGGAGGTGCCCTCGACCCATTTAAACGCATCATAACATCGCATATGAACAGGTGGGTTATACAGCACACATCTCTCAGCCACCCTTATTTTACTGACTCCCTCTCTCGCGCAGTTTTCATTTTTTCACCCCTCTGCCGCAGACACAGTAGAATAAGAACCTTCCTTTGATGTCTGGGATCCCATAATGCTGAGGCATCGAAATCCACATGCTAGTTATCTGTGGAATCTTAATGATCACGGCTAACAACACTGCATAAAAGCACATAAACACATCAATAGCACCAGAATAGCACCAGATTTCCAATGAAAGTAATCCAATACAATGTTCACATGTGATCAACACAAACTAGAATGTATAGATCACAAAGAGTGTTTTTCTTGTCAATAGATGTGTTGCCTTTCTGTATCGCCGTGTCATAACTGAATATGTTTCAGCTTTCTATTCAGCTCTATATTTCAGCTTTCTAATGCATTATGCTATAGTGTATCTCCTTTTAAATAGCATCAGTTTGATCCCTAAAATAAAAACAGATAATATTGCCTCTTCAAATCCCCATTACTTCTATGCAGTGTTATTGTTTTGGTCTTCTTCTGCTAAATAAACAATCACAACTATGACAATGAACATCTTAGTCAGCATAGTTTATTCAACAATATTACATCTGAATAATTCAGGAATTAAATTATATATGTTAATTCTGGGCCACATTATTCAAACCTGATATCATTGCATCTGCATTTTCATAGTTATTATATATAATTGCAAATCTCACAATAGAATACTTCTGATCATATAAATGGATGTTGTCAATTTAGTACTACAATTACTTTCATATTTTTTTATATATATATATATATATGCCATTTAGCAGCCGTGAGTGGGAGAGGTGTAGTAGCCTGCCTCTTCTCTATCTCTTCTCCCGAAGTTAATGATGGCACAAGGACATTTAATTATGGCACCCATCTTAAAGCTTCCCCGTCAGCATCACTCAGGATCATATCCGGAGGAGCTCTATGACCTCCTCTTCTGTCACCCTCCATGAATCAAAGCTTTCATTACATGCTGACACTCTTGTCCTGTATTGGCTGGACGATGTGCACCATGGGAAAGTGATGAGGCAGATAACCTGCTCTCATGCAAGGCCGGCCTCTGTGGCATGGTCATTGCGTGACAGTCTGCCCTACCCTGCCCTGCCCTGCCAGCCATGCCAGCCTGCCTACCCCACTCCACCTCGCCATCTCAGCAACCCCTCAGCCCCTCACCTGCGATGGCAGGCAGCCTCCCACCTGCCACAGAGAAATCGCCCACAGCAGATGGGGAAAGTTATTTTAGCTGGCTCGTCCGAGCATTGTGTCCTTGTCACATGTCACTTACTCTTGTTTTCTGGTCTGACACGACTTCAAGACAGGGCCTTTCAGGTTGGGGTGAGACACAAAGAGACAGGGTGAGGAAGAGCTGACGAAGCCTCTCTTCTCTTCTCTTCTCCTCTCCTCGCTCCGGCTCAGGCACTCACAAAGACACAGCACTAGAGAGGAACCAGATTAAAGCCCCACAAAGACAGCCCCCCAAGCCCTACAAAGACAGTCCTCCAGCCCCAGAAAACGCTGTCGGAACCCCCTACCAGTCCCCCACAGCTCCCCATGTCTCTCTTCCTTTCACACACACAGCGGACCCAGAAGGTGATAAAGAAACCAATCCATTCTGAGAAACTTATGCAAAGAAAGTGCATTTTCCAAAGGCCATTTGCAATTTTACAAAATAGCAGACATAATGTTTTTACTGAAAAATGAGGACCTGTCATATTGTGTGGGAGAAAAAAAATACAGTGGAGAGGAAAAATTGAGAAAAATAATGCTGGCCTGGTTAACGACAAATAGATAGCTCTATTGATTTCCTTTTTCGAGCGGCTGTCCATCCCTCACTGTGGTGATTATGCTGACCTATTTCACCCAAAAATATCTGTCTATTGTGGATTAAACCAAACTGTCCGAAAATAAAATATTGTTTTCACGGAACAAAGAAATAGACTAGAGTGAAATATAATATATTGTAAAGAAGAAGAAAAGATGGTGAGTGTCAATTTGAAAAGGGAAAAACTGCAAGTTTGAGGTTTGAATAAGTGTTCAGCAGCAGAACAGGCTTCTCTTGGTTCGGGTACTCGACCGACACCCAGCAGTATTGGTACCAATTTAAATCAATAATAACATAATATTTAATTCTCAAATCTATTTTATAACGTAAAAAGTATTCAGTAAATGTTTGCATATTATATGCAAACCAACAAATGTTTTAAGAATTGTAAGAATATTTGCATTTGCGATTAATTGTTTATTTCAAAACAAAGTACAATATAAATCTATGAAGTCATGTCATCATATTTTGTTTGTGTTTTCCTCTCTGAGTCTGAGTACGGCTGTATGTGATGTAGCAGTGTATGAGGGTTGTGTCTGTCACCAGTGACTAGTAGTATCTCACTGTGTAGCTGTGGGACTCTAGCTGCCTGATCTTCATTATCAGCCCCAGCTAAACAATGTACGTGTGTACTGGATGCACTCCCACATGAGTGCAACTAACAAATCCCTTCAGAGCTGAATCAAGGCAACAATATGATGAAATACCTTCAAACAAACACTGAGCGGGGAACATTGAGCTATGCAGAGAAGACTCACTCTGCCTCAGGCTATTCCACAGGAGTATGTCTGTTGCCAAGCAAAATTAGATAGCAACTGGGACATATTATTCCTCCAAATTGGCAGCGTACAGCATGATTAAGGACCATACAGCTCATGTTCGATTAACCACAAATATTTATGCTCAGGGTGGCAATAAATAACCCCTCTCAGCAAAGAATACTTGTATCTGACATGTCATAATAACAAGTACAGCAGATGTTTAACATGGGGAGGTATCAATCACCTAATCATGTCAAACACACCAGGAGTGGTGTGTAAATAGGTGCTAGTAGTTTATTTTTATTTCAACTTTATTTAACTAGACAAGTCAGTTGAGAACAAATTCTTATTTTCAATGGCGGCCTACTGAGGAACAGTGGGTTAACTGCCTTGTTCAGGGGCAGAACAACTGATTATTACCTTGTCAACTCATGGATTCAATCCAGCAACCTTTTAGTTACTGGCTCTAACCACTAGGCTACCTGCTGCCCCAGTAGTACATCTGCTTACTGTTAAAACACACAATTTGAATAAAATAGACCAACCATTTCAAAGGTATTAGCTACATGAACAAAAATATAAAACTATAATAGCATATGGATATCATTGTTAAATCGTAAAAGCTCTATATTATGATCGATTTAATGATAACACGCTATTTTCCAGACAGTTTTCAGATCTATTGTGTGTGCTGTGATGTCTAAATCATGTGGTTGAGTTGAACAGAGCAGGTAAATAAATGAAGATGAAGGGACGAGGCCATGTTTCTCAATAAGTGGGGGCTGCCTGTCGTGCCAATGGAGATAAATACACCCTAGAGCACACTCAGTGTATTTATGAGTCTGAGCTATATAGTATGTTGTCTTCTCCTCTACTCTCCTTTCTTCTCTTACATTTGACATTTTAGTCATTTAGCAGACACTCTTATCCAGAGCGACTTCTCCTCTCCTATGCGTCTCTTATATGTCCCCTCTCCATCTCCTTTCTACATCTGTGATACTGCCTCCCTCTGGCCATTCGATACAAAAAATATTTAGGGCGTATCTCAATACCAGTACTTTCGTTAAAAATAGTAGGTATTTTGGGTATGCAAAAATAGAATGTTTTAAATGTCTGGATGTCATACTCATTTTGTTTTTTCATCTAGAATAATTTGCTGCATGCTGTTGAGGATGAGAAATGTATTTTCAGACCCACGTGTGTTTGACAACAGTTGATAGTCAGCTGATAGTTTAATAAGAGGGTGCGCTACCAAAATGTACACAACAGTAATTTGGGGCATTATCAACAGTAAAATACTGTGTAATGTTTTACTGCAGCATCCTGTAATTTATCGGGCATTGTGGGAAAATGATGTGGATGGGGAAAGAATTGCTGTACATGGAATGGTACCAAAATTAAACAACACAGAACCGTACAGTATTTTTGGAGCCCCAAAACATTTTGACCACTAGTGGGTCAGGGTTGGGCTCCATTCGAATTGAAGGCAAGAAGTAAACTAAAATTACAATCCAATAATTAAAAAAGGACATTTATTTTCAATGACTTTTCAATGACTGAAAAGTAGAAGAAATTTATTTCAAAAGTTTTTACATTTCTGAATTTTAAATTGAAATCACTTCCTAAATTGACTGCCTTCAATACGTATTGAAATCAACCCTGTACCGGCTGCATGGTATTGTTGTTTGTGGCTCATTTAAGGGGAAACTTCACCGCTCCTCTTTTTCACTTTATATGTCCATTAATATGGTATTAACATATCATATGTGTCATAAAATCATCCCTACATGCAAATACAGGCATTAATGCATCTCACCAGTAGAAACAGGCCATACATACATTTCCTGGATGTAAGCAAACCACATTATCCAGAATTCATAGCGATATCTGGACGTAGTACTGCTCCGGTGGATCCAGTTAATGTGGAAAAAATATCAAAATGTCTGTGTTTGTAGCCAGCACTTTCAGCCAGAGGATTTCGAAACTGATGGGGTTGCCAGGTTGTCGAACGTTGAAAAGTGATGCTATTCCACAGATTTTCCCCTTCACTTCAAAGAGGAAGGCCAAGGAAGGCATTCGATCAGCCAACATCAGTCTACTGGACCATATCTCTAACAGTTGGCCAGCTAGCTAAACAACTACCGCAGAGGCTGTTCTATTTTGAGTCCTATCCCATCAACATAAAGTTCAGCACCAGGAACTAGTGTAAGTCACCCTTGCTAAAACTTTCCATGACTCCAAGATGAGAAAATACATCTACTTGAGCTAGGCATGAACATGGTCCGTGTCTTGTTGTCCTAGCTGTTGTGTTTAAAAGTAAGCTACACCTTCTTCTCTGTATTATGGAGGCTTAGTTGATTGTTCATGAAAAGCTTGAAGTCTAAATTGAAGAAAAGGAGGCATTAGGTGTGTGATTGACTGGTGTCTGTTGGTGGTGGGCAATGTTTGTGAAGGTTAGTATGCCTGATATATGGACATGAGGGGGGTGGGTAAATACATTATAGTTCCTTGTTTGAATGTGTGTTCTATCGACTCATCCTGCTGCTGATGACCTGGACACCAGCTTTAGTAGTAGAGAACCTATAGGCCCATTAGATGAAAGCTTTCAGTTGGAAATGAGTTCAAGTACAACATCATCTGACTCTGAAACAAGCCAGGACAGCCTAAAAGCACAATAACCTCTTCAGAACACAAAATTCAAGACAAAGTTTATTTGCTCTGGAGATCGAGGTGAGTTTACAGAGCAGTATGCAGGAACAGTTATGGCAATTTACATACAAAAAAATATATCCTACTAACGCCTATAATAAATACTATGGTTCTACAAAGGAAATACTTGCATATGGTATTGGTGGGGAGTCGACTCCTTGCCTGTCAACTCCCGATGTCAACTCCCATATCTGGGTGTCAATCTCCTAAGATTCAGTATTTTTGCAAAGGAAGAAGTTGCCGTAGTCTACTTCAAGAACACAAGCTCTCACATCTTTCACAGCAGAGAAAGAGGAGTGAGCTAGCGAGGAACAGAGAGAGATGGGAGGGTGAGCCAGGCAAAGGTAGGCAGGTCGGCCACCAGGCAGACAGTCAAAACCGTGCATCGGTAATCAAAAGTTCACTCATGACCACCAGATGCATCAAACTCCGTGTTCCGGTGTAATTCATTCATTGTCAATGGAGCAGTCCGCAATGTTGGGGATGCCACACTAGGCTGCGGTATATTGTGTACTGCATGTGTTCAATATTTACAACGTGTGAGTTGCTTTACCGTGCTCTGGTACAAACGGAAGTACACACACATACTCCAACTAACTAGCTTTTAGCTAGCTGAAAAGCAAAGTACATGAGCATCAAGTATGTGCGAAAAATGCAGGCTAAACATCTGGCAAAGAAAATTCATATGGATCTGGTGGACATTGGATGGGCTATCAATGAGCACGCTGAGCTATTCTACATGAAACAGACCGGAGACCAAACACACACTAGCGTTTTTCATAGTGCAGAGAAAGAGCAGGCGAGCCAGCGAGGGAGAGAGAGGATCGGGGCAGGCAGACAGACAGTCAGAACTGTGCACATAGCCAATATTTTGGTATCTGTATCTCGCAATCTCTTGTCTAGCAATGCCTCGTAAATTCACCAAAATTAGGCTATCAATCAGTATGGTCTCTTCATAGTGCCAGTGAATTGAAGTTGAACATCGCCAAATGCATCAATTGAATTATGCCTAAAGCTTATTTAATGAAACTCTGGCTGGCTGTTGATGTCCTCTCCAACCCTGTTCTTGAGGAGCTAGCTTCCTGTAGGTTTTTGCTCCAACCCCAGTTGTAAATAACCTGACTCTGCTTATCAACCAGCTAATTATTGACTCAGATGTGCTAGATTAGGGTTGGAGTGAAACCCTACTGGATGGTATCTCTCCATGAACAGGGTTGGAGAACCGTGTCCTTGGCAATAGATCGCAAAGCAGGGCAACCCAGCTAAATCTTTTGAAAATGACAAGTTCATTTTCTCATCAATAAACACATCTCAAGTGCAAATACGGTTCAGCGACTCAAATCAGCAGGATGGGGGGCATTGTTATTAAGAAAAACGTTGTCTACCATGGATTGCTAAAGTAATGACTGTGATCACACTTCATACATTTAAACATTATGGGGACACCTATACTTTTGGCAGCCAATGAGGCATGAGTTATCAGTGTAGCAGTAGCCTATTATTGTCTAGGAAGGATGTTGACATATCTTCACGACTACAATAAAAGCCTACATGCTTCCACCATAAGAGTCAATTCAATTAAAAAATATATGAATAACAGGGTTTGAAAAAACTATTCCTGTGTGAATCGTCCTCTGGAATACCGCACATGCTTGGATAACAATTACAAAAACAATGTCTCTAGTAATACCCGCCCGAATAGGGCTATAACATGGCAAAGAATAGGCTTAAAATCGTAAGTGGCGCCCAATCATCCCATGGGATCCATCAAGGCTGCACACAGCCTATATTCTAGTTCCTACACATCACCTTCTATATTCAAACAAAATAGGCATTTTATAGGCTAAGTTAATGAGTAAATTGGCAGCATCATGCTCATGTCAGTCCTCTAGAATGCATATGTAGTCTTCCTAGTAGGACTCTGCAATAATGAGTTGATGTGTACGTGCGTGCGTATCCATTTCAGAGTGTTTTGGGACTCGAGCAAGAGTTGACTTCTTCGACTCCAACCAAAAGAGTCAGAGTCGAGCAAGAGTTGACTCCTTTCAACTCTAACCACAGGATTCGGAGTCGACTCCAAAAATCCTGGAGTTGTGCACCACTACCATGGTGTGTTTGGGTGGTGCAGTAAGGTGTTCGAGTCCCTTTGATACAAGGGGAGAATGTTCTTATGAGACCTTTCACATTTAATTTTGAGAGTAATCAACTTATTTGATCCAAGCGGTATTGATTGTGAAAGAAAGACAAAAAACACTATTAGACATTTATGGGCAATCATTGTGTACTGTCTGTATCCCTACTGCAGCATGGTGTAGAACAAGGCTGCCCAACCCTGTTCCTGGAGATCTACCGTCCTGTAGGTTTTCAGTCCAACCATAATTTAACACACCTGATTCTACTAATTAGCTGCTCAACAAGACCTAAACCTAATTAGATATGCTAAATTGGGGTTGGCCCGAAAACCTACAGGACAGTAGATCTCCAGAAAGAGGGTTGGGCAGCCCTGGTGTAGAATATGAGATATCTCACAGACACATTTTAGCTGGCTAACTAGCTAGCTACAACACACAGGTATAGTTACTCCAAGACTGAGTCATAAAGCCAAAGTTATTCCTTTACTATTCATCATCATCAAAACATTTTTGCTCCTAATGAGATGCACTGAGGCTAGCTAGGCTAGTTTGCTAGCTAGCTATAACTTAGACTACAATACATTTTAGGTATAGCAAATAAAGCTAGCTAGCCAAACTTGGCTTGTAGTGGTACTAGCAAGCACTGTTAAGGTCAAATCGATCACAAAATTGTACTGTACTGAACATCACTGTCTCGTGTAGAAAGAGAGCTTATATAGCTAGCTAGCTACCAACAGCACACCAACTTACTCATTTGTAATTAGCCTTCCTGAGTCCTGGTCCTCCTGGACTAGGCTGCCACTACTCCTCTTCAGTGTATTCCATCTCAAATAAATAGGCCTGTATGTTCCTATGTAAAAGAACATAAAGTAATGTTTCGTCATCCAGCTTTTGTTGAAAAGAGGAATCATCAGAAGCAGCCATTGTAGCATTTTTTTGGGGCATTCTCGGCTAGACAGTGCATGGTAACATAGCTCCAGTGAACATGTTAACTGGTACCGCCCCATTTTGAAAAGCCTGCTTCAATGGTGCGAACAAGGAAGTAGGGCTCCCGTCAGGCTGTAGTCTTTACAAAGACAGGGAAAATTTGTCAACCTAGACATCCTACAATGTCCTAACAGATAGAAACATTATTGAGACAAGTCCAATGGCTCTGTTGAACAAGGACAACCATATCTACTAGGTGCTAGTGTGATCACGCAATCGGCGAAACACAAAGGCCACAATAATTGTGACAAAACATGACTCATATTTAGATCAGACTGCATGTTCAATACTGCTATATTGTATAATTATGTATGGAACACTTCTCGTCACTCAGAATTATGTAGGGAGACTGGAAAAACACCCTAAATAGTGTACTTCGGTGAAGATTTTCTTCAACATATTTTGAGGTGGGCCTTGTAAGTAGCTATATTTGTTGCAGCCATTAGTTAGAAGGCTGTACCAGTTTTACTCATATGTGTTTATGGTGCCTTCTCAATTTAAAATGTACAGGAGACCGATTGGAGTGACAGCAAACGATAATGGTCGAGTCTTTTTTTGGACTTTAGCCGCTGCCAGTTTGGAATCCTTTGGCCTCTAGAAGTGTAAGGGATATAAAATGCCAAATATTATTTGATATGCTGTAATGTGCAAACACATTAAAACCTGTTAAAGATGTTGCGAATTTTCTCAGCTTTTTGTTAAAAATCTCGCAACATTTCAGCGCCCTGCTATTCATGCCAGGAATATAGTATATGCATATGATTGGTATGTGTGGATAGAAAACACTCAGACGTTTCTAAAACTGTTTAAATCACGGCTGTGGCTTTAACAGAACGGGCGTTTCATCGGAATGTGCAAGGAAATCTGTTCACTGAAAATGGAAAAATATATCCTTCCGCCACTTCAAGGCATTGTTCAAAGTGAACCGAATTAAATAGAGCCGAGTTTATATTGCCTACAGCTTCCAGAGGGTGTCTAGAGTCATGTCATTTGATTCCCAATTGATTCTTGGTCTAACCCAAACAAGGGAACTCCTTCCCTGCTGTCTCCGACGGGATGATTGGTCGACCTCTTTTCAGACATGCTTGTCTACACGGAGAGCTAAAGATTTTACATCGCCTCCTGATAAATTTTATCGCTTATTAACGTGTACTAATACCTAAAGTTGCATTACAAAAGTATATCGAAGTGTTTTGTGAAAGTTTATCGTCGACTTTTTGAATTTTAAAAAATGACGTTACGTTATGAAAAGCTATTTTTTCCGTTGATCACACAGTATTCTTAGATCGATATCTAGGCTATATATGGACCGATTTAATAAAAAAAAGACCCAAAGGTGATTATGGGACATCTAGGAGTGCCAAGAAAGAAGCCCGTCAAAGGCAATGAATGTTTTATATTTTATTTCAGCGTTTTCGTTTGCGACGGATAACGCAAAATCTGCCGTGTTAGGTGACGTTGCAGTATTTTGAGGGTGCATGGTATCAGATAATAGCTTCTCATGCTTTCGCCGAAAAGCATTTTACAAATCTGACTTGGTGGATAGATTCACAACGAGTGTAGCTTTAATTCAGTACCTTGTATGTGTGTATTAATGAAAGTTTGAGTTTTATCAAAAACTATACGTGGCGCACTTGAAATTTCCGCTGATTGTGGTCCCGACCTCGGGACCACGTCCTTAAGAACTGCATGCACCAATGCCCAGTAATTACATTGAAATACTGGGAAAAATACAAACCTCTTCTCCCTTCAATGAATTGAGTTCATTCATTTATTACTTCATTACGATTAACCTTTTTACAGTATAATCCAGTGCATTTTATGGTATTGTACTGTGTGTCATTACACAGTACTTGCATTGCTACTGTATTAAGATTACAGTAGGTATACTGCAATATGAAATACAGAAACATACTTGCCAATGAGCTGCCTGTTAATTGCTGTCAAATTCACAGCAACCCCTTTACAGTGTGGGTGAGCCTAGTATGTTTATTTTCTGCTTACTGAATTAGTTTTCACAAAACAGAACATTCTAAATAGTATGTAGTGCGATTAATACACAATGTAGTTTTAACAAGTAGTAGGCAAGACAGATTTTGGACATGTCCATACTTTAACCTGCTGAAAATATGAAATTACTGTCAACAGTGTTATCTAAGCGTACTGTACTTACAGTAAAACAGAGTTATCCAAAGAAAGTTTGACAAAATATCCACACACAATTCATTTTGAGAAATCAATGGAGTCAGACATTTTGCATCTGTCTTGACTACTACCTGCTAAAACAACATACATAGTGTACTAATCACACTACATATTACAATACAAAACATGCATTTGCTTACACCTTAACGATGTTTTAACATTTCATATTACCCACAAACAGTAGCCTTTACATTTTCTGGAGATTATTCTGGAATTAGCGTTACTCATTGTATATTTATTCTAATTTTTATTATTAAGTGTTTTACTTTTCTATTAATTCTCTATTTACTTTCCTCTACATTGTTGGAAAGGGTTCATTAAGTAAGGATTTCACTGTTAGTCAATGCCTGTTGGTTACGAAGCATGTGACAAATAACATTTGATTTGATTTGATTAACCATAATTTATAAGGAAATCTCTCTAAGGAGAGGAATAGCAACATTGCTAGACAAGAGCTGTGAGATAATACACTGCTCAAAAAAATAAAGGGAACACTTAAACAACACAATGTAACTCCAAGTCAATCACACTGTGAAATCAAACTGTCCACTTAGGAAGCAACACTGATTGACAATAAATTTCACATGCTGTTGGAAATGGAATAGACAACAGTTGGAAATGATAGGCAATTAGCAAGACACCCCCAATAAAGGAGTGGTTCTGCAGGTGACACCCACAGACCACTTCTCAGTTCCTATGCTTCCTGGCTGATGTTTTGGTCACTTTTGAATGCTGGCGGTGCTTTCACTCTAGTGGTAGCATGAGACACAAGTGGCTCAGGTAGTGCAGCTCATCCAGGATGGCACATCAATGCGAGCTGTGGCAAGAACGTTTGCTGTGTCTGTCAGCGTAGTGTCCAGAGCATGGAGGCGCTACCAGGAGACAGGCCAGTACATCAGGAGATGTGGAGGAGGCCGACTGAGGGCAACAACCCAGCAGCAGGACCGCTACCTCCGCCTTTGTGCAAGGAGGAGCAGGAGGAGCACTGCCAGAGCCCTGCAGAATGACCTCCAGCAGGCCACAAATGTGCATGTGTCTGCTCAAACGGTCAGAAACAGACTCCATGAGGGTGGTATGAGGGCCCGACGTCCACAGGTGGGGGTTGTGCTTACAGCCCAACACCGTGCTGGACGTTTGGCATCTGCCAGAGAACACCAAGATTGGCAAATTCGCCTCTGGCGCCCTGTGCTCTTCACAGATGAAAGCAGGTTCAAAATGAGCATGTGACAGTCTGGAGACGCCGTGGAGAACGTTCTGCTGCCTGAAACATCCTCCAGCACGTGGAGGCCACACACACTACTGAGCCTCATTTTGACTGGTTTTAAGGACATTACATCGAAGTTGGATCAGCCTATAGTGTGGTTTTCCACTTTAAATTTGAGTGTGACTCCAAATCCAGACCTCCATGGGTTGATACATTTGATTTCCATTGAGAATTTTTGTGTGATTTTGTTGTCAGCACATTCAACTATGTAAAGAAAAAAGTATTTAATAAGAATATTTCATTCATTCAGATCTAGGATGTGTTATTTTAGTGTTCCCTTTATTTTTTTGAGCAGTGTATATACTGAACAAAAATATAAACGCAACATGCAACAATTTCAAAGATTTTGCTCAGTTACAAATCCTAAACTCTCAAAAAAAGTAACGTCTCTTTTTCAGAACCCTGTCTTTCGAAGATAAAAAATCCAAATTACAATGAAGATCTGTGAAGTTAAGGGTTTAAACACTGTTTCCCATGCTTGTTCAATGAACCATAAACAATTAATGAACATGCATCTGTGGAACAGTCGTTAAGACACTAACAGCAAGAATTAAGATCAGAGTTATGAAAACTTAGGACACTAAAGAGGCCTTTCTACTGACTCTGAAAAATACCAAAATGAAAGATGCCCAGGGTCCCTGCTCATCTGCGTGAACGTGCCTTAGGCATGCTGCAAGGAGGCATGAGGACTGCAGATGTGGCCAGGGCAATAAATTGCGATGTCTGTACTGTGAGACACCAAAGACAGTGCTACAAGGAGAGAGGATGGACAGCTGATCATCCTCGCAGTAGCAGACCACGTGTAACAACACCTGCACAGGATCGGTACATCTGAACATCACACCTGGGGGACAGGTACAGGATGGCAACAACAACTGCCCGAGTTACACCTGGAAAGCACAATCCCTCCATCAGTGCTCAGACTGTCCACAATAGAATGAGAGAGGCTGGACTTAGGCCTGTTGTAAGGCAGGTCCTTACCAGACATCACCGGCAACAACGTCACCTATGGGCACCAAACCCACCATCACTGGACCAGACAGGACTTGCAAAAAGTGCTCTTCACTGGCGAGTCGTGGTTTTGTCTCACCAGGGGTGATGGTAGGATTCGCGTTTATCGACAAAGAAATTAACGTTACACTGGAACCTGTTGGATCAGAGGGTGAGGGCTAGGGTCATTCCCCCCAGAAGAGTTTGGGATCTTGCAGGTGCCTTGTTGGAAGATCTTGTGCCTGTTGGTCCCAGATATCTTTTAAAAAAAGGTAGTGGTGTGGTTTAGAAAACTATTCAGTATCTGCTGTGACCACCATTTGCCTCATGCAGCGTGACACATCTCCTTCGCATAGTGTTGATCAGGATGGTGATTGTGGACTGTGGAATGTTGTCCCACTCCTCTTCAATGGTTGTGCAAAGTTTCTGGATATTGGCGGGAACTTGAACAGTCTATCGTACACGTTGAACCAAACATCCCAAACATACCCAATTTGTGACATGTCTGGTGAGTATGCAGGCCATGGAAGAACTGGGATATTTTCAGCTTCCGGGAACTGTGTACAGATCCTTGCTACAGTATCACGCTGAAAGGTGATGACGGCAGATGAATGGCACGACAATGTGCCTCAGGATCTCATGACGGTATCTCTGTGGATTCAAATTGCCATAAAATGCATTTGTGTTCATTGTCCGTAGCTTATGCCTGCCCATACCATAACCCTACCGCCAACATGGGGCACTCTGTTCACAATGTTGACATCAGAAAACCGCTCGCCTACATGACGCCACACACGTGGTCTGCTCCATGCACGTGGTCTGCAGCTTATGGTAGAGAAATTAACATTATCTGGAAACAGCTCTGGTGGACATTCCTGCAGTCAGCATGCCAATTGCACACTCCCCTCAAATCTTGAGACATCTGTGACAAAACGGCATGCTGTTTAATCAGCTTCTTGATAGATGTCAGGTTGATGGATTATCTTGGCAGAGGAGAAATACTCACTAACAGGGATGTAAACAACTTTGTGTACAACATCTGAGATACATGTTTTTTTTTTGTGCATATGGAACATTTCTGCTCACTTCACATGGCACCAACACTTTACATTGCATTTATATTTTTGTTCAGTGTAGATCTGATTACAGATTTTCAGGTCTGCTTCAGTCTTCTGATGAGAGATTAGAGGTGAGAATGCTTATCTGTCTGTGTAATCAGCTGGTCCACCTGATCCACAGGTCTACACCCTCTCCCTCAAAACATTTTAACACAAACTAACTCAACTCACAAGTAGACAACAGGACTCTCTTCTGGAGGTTGTGATAAAATATGGTAGCTGATGGTGCTCCTCAGGTCCTCCTCAGGTTTCATTTTAATGACAATATTATAGGCTACAGTAAATAAATGTTTAATTGGCCACCAAATTAACTGCAAATAATATACATTGACTTTCACTACTTATTTTTAAACCACTTCTGTAAACCACTTAAGCTTTTGAATATCTCAACATTTACAGTTCCTTTTCCCACATTTTGCTGAGTTACAAGGTGGGATAAAAAATGGATTTAAGTCATTTTTGTACACGATCTAAACAAAATACTATGTAATGTCAGTGGAAGAAAAATTCTAACGTGTTAAAAAAATAAAAATAAACACTAATATATCTTGATTAAATGCAGTTGAAGTCGGAAGTTTACATACACCTTAGCCAAATACATTTGAACTCGTTTTTCACAAATCCTGACATTCAATCCTAGCAAAAAGGCATTGTCTTAGGTCAGTTAGGAACCCACTTTATTTTAAGAATGTGAAATGTCAGAACAATAGTAGAGAAAAATGATTTATTTCAGCTTTTATTTCTTTTCTCACATTCCCAGTGGGGTAGAAGCTTACATACAGTCAATTAGTATTTGGTAGCATTGCTTTTAAGTTTTTTAAAACTTGTTAACGCTACTCATCCCGGTAGCGGGATAATTGTCATCAGCAACCGCTGAATAGCATAGCACCACAGTCAAATAATATTACTAAAAAATATTAATATTCATGAAATCATAAGTGCAATTTAGGAAAACACAGTTTAGCCTTTTGTTAATCCACCTGTCGTCTCATATTTTTAAATTATGCTTTACAGCGAAAGCAATCCAAGCGTTTGTGTAAATTTATCGATAGCACAGCATAACATTATGTACACTAAGCATTAAGTAGCTAGGTCACGAGAAAAGCAATCAAGAAAATTGTTTACCTTTGATGATCTTCGGATGTTTTCACTCACGAGACTCCCAGTTACACAACAAATGTTCCTTTTGTGCCATAAAGATTATTTTTATACCAGAAATACTGACGTTTGTTTGTCGCGTTATGTTCAGAAATCCACAGGAAAGAGCGGTCATGTCAACGCAGACGTATATTCCAAATAATATCCATAATGTCCACAGAGACATGTCAAATGTTTTTTATAATCAATCTTCAGGCTGTTTTTAAAATATATATTCAATAATATGTCAACCGAGTGTGTAGGATTTTCAATAACAGCGGGAGGAACAATGGCGGCTTTACTCTTTTGTGCAAAACTCACTCTGAGAGCCCCCACCTATTCACTTATGCAATGTATCTTCACGCCTGAAACTATGTCTAAAGATTGTTGACACCTTAGGGAAGCCATAGAAAAAAGAACCTGTTTGATTTCCCTTTACATGGAGGGTAGGCATGCATAGGAACAGAGAGGTTTCAAAATATCAGTTCTGTAATACTCACAGACAATATTTTTACAGTTTTAGGAACATTAGAGTGTTTTCTATCATAATATAATATGCATATTCTAGTTTCTGGGGCTGAGAAATAGACAGTTTCAAATGGGTATGTTTTTTAGCCAAAAACAAAAATATTGCCCCCTACACACAAAAGGTTAACTTGGGTCAAACTTTTCGAGAAGCCTTCCACACGCTTCCCACAATAAGTTGGGTGAATTTCGGTCCATTCCTCCTGACAGAGCTTGCGTAACTGAGTCAGGTTTGTATGTCTCCTTGCTTTCACACGCTTTTGCAGGTCTGCCCAGAAATGTTCTATGGGATTGAGGTCAGGGCTTTGTGAGGGCCACTCCAATACCTTGACTTTGTTGTCATTAAGCCATTTTGACACAACTTTGGAAGTATGCTTGGGGTCATTGTCCATTTGGAAGACCCATTTTCCACTAAGCTTTAACTTCCTGACTGATGTCTTGAGATGTTGCTTCAATAAATCCACGTAATTTTCCATCCTCATCTATTTTGTGAAGTGCACCAGTCCCTCCTGCAGCAAAGCACCCCCACAACATGATGCTGCCACCCCTGTGCTTCACGGTTGGGATGGTGTTCTTCGGCTTGCAAACCTCCCCCTTTTTATCCAAACATAACGATGGTCATTATGGCCAAACAGTTCCATTTTTGTTTCATCAGACCAGAGGACATTTCTCCAAAAAGTACAATCTTCGTCCCCATGTGCAGTTGCAAACCGTAGTCTGGCATTTTTATAGCGGTGTTGGAGCAGTGGCTTCTTCCTTGCTGAGCGGCCTATCAGGTTATGTCAATATAGGACTTGTTTAACTGTGGAGATAGATACTTTTGTACCTGTTTCCTCCAGCATCTTCACAAGGTCCTTTGCTGTTGCTCTGGGATTGGTTTTCACTTTTCGCACCAAAGTACATTCATCTCTAGGAGACAGAACGCGTCTCCTACCTGAGCGGGATGACGGCTGCGCGGCCCCATGGTGTTTCTACTTGCGTACTATTGTTTGTACAGATGAGCATGGATGAATACGACGCGTGGAGGTCTACACATTTTTTTCTGAGTTCTTTTGATTTTCCCATGATGTCACGCAAAAAGGCACTTAGTTTGAAGGTAGGCCTTGAAATACATCCACAGGTACACATCTAATTGACTCAAATGATGCCAATTAGCCTATCAGAAGCTTCTAAAGCCATGACATCCTTTTCTGGAATTTTCCAAGCTGTTTAAAGACACATTCAACTCAGTGTATGTAAACTTCTGACCCACTGGAATTGTGATACAGTGAATTGTAAGTGAAATAATCTGTCTGTAAACAATTGTTGGAAAACCTACTTGTGTCATGCACAAAGTAGATGTCCTAACTGACTTGCCAAAACTATAGTTTGCTAACAAGAAATGTGTGGAGTGGTTGAAAAATGAGTTTTAATGACTCCAACCTAAGTGTTTGTAAACTTCCGACTTCAACTGTACGTATTCAACCCCCTGAGTCAATACATGTTAGAACCACATTTGACATCCATATATATATATATTTCTGGGTAAGTCTCTAAGAACTTTGCACACCTGGATTGTACAATATCTGCACACTATTCTTTAAAAAAACCTTCAAGCTCTGTCCAGTTGGTTGTTGAATCAATGATAGACAGACATTTTCAAGTTTGCCATTGATTTTCAAGCCGAAGTAAGTCAAAACTGTAACTATGCCACTCAAGAACATTCCATATCGTCTTGGTAAGCAACTCCTTATTGTCCTGCTGAAAGGTGAATTTGTCTCCCAGTGTCTGTTGGAAAGCAGACTGAACCAGGTTCTTCTCTAGGATTTTACATGTGCTTAGCTTTATTCAAATTATTTTTATTCTAAAATACTCCCTTGTCCTTGCCGATGACAAGCATACCCATAACATGATGCAACCACCACCATGCTTGAAAATATGAAGAGTGGTACTCAGTGATGTGTTGTGTTGGATTTCTGAAGGCACTGTTATTGTTTATCAGGAGTATAAATACAGCTGCCAAACTTCACAATTTTAGGGCCCTTCTACAGCCCGCTCTGCCTTGCAGTAGGACCAAATAAACACATTCTCTATAAAGCTGTCAGCGAAAATGTATGGAAAAACATACTTGATTCCTTACTGAGAATTATAGCTCTGTGGTTAAAGTTATATGGCCTGCTGGAGTTTGACCACCCCAAATGGTGGATGGAGGTAGAGGCTCCAGCCCAGGCCTGTACATTTACTCTCATTCTTTCACAGTCTGAATGCTGAGAGACTATGATGGTCAGCAGCACATGAAGTGTCCATTACCATCCAAAATACTTCACTTCATAGGGTGGAGTGCCCAGACGTATAGGAGAGAGGAGAATTCGTTTTGGATAAGAGCATCTGCTAAATGACTAAAATGTAAAATCTAAATGTAAATGGAGGAGGAAAGTGGAGGAGAGGAACGTCTGCCAGGGAACAGCTGCCCCTGTAATTTATATTGATGATGGGACTGGCTGGCGTGGCGGTCTGGCAGGGAGCTTCCAGGGGTTTGATCACTCAGGCAGGAAAAGAGGAGAGAGATAAGATAGAGGGATGGGCTCTGTCTTTGGGCTCTCTGGGCTGAATGGATGGGGAGGGAGGTTTCTCCCTGAGTCTGCTCAGCTGAGACCACAGAGACACTCAACACTGTCCAGTCTGGCCCTGCAGGAGACGCAATAGGAGAGCCCAGTCTGACTGAAGTGATGGTAGTCAGGGTGTAGTTGTAGCTGGAGAGTAGAATGTATGCACACATGACTGTAAGTCGCTTTGGATAAAAGCGTCTACTAAATGGCATATATTATTATTATTATTATTATTACATAAATAGTGCCCTAGTATAGCCAGCCTTAAACCACCATGTTGGGTGGAGCTACTGTATATCCACCTCATTATGACTACTTCAGCCAGAAGTACTAGAGCTCCTCTCCTAATCCACCAGATCTTCCATCACAGTGTCCGTGACCATTAACTGTCCTTTGAATCATTCCCTGTGCATTCACATCTTTTGACTCAGGACTATCGCCTCTTCCTGACTGCACTGCATATCAATCAGCGACTTGTTAAAGCGCTTTACTTTGATTTCTTGACACGGATCAGATTTGAATATTTCTAATTGAAATGAAAGTGTGCAGTCCAGTCTCTGCCCAGGGCTTTGAACCCAGACTCCTAAATCATGCTCTTTGATTTGAGGCCCCTTCCGGTGTAGAGGTGCTTAGCTCTGGTCTAATTAAGACAGCAGTGGGTTATCGGATAAATGGTCAAAGGACTCTGTTTTACCTTACAGAGGAGAAGAGGTTGAATATCAAACACACACACACACTTCAAACAAACACTCCATTCATCCCTCTGGCCAGGCAAATAGCTTAACATAAACATCTACCTGACCTTAACGTTATTTTCAGAGACAGAGTTTATGTGACTGCTTCACTCAGGTAGGGCTGGCTAGAGGACCAGCTAGTGCAGGCCAAAGACCACTTTTTTGTATTTTACAGGGAGTGATCTAACCCTGAGACAGTCAGTCCACTTTTACAGAGTATCCCTACGGTCTTCCCTCTCCACAAGTTTCATTGTGATGAACAGAGTGAGAGAGCATAACCTTCTAGAGCTCGACTCTCCCACATATACACACACAGATGGAGACATGCGCACGCACGCACGCCCGCCCGCCCGCACGCACGCACGCACGCACGCACGCACGCACGCACGCACGCACGCACGCACGCACACACACACACACACACACACACACACACACACACACACACACACACACACACTACAGTTTTTAGATGCATTTATGTTTTTGTATACATTTATGTCATATCTACAGTCTTCAACTGAACAGTTCTCTAGGAAACCATCATTTTTCAACATAAATATTGTGTGGCTTCAGGTAAGAGGCAGAGAATCTCTGAGATTGCCTACTGTTGGCATTTACATAGCATTCATAGAACCATGCTGTGTCACAAACCATTCCTGTATCTCTGTATTTCTCTGATAGCATCTCTCTTTCAGAAATGCACAGCACTTGTAGTTAACCCAGCCTCTAAAGGTTTCAAACAAACCACATCCTTGTATTTTGTTAAGTTGCAAGCCTTGCAGAGAACAAAGAGGAGCTTCAGCAAACTGTCTGGCTGGGATATCAGAGCATGATTTCAGACAGTCATATGACTACATATCATTTCAATATCCTCTCTGCCATTATTAAAATATTCTCTCCAGTTCTACACACAGATAGGAAATAATGAAGAATTGCAATAATAAAGAAAAGTTGACAGGGGAAAATGTCAAAGCACGAGGTCATGTTGCTGTTGGAGGTCAATGTGTGATGAGAATATTACAGTACATATAGTAGTAATAAAAAAAACACAATCATGGAATCTCTTTTCATCCTAAGTATAAGGTATACTGATGTGTCTGATTTGAAAATAGGTGGTTTTATAAAAGCAGGCCGGTAGCTAATATGTTATGTTGTTGTATTCCATAGTTTTGCAATAATGTGGGCTAATGTCCATATTTCAATAATTTTGGTATTAATTTCAAACAACAAGTGGAATATATGCTATAATATGGTTTGTACTCACAGGTATGTGTCTTCTTTGTTACTGAAATACCTGAAAAATAAAGGGAAACAGACTTGTTAGAACCACATTAAATCTGAAAATTGAGGACAGTCATACAATATCTCTGTGCCTATATAACGGGGGTCAGTGTGCTGCTAAAACCTCAAAAGATACCTCTTGGATGGCTCCATCCACAACATTTCAAGCTAGCTGTGGAGTGAGCTTATGTTACGTTCTTAACTACGTTACACCTAACTTAACACCTAACGCCACATGGCTGTGTTGCTATGTGACTGTGCTGCTGTGGCCCTGTGGTTCTCCTGTCTCTTGGCTAGGTCACAGAGATTATAGAGGTCCCATGCAGGCTCAGGGCAGTGGTGTGACTGGCCCACCTACAGCCCACCTACTGAAAAACCCATAGCACCAACCCTGGCAAGGTTGCTCAAACCCCACGGACAGCATCCAGATCATGATTTATTTTGTATTTTTTTCTAGAATATAAATCTGCACACACACTGTAATGCCCCCGTGTGTGACCTCACAGGGCCTATAGTCTGTACATGAGTAAGTCTGTTCCCCAGAGCGGAAGACAGGACGGCGGCGCTGTGACTTCACTCTGCGTCAGACCTGTGTTTCTGAGGGTGAGGCAGAGAGGGAGCGGTACTGGCAGTCCTCAGCCTTCCCCCCTTCGGGTGTCAACTCATCGGATGAGCCTCCCTGGCTCCAGCTTTGTCTCCGGCTGCAGCCCCTCTCGTCTGCAGCGTGGGCCTAATGCCCTGAGAGTCCGACGAGGGCCAGCGCACAGCCAACCATGGGCCCCAGCGGGCTCCGATGCTCATGCTTTGCAGGGCGAAAGAACACTAAAAGATCCCACTTGTCATGCGGAAGCAATGGCTAATTTTTCTACAGCTTGCATCTGAAACTCAGGGGATGGCGGGCTGACATGATTCAATAATTCTCCGGCAACTGGCCGGAGATAACAATGTTTCGGACATGTTTGAGAGGAAACGAGTCAAAGAGCAACGAGGGGGAAAACAAATACTGTAAGCTTGTCAACTCTCTGTACACAGACACACATTGGATATCAGGTCCATTGAGCAGAAAGAGAGAGGGGAAACAGCAACCTAGAGGCCATGTCTCTGTGATCAGGCTACAGCATTGTTCCAGTGCTCACGGCCAAAGTAATTGTCCAACTGAGTCATTACACAAGAATAAAAAACTATTGGTAATCCTCCTTTAATTCCAGGTCTCAATCAACTAAGGGTATTCAGTGTTAGCCTCAGAGGCCATGAGGGAGTGGTGGCGTCAAGGTGTTGTAAGAGCAGCCAGACTTAGACCTCTAAGACCATGTAAGGAACCTCTCTGGTTTCATGTTGGGGATATACAGTATCAGGGGCTTTTTCCTGGCTTCTCTTCAGATCTTACAAACTCTATTATAGACACATAAAACAGACATTTTGAGACTTTGTAAATCGGGCTCTGGTTATTGTTAGACATACGATACTAAAGCATGAGTTGTACTCCAGCCATTTCAATGAAAATGCACAACACAATTTCACACTTCGAATGTAAGGAAATTGGTGGAAAAAGCATGGCTGAGTCACATTCTTTCCATTAGATCACAATATTAAATCAGCTCGCTGTTCTGTAAAAGTCTGAAATGTATCTGAACATTTTGCTTCCCCCAGAAAAAGCAATAGACCAGATACAACTAAAGAATGAACATTGTGAACCCTTAGATACGGGGATTGTCACTCTCCAGAACATTGCTTGTAATAGTGGAAGTGGCCAAACTAAGAAGTACAGTAAGAGCAGATTTTGTTCTCTTTCAGTTCTTAATTCTCTGAATATGGCTGAGGTCCAGCAACTAGTAGTGGTCTGTGTGACTTAATCCCTGCTCTCCCTGTTTCTCCTTACACTGCACAAGTGGTTCTCAAACTGGGGGCTCGCGATAAGATTTTGGGGGGTCGCGAGTTTGAAACTGAATGACGAAAATACATATTTTAATAGGCTACATATACAATTTGTATTTTTTATGTATACCTTTGCCTAATCTATCTGGTTAGTAACATAGACCTACGTTATTGCACAAAATTATTCTCTCAATAAACATCTCATCTGTGCTTCAGACCCAAAAAGTTGAGTGTCTTGACTGTTCATCAGCGTTGGTGTGCAAAGGCAGGTGAGCCCATATCCAGATTAGTGACCGAAAATAACTGGTTTCATTTTATCCAGTTATGCCTGCCAAGAACAGTATGTTTATATTATCCAAATAAAATACAGTTTAGCAATCTGCTACAGATGCATCTTTGTCAGAACCTGGCAATTGAATTGATAATTTTTACATTTCAGATATGCCTAGTCTGGGTCGCTACTGGATATATGTCTAAAGATGGCTGTAACATCGACATACCTTCAGTACTTACGGGATAAAGATGTAACATATTCTGATGAATTTGTTACGATATTTGTGAGGTAGAAAAAGTCTACAGATAGACCATGCTTTCCAACCTCTGCTGTATACAGGTAGGATATATGATCCTGCTTGATCTGGACTTTAGAGAAATTACATATCCGTAGTTGATATTGGTTGCTAACATAAATGACTTTCGGCTCAAAATGCAGGTGTAAAACAGAGGTAATTTCTATATATTGCATTCTGAAAATGCATCACCATTTATGGCTGTATTGACAGGCCACATTTGCATAACAATTGTGCATTTGCGTGCACAGGAGTTGGGAGCTTTGACACTCCTTTTTAGGGTTGCGGGTCAAAAAGTTTGAAACAATTGCACTAAAACATACCACACTACACTACATTATACTACCATACATTATACAGTACTACCCTACACTACACTACTTCATACATTACACACCTACATTACACTATCCTATACTACACTACATTACATTATCCTACCCTACGCTACTCCACATTATAAACTGGGTGGGTCGAGCCCTGAATGCTGATTGGCTGACAGCAGTGGTATATCAGAATGCATATCACGGGTATGACCAAACATGTATTTTAACTGCTCTAATTATGTTGGCAACCAGTTTATAATAGCAATACGGCACCTCAGGGGTTTGTGGTATATGGGCAATATCCAGGCACTCCGCTTTAAGTCGTGCATAAGAACAGCCCTTAGCCGTTGTATATTGGCCATAAACCACGTACCCTCATGTCTTATTGCTTAATTAAACTACACTACATTATACTACATTATACTACATTACATTATACTAAACTACATTATACAATACTACATTATACTAGACTACAATATGCTACATTATACAACATTACACTATATTACTCTACATTACACTACCCTACAGTCCTCTACATTACATTACACTACATTATATTACATTAGACTACATTACACTACCCTACAGTCCTCTACACTACATTACACTACATTATATTACACAAAATTATACAACACAACATCATACTACATTAAATTAAACTACACTACATTATATTACACTTTGTTACACTACACTACATTATACTACACTACATTAATATAATAATATATGCCATTTAGCAGACGCTTTTATCCAAAGCGACTTACAGTCATGTGTGCATACATTCTACGTATGGGTGGTCCCGGGAATCGAAGCCACTACCCTGGCGTTACAAGCGCCATGCTCTACCAACTGAGCTACAGAAGGACCACATTACACTACATATATTACACTACACTCCATTATACTATACTACATTATATTACTCTACACTACATTATACTGCACTACAATACATTACATTACAAAACACTACATTATATTACTTGTACACTACATTATACTACACGACATTACACTACACTATACTACACCACACTATACTACACCACATTATACTACACAACATTACACAACACTACATTATAATACACAACAATATACTACACTACAATATACTACACTACATTATACTACACTACATTATATTACACTGCACTACATTATAATACAGAACATTATACTACACTACATTAATTTACAATACACTACATTATACTACACTACACTACACTACACTACACTACACTACATTATACTACATCACATTATATTACATTACACTAAACAACATTACATTATACTACACTACCATATACATTATACTACACTACCATATACATTATACTACACTACATAATTTAACCAGGTAGGCCAGTTGAGAACAAGTCCTCATTTACAACCTCATTTACAACCTGGCCAAGATGAAGCAAAGCAGTGCGACACAAACAGCACAGAGTTATACATGGGATAAACAAACGTACAGTAAATAACACAATATAAAGATCTATATACAGTGTGTGCAAATGTAGTAAGATTAGGGAGGTAAGGCAACAAATAGGCCATAGTGGTAAAACAATTACAATTTAGCAATTCAACACTGGAGTGATAGATGTGCAGAAGATGAATGTGTAAGTAGAGATACTGGGGTGCAAAGGAGCAAAAAAAGAAACAACAATATGGGGATGAGGTAGTTGGGTGGGCTATTTACAGATGGGCTGTGTACAGGTGCAATGATCGGTAAGCTGCTCTGACAGCTGATGTTTAAAGTTAGTGAGGGAGATATAAGACTCAAGCTTCAGTGATTTTTGCAATTGGTTCCAGTCATTGACAGCAGAGAACTGGAAGGAAAGATGGCAAAAGTAGGAGTTGGCTTTGGGGATGACCAGTGAAATATATCTGCTGGAGCGTGTGCTACGGATGGGTGCTGCTATGGTGACCAGTGAGCTGAGATAAGGCGGGGATTTACCTAGCAAAGACTTATAGATGACCTGGAGCCAGTGGGTTTGGAGACGAATATGAAGCGAGGGCCAGCCAATGAGAGCATACAGGTTCTAGTGGCAGGTAGTATTTGGGGCTTTGGTGACAAAACGGATGGCACTGTGATAGACTACATCCAATTTGCTGAGTAGAGTGTTAGAGGCTATTTTATAAATCGCTGAAGTCAAGGATCAGTAGGATAGTCAGTTTTACAAGGGTATTTTTGGCAGCATGAGTGAAGGATGCTTTATATTACACTACACTACACTAGATTACATTATACTACACTACAGTACAATACACAACATTATACTTCCCTACACAACATTATACTACGCTACCCTATACTACATGAAAATACACTAAACTCCATTATATTATATTACACTACACTATATTATATTACACTACACTACCATACACTACATTATACTACAATACATTACATGGCAGTACACTACATTATACTACCTACCGTACATTATACTCCCCTACACAACATTAATACTACACTAACCTACACTACACTACATTATATTACACTACATTATACTATACTACACTACATTATATTGCACTAAACTACATTATATTATACTACACTACATTATACTGCACTACATTACATTACACTACCCTACATTATACTACAATATTACATTACATTACACTACACTACACTACCCAACATTATACCTCACTACCTTACACTAAACTACCGTACACTTCATTTTACTACACTACATTACACTAGCCTACACTACACTACCCTACCCTACACTACCCTACAATGCACTGCACTACTATGCACTGCACTACACTACACTATATGTCAGCCCCATCTGAATCCTGCTGGCTCAGTCCTATAAGCTATCAGTCTTCCATCTTCCCCAAATCACAAACAGCCATTATGTCAATGTCACTAAGAGATATGAAAATCGTTACACCAAAGATTTACTTGGACATAGAGGAGGAAATCATTACTGTCAAAACAGTTACAGGCTCGCTTAGAAAAATTGCCTGTTGCTAGGTAGGGGAGGGGAGAGGAGGAAGGGGTGGAAATCTTGCCCACTTCCTCTATATGTCATTCAGAGCACTCTGATTGGAGGTGGCAAGGGGGAAGGGGCCACAGAGCCAATGAGTAAATCAGGCTGTGGGAGGGGAGGGTGGGGCTGGGCTCTGGGCACTGACATTGGTGATGCCTGCCAGTGTATGTCTACTCTACTGGATGGCAGGTTCAGAGGTTACTTTGTAGGTGAGTCTCTCCTTGGCAGACAGACAATCTAACACAACAAGCTTGCCGTTAAAAGACCAAAGTAGGGTGTATACAAATCAATGGCCATTACATTGATGTTCCCTTTAGCCAATACATTTTATTAGCGTTTAATTTTGTTAAATGAAACTTCCCTCATTTGACTACTGAATTTTCTAGTAGAGATTACCATTTGTCACAATGGAAGGAGGGGACAGCTGTCACCTGGAAGTCTTTGATCATTCTGATACCACCTCAGAGTGGTAAACATTCACAGCACACATTCTGCTCCTCAACATGTTCTCTCCAGTCTCTTCTCATGAGAATCGTCCCCTCATCAAATCTGAAAGGAGACTGTGTGCAGACGGCTGGAGGTTAACCTCCACCACATCTATCTGCAGGGGGGCACACATCCTGTAAACATGCCACTGAAACAGGAGTGAAGCGGGCAGGGGAGCAGGCTGGGGCCAGGCATCGGAGTGGTGCTTCTCCAGCACTGCAGCTCAAAGTGACAGCACTGTAATGAAGTCTGAGGCACGCGACAGGCCGTACGTCATAATTTCAGGTTCCTTAAAGCTTGACAGGGAATGATTATCATGGATGGTTATTGTCACCCTCCCTCCCTGGGAGACGCCGGTGCGCTCAGGGGTTGTTGCACCGTGACATTCAAAGTTACAGTCTCCTTCATATAATGGAGCTGTCCTCTCAGCACGCTAATGGGAGCGATTCATTTAACCTGTGCCAGAAACACACAGACGAGGAAGTTCCTAATGCGAGGCCCCTCCCGTGGGGACGTCACACTCTCCCCCTGGCTGCTCCCTGCCTTCCTGCTGCTTGATTCATTGACTGGAGCTCCTCACTTATCATCATTCACTGCTCAGTCTGGGGAGACATGGAGACACTCTTCCTCCAGTCCGCTTCCCGCTCCGCTCTGCTCAGCACGCCTACGCTCCACGCCCAACACGCACAAGGACACAGCCAGCACGGATCAGACCAGGCCAAACCAGCACAGCAGTCACAGATACAGGGGGCCCCACACACTGGTGTCAGGTAGGGAGTAGCTGTATTCTCCTGGAATCATGGGCTATTGGATAAAGTTATTCTAAGCCCATCAGAGTCCATTACTAGGGCCCTCTTATCTAATACACAAATTGTAGATACCATTCACTTTCAAAGTAGTTTACTTCCATACAGAGAAAAGAGTACAATATACTGATTTGAGTTCCCAATACAATGAATAATTACATACCATACACAATACGCTGTAAGAGCTCAATTAGGGAGATCAGTGCAGTGTTCTAACTTTGGCAGTTTTTAGGAAGGCTAAGTTTCATACACAAAGTAATTCCAATAAGCGTCCCTTCTGCAGTGACACACTTAGCCTTATTATACTGGTATAAACTATAAATGCAAAAATGTAATGATTAAAAAAGCATAATGATTCTAATCAGCTGCCCCCTAATATACTAAAACACTTAATCCATGGAGAGGCCAACTATCTGGGGAGGCGTAAGAGAAAAATGACTTCTCTGTCTCTAGGCGCTGTTATTTCTGGTCATTTCTAATTGGTTTTAACTAAAAGCAACCACTCAGAGAACTCAACAGGTTACTCCAATGCATCACTATGGAATTATCTGCAAATAGAAGATTTACATCCAAATTAGTTTTAGAGGACACCACAATTGTCTTTCAAGAGAAGAGAGGAAAAAGAGGGAGAAAAAAACAAGCCTATATTTCTCCATATATTTCTCTTTAATATATTTCTCTAAGCCTGGATATCTGAAATTATCAGTGACCCACTGATCACCAGATAGAGCCCTTGCAGACTCTTCTCTCTCTACAGTTTTTTTGCCAGACTCCTGTACGGTTCTCCCCCAGGGTAGTTCTGCTTTATTGGTCCTGTGAGTCTCCAGGTGAACCCTCAGTGCTGTGTGTTTGGAGCTGTGTGGTGGCTCGTGAATTATACATAGTGGCAGAGGAATAGACGTGGCCCTGGAGGGCCACGGGAACAGCAGGCATGGCTGGGAGGCAGATTGAACACTCTGACAGAATTTTAATTGTACCGCAGGGAGTGGAGCGATAAGCGCTATTGTTATTGGTGAGAAGCCGCAGCCCAGGTTCCCTCAGCTGAGTGCTTAAACAAATGGTGAGCGTCGCCAAACAGTCCCGTAACGCTGCCGCAACGTTCCCGGACTTATAACGAGGGATCGCGTGGCAATTTTGTTGGAGGCCATCGTGTGGAGGAAGGTTCAGAACATCGACACAATATTAATATTTACAATGATAGTAAATAAGTTGTGAATCTTTAAGACCGTAGCTGACTGCCAGGTAATGTTTCCTAACACTCTCTGAGGAACAATAAAGGTGAGCAGTTTCAAGAAAAGGATACTTGAAAATTTAAAAGAATAATCCAATCAAATCAAATCAAATGTTATTTGGTCGCAATCACATATCTAGTAGATGTTATTGCGGGTGTAGTGAAATGGTTTTAAAAATGAACAACTTTCTTTTCATAAAAAAAAGTCTGGCATTTTGTTCAATGTTTCTGTGTGATGCTCTGTTGAGTGGTGCAGGGGAAAAGCCAAACGACAGTGTTTCTCCTGCTTTGAAATGCTTTTCTTTGATCCTGCCTGTAATGTAACTCCCCTCTGAGAGCTGGTCCCTGGAGGCCAGTGGATACAGGAAGCCCCTCAGCGCTGGTCAAAGTGAGGCCAGGGGCACAACACAGGCAGGCTTCTCTGTGTTTGGACTATCTGAGCAGGCAGTTCCCAGCTCTCAGTAATCTCCCTGGGATCCAGCCTGAACCACATATGAAACCCAATACCATCTCAGCCTGAACCATAAATATAGCCCTTCCAGACCACCCTGATGCACTGTACTTGTACACCAGCCTGCACTGACCACTACTGGGTGCGTTAATAGGCTCACACAAAACAACACAGTTGGACTCCATGGATTCTGGAGTACATGCTTCCTCGCAAGGATAAAAATAATATCTATGACAAAAAAACATTACAGTAGTAAATGTATGCTTTTATTTATCGAATGGTATGGCATATCTCAAGTGCTCGCCAAGGGTCACCCACAAAAGCCAGAGCAGAACTAACCTAACGTAGCAGATATTGAAACTACATACTGGTCTTGATGAGAAGAAAATAAATATTGGGGAGGTTCTCTTCTGCACTGCTCAACCAATCCAGTAAATGTGGAGGAAGAGTTACGATGGAGTGTTGCCGCAACATCCGGTAGATCGTGAATTATACATGACCCGGGAGAGTCTAGAGCAGAACTGGACATGAGAGAGGAAACAGAATGTCCGTCAGTCGGAGGGTTAGAGGCTGTGACCTCTGACCTAGGTTCATAAAATGGATTCCTGCTAGAATGTACTTTCTTTCTGTGAAACACACACAGTACAATCACTTCTTCAGCCTTTTAACAGGAATACCTAGACTAGGAAGACCTTGAGATCGTCGAGAGAATGGAACTGAACGGTGGCCAGAAAAGTTAAGCGAGCAAAGGGCTCATACACTTCTCGCTATAGCCAATCTCCTCCCATTCTAACCGGAAAGGAAAGTCAACATGCTTACACATTCCTGCATCACCTCAGAAAGGTTACAGAAGGAAGTTCTCCCAGGTTCAAGCTGAGACCCAGAAAACCCAACCGTTCCCTGAGGATAAGACCTTATTAATTCAGAAGTTCAGAATGAACTGAATCCTACACATGTAGCAATGTAATACATATATTTTATTCATACTGGAGTTAATCATATCGCAGTCATTAAATGTCAAACTTGCAATACTAGATCATTTTTTGCAATGTGCTCCCTTGGGCTAACCTATTCAGTAGGCCTAGAAAAATAACTAACAAAGGAGATAAAGCTCTCCGATCACCCTTTTCAAAGCTCTGGGTTCTTCTCTGTGTGGTCTGCTGTTATTGTACATGTGCAGCACTAAGGATGTCTCGCCACACAGACATCTCTACAGGAAACCACAAAAGCAGTACACATGCTATTAGACTGTGTTTCCCAGAGGTCTATATCACTATCACAGATATCATGCTGCTAGACTGCGTTTCCCAGAGGTCTATATCACTATCACAGATATCATGCTGCTAGTGAGGTGCTCATCAGACTGACCTGTCACAATCCTGATAAGAATCTAGTCTCTGGACTTCTCACCTGTCATGTCCAACATGTTTTATCTTCAATTCTACCCCTGCAAAACTCTTCCCATCCAATTTTTACAAGTCAAGATAGGCCTACAGGACTATATTTATAACATGTTGTACACAAAGGAACTGATGTGTGCACTGATAGTCTGTCCCATGACAAGTAGTTAACAGAGCTGTCCAGCAGGTACCTATTTCAAAATGACACATTAAGGAGGCAAAGAAAACCACTGAAGATTTTTCAAAATGACATACATGTCATACAATCACTCTTATCTACATTCGTGTCCAAAAGTTTTGAGAATGACACAAATATTCATTTTCACAAAGTCTGCTGCCTGAGTTTGTATGATGGCAATTTGCATATACTCCAGAATGTTATGAAGGGTGATCAGATGAATTACAATTAATTGCAAAGTCCCTCTTTGCCATGCAAATGAACTGAATCCCCAAAAACATTTCCATTGCATTTCAGCCCTGCCACAAAAGGACCAGCTGACATCATGCCAGTGATTCTCTCGTTAACACAGGTGTGAGTGTTGACGAAGACAAGGCTGGAGATCACTCTGTCATGCTGATTGAGTTTGAATAACAGACTGGAAGCTTCAAAAGGAGGGTGGTGCTTGTTCTTCCTCTGTCAACCATGGTTACCTCCAAGGAAACATGTGCCGTCATCATTGCTTTGCACAAAAAGGTTTTCACAGGCAAGGATATTGCTGCCAGTAAGATTGCACCTAAATCAATCATTTATCAGATCATCAAGAACGTCAAGAAGAGCAGTTCAATTGTTGTGAAGAAGGCTTCAGGGCGCCCAAGAAAGTCCAGCAAGCGCCAGGACCATCTCCTATAGTTGATTCAGCTGCGGGATCGGGGCACCACCAGTACAGAGCTTGCTCAGGAATGGCAGCAGGCAGGTGTGAGTGCATCTGCACGCACAGTGAGGTGAAGACTTTTGGCGGATGGCCTGGTGTCAAGAAGGGCAGCATAGAAGCTACTTCTCTCCAGGAAAAACATCAGGGACAGATTGATATTCTGCAAAAGGTACAAGGATTAGACTGCTGAGGACTGGGGTAAAGTCATTTTCTCTGACGAATACCCTTTCCGATTGTTTGGGGCATCCGTAAAAAGCTTGTCCGGAGAAGACAAGGTGAGCGCATCCATCAGTCCTGTGTCATGTCAACAGTAAAGCATCCTGAGACCATTCATGTGTGGGGTTGCTTCTCAGCCAAGGAGTGGGCTCACTCACAATTTTGCCTAAAAACACAACACATACTCCGAGAGCAACACCTCCCAACCATCCAGGAAAAGTTTGGTGACGAACAATGCCTTTTCCAGCATGATGGAGCAACTTGCCATAAGGCAAAAGTGATAACTAAGTGGCTCGGTGAACAAAACATCGATATTTTGGGTCCATGGCCAGGAAACTCTCCAGACCTTAATCCCATTGACAACTTGTGGTCAACCCTCAAGAGGCGGGTAGACAAACAAAACCCCACAAATTCTGACAAACTACAAGCTTTGATTATGCAAGAATGGGCTGCCATTAGTCAGGATGTGGCCCAGAAGTTAATTGACAGCATGCCAGGGCGGTCTTGAAAAAGAATTCTCAACACTGCAAATATTGACTCTTTGCATCAACTTAATGTAATTGTCAATAAGTCTTTGACACTTATGAAATGCTTGTAATCATACTTCAGTATTCCATAGTAACATCTGACAAAAATATCTCAAGACACTGAAGCAGCAAACTCTGTGAGAATTAATATTTGTGTCATTATCAAAACTTTTGGCCACGACTGTAGTATAGGGTAGGTCATGTGGAGGAACTCTGGTCCATAAGTATAAATGCTGAGCAAATAGGCACGTGTCTACTGAGTCCATTGAGAAGCTTCTTGTTACTTATGTGTCCTCCCAGGTCTCAGAAGAGTGGATGGAAGTGTGTGCTGATAAGGACTTGTGTGTAATTGTTCAGAAGGGAGAGAGCTGGCCAATAATGCAAACTGGCCTTCTGAAGCCTCCCATGTAATAATATATCCTGGGAGATGAATTACATGGCCGTCAATACTCTAATTAATATCCTGCTCTTATTGAACACTCTCTGCTGAACACTCTCTACAGGGAGAGGCAGCAGCGTGAGAGTTGTCTGAAGGTTTGTGAGCAGCACTGGAGAAGAGAGAGAGAGAGAAAGAGAAAGACAGAGAGAAAGACAGAGAGACATGGCGAGAGAGAGAGAGAAATAGAGCAAGAGAGAGAAAAAAATAGAGCGAGAGAGAGAAAATTAAAACAACAGCAGATGTAAGCTCACTACACTTGCTGCTACAGCAAATCACTGCAGTTATGGCTGACATTTAGTGCGCCATCTATTTTTCATGTATTTCATAATTAAAACCTGCGCGTTCTGCAAGCTCTCCATGTTCCATCCAGATCAAAGGTAGTCCTATTAACAGGGAGTTCATCACAGGAGCCACTCTTACATTTCCAGGCAACAGAGCCGTGCTTAAAGCACAAATATCCTGTAATTACACACGTGTGATAAGGGGAAAGCTATGGAGCTGGACTATGATTAATACAACACAGATCACAGTTCCCACTCTGTTTTTCAAAGCTACCACAACATAGGACTTTACACACACGATTACTTTATTAACCATCCAGAGCTGGATGAAAGACTGAATACATATTTCACACTGCTACAGTAGCGGTGGTGTAGATGAATGCTGCTTCAGTGTGCTGCGTCTTTACCATGCAAATCTAATGAGAGGACGGGACTGTAGAAAGTCACACACAGCAGAGACGAGACACAGCGCTTCCTTACTGTGAGGAGAGGGGAAGTTAGCCTCTTTCCAATTGTGTAATCAACGGAATGGGCTGTGCTTATTTATTTGTCCCATTGACTCCTAAGTAACACAAGCCCACAGGGCTTTCCGTCTGCCTGTGACACTCTTTCCACCACAGAGAATCAGCTGACTAACACAGGAACACAATCCCCTCTCCTGCAAAATTATTATAAAATTATAATTATAAAATTACCATATTATAATACTAACTAGTAGTGATTTCAGTATCACTGTCATCATTTACAAATATTTCATGCTATCCATGCAGATATAGCACAGTGCAAACTGCAAAAATATGCCATGAACAACAAACAAACTACGGGTCACTTGACTACAGGTCATATGAGAACAATGCCATTATAAGGTCCTACAGTTCCTTCATTCCTACAATATCAGTCAAAAGTTTGGACACACCTACTCGTTCAATTTATTCTTTACTATTTTCTACATTGTAAAACAACAGTGAAGACATCAAAACAATGGAATCATGTAGTAACCAAAAAAGTGTTAAACAAATCATCTGCTTGATGATAGCTTTGCACGCTCTTGGCATTCTCTCAACCATGAGGAATGCTTTTGCGGAGATCTGCATCTCACAAAAACAGGGTGGTTGGAACCAAAAATCACAAATTTGGACTCATCAGACCAAAGTTCAGATTTCCACCGGTCTAATGTCCATCGCTCGTGTTTCTTGGCCCAAGCAAGTCTCTTGTTATTGGTGTCCATTAGTAGTGGTTTCTTTGTAGCAATTTGACCATGAAGGCCTGATTCAGGCTGTATCACATCCAGCCGTGACTGGGAGTCCCATAGGGCGGCGCACAATTGGCCCAGTATCATCTGGCTTTGGCCGGGGTAGGACGTCATTGTAACTATTCATTTGTTCTTAAAAAACTTGCCTAGTTAAATAAAGGTAACGTTTTTATGCATTTCAAAAATAGATATTTATGCAGTGTCCTCTGAACAGATGTTTCTGTTACTTGAACTATGTGAATACTTTATTTGGGCTGCAATTTCTGAGGCTGGTAACTCTAATGAACTTATCCTCTGCAGCAGAGGTAACTCTGGGTCTTCCTTTCCTGTGGCGGTCCTCATGAGAGCCAGTTTCGTCAAAATTCTTGACATTTTCCATATTGACTGACCTTCATGTAATGATGGACTGTTGTTTCTCTTTGCTAATTTGAGCTGTTCTTTCTATAATATGGACTTGGTCTTTTACTAAATAGGGCTATATTCTGTATATCACCCTTACCTTGTCACAACACAACTGATTGGCTCAAACGCATTAAGGCGGTGTCACGCCTTGGTCATTGTATTTTGTGTTTTCGTTATATGTTTGGTCAGGCCAGGGTGTAACATGGGTTTATATGTTGTGGTCCGTATTGGGGATTTTGTATTATTGGGATTACGGCTGAGTAGGGGTGTTGCATTGGCTTGGCTGCCTGAGGCGGTTCTCAATCAGAGTCAGGTGATTCTCGTTGTCTCTGATTGGGAACCGTATTTAGGTAGCTAGGGTTTCGCTTTGTATTTCGTGGGTGTTTGTTCCTGTCTCTTTGTAGTTTCACCAGATAGGCTGTAATTAGGTTTCACGTTCCGTTTGTGTTTTGTATTTTGTATAGTTATTTCATGTGTCACTTTTTCTATTAAAGTCATGAGTAACCATCACGCTGCATTTCGGTCCGGCTCTCTTTCTACAAACGAAGAACGACGTTACAGGCGGCAAGATATTTCACAAATTATCTTTTGACAAGGCACTCCTGTTAATCGAACTGCATTCCAGGTGACTACCTCATGAAGCAGGTTGAGAGAATGCCAAGAGTGTGCAAAGCTGTCATCAAGACAAAGGGAGGCTACTTTGAAGAATCTCAAATATAAAATATATTTATTTAACACATGATTCAACAACGGGAAAGGGAGATACCTAGTCAGCATCACTGAATGCCTTCAACTGAAATGAGTCTTCCGCATTTAACCCAACCCCTCTGAATCAGAGAGGTGCGCAATATGTGTTATTTCATAGTTTTGATGTCTTCACTATTGTTCTACAATTTAGAAAATAGTAAAAAAAAATAGAAAAACCCTGGAATGAGTAAGTGTGCCCAAACTTTTGACTTGTACTGTACGTAGGTAATTTAGTTGTTTATGCCTTCTAAATGAACCAGCCCCAGTGTGGAGCCCAATTAACCGTAGAACACAGCCAGCTACCTTCCTTTGGGCTGGCCAGGTCAACCACAGTTCACACCATTGTCCCACACTAACAACTGTAGAAGGTAACAGGAAGGGCTTCTGGTTTATTGAGTAGAATGACAATCCTAATATCCATACACTGGCTTCCTCTGTAAGCAATGGAAACAGAGTGGCCGGAAGGCCAGTAACATAATATGTCAAAGGCCAGGGACAGTTACAGGACAGGTTACTGAGAGAACAGTAGCCAGATTGAGCATTAGCACCCAATATATGGGACAGTCATCACACTGCCACCCACCTATTAAACATCAGATTGGACCAATACACATCAATGATGATGATGCTAGTCAGACAGACTTGACAGCAGGTCAACCTTTTAACCTTCCCAATGGTGTTTCAAACACTTCCTGGATTGCTGGCCCATGACAGCATTTCAGTCACACTGGACAATATTTTCTCATTCTTGTATCTGATACAAGATGAATTGAATGTGCTCAAAGACACACTGACAGAGATGTGCTGCACAAGCATATGCATGAGTGTAAAAAAAAAAATATGGACGCATGTGCACAAGCATGGGCTCATGAATGCATGCATACAGACATCACCCATCACATGCAGACAGCCTACATACACAAAGCACTTAAGTGAATGCAGAAAGCATAAGGGGACCGGAGTGAAACCTGGGACATGTCTACATTATAGCAGCTCTGGCCATACCATCTCAGCAATATATAAGCGTAGTAGCCATGGCGATCAGTAATAATTCATGGCAAAGTCCATAAGCATTCCATTAGGTGCAAGCAGCTGTCATAAACATCTTAATTAATTTACAAAGCAGGCAACTAGGGAATTATGGCAACGTAGAAATCTGCTTCCTGCTGCCGCTCCATAGCACTGGAACAGATCGGGCTTTTACATTTTTAAACGTGCCTTTCATGTTCTCTAGAGCACGAAAAAGCCTTTGAACAGTCAGCTTGTTAGGAGATGCACCTAGCAGCCCAGTACCTTGGGGTCGTCCCACTATTCTTTTCATACAGTGACAGGAGGTTGTGGGTTCACTGTGCTACTCGGGCTCTACACAAGGGCTCTTTATTCCTCTGTTTCTGTGTCTGCTGTCCACCAGGATCCCTCTTCCCGTTCTTACTGTTGTTCACTGACTGCTGCTGTTTTCCCTTGTTTGCATTTTCCTGCTTAATCTTCTCCCTCTCCCCCTTCCCCTCCCCTATCCCCCCTCTTCCCTCTCCCTATCCCCTATCCCCCCCACTCTTTCCCTCCCTCTCCACTATCCCCCCTTCCCTCTCACTCTCCCTCTTCCCTATCCCCCCACTGTTTCCCTCCCACTCCCCCTCCCCTATCCCCCTCTCTCTTTCCCTCCCTCTCCCCTCTCCCCCCTCTCACTATTTCCCTCCCTCTCCCCCTCCCCTATCCCTCTCCCCCTCTCTCTTTTTCCCTCCCTCTCCCACTCTCTCCTTCTTCAGATCCATATGATTTCCATATGATTTCAAGCCTGGGGAACAGGAATATCTGTTCTGTGTCTTGTTTCACATTAAGGGTCTCAGTGATTCTCAAGATTATGAGGTTCATACTGTCACTGTGTCAGTATCCACTGTATGGAGGCATTTATTAAAGGTACAATGCAACCATTTTTATCTGAATATCAAATCATTTCTGGGTAACAATTAAGTACCTTACAGCGATTGTTTTAAATTAAAATAGCTTCTTAGCAAAGAGCTATTTCTCAAGCAAGAATTTTGCTAAGACTGTCTGGGAGTGGTCTAAAAGGGGAGGAGAAAACTGAAAAGTAGCTCTTATTGGAAGAGAGGTTTGGAACTCTCTTTCTTATTGGTCAATTAACTAACTAACTGCCTGGTCACAGGGATATTCAGAGCAGCTCTTACACTACCAGAGTATTATTCCAACCTCATAGTGTGGAATTAATCTGGGTCTTTAACATTTTGGCGAATGTCTCATTTGTCTGTTGTTGTTTTTTTCTCTCACTTAAAATGTCCTGTTCTCTTAATCTCCTATTAAGCTAATCACAGGTTCACATTCTCAGTAAAACATCGGTCGCTGAAAATCTGAGCCATTTATTTTGTGTTAAGTGTGCCAGTGGGTAACATGCCTAATAAATAAAGAAAATTAGTCCGATTTCAAGACTAAAAACAATGATTTTAGATCCTCAAAACAACAGCTGCTTTTGTACAAATCATGTAAATGTCCTCCTGAGGATATCTGCAGGGACTGTCTGGGGAAAATGGCTACAGTGGGTGTGTGTGCGTGCGTGTGTGCGTGGTGGGATGGGGAAAAAAAGTCCTCTTACCGGGAAAAAGGCTGGATTAGAATGGAAACTCTAATGTGTGTGTGTGTGTGTGTGGGGGGGGTTAAGACAGATTGAGAATGACAATATCAGCTGTTTGTGACATAAAGTAGGGCTGACCCATCACTTTGAAGTGAGGCCATCAGCTGTTTTCCCATGCAGCTAAGTTGCTGTGCCATAGAAACAGTACTCTCCATTTTTTTTAACTAATGATGAAGAGTGTTACAAAATTTCACATCAATATACTGACCAAAGAAATGAACCAACTAACAGAGATTCACTATGTCTATTGCTACCTGTAATGAATTTCCTCCTCTTCTTCCGAAGAGGAGAGGCGAAACGGATCAGAGGACCAATACGCGGCGTGGTAAGTGTCCATGGTTCTTTTTAATACGTTAAGGTACACATGAACAACTGACTACAAAAAAACAAGAAATGTGAAAACTCAAAACAGTCCTATCTGGTACAGAGACAGAGACAGGAACAATCACAAACACACAGTGAAACCCAGGCTACCTAAGTATGATTCTCAATCAGAGACAACTAATGACACCTGCCTCTGATTGAGAACCATACTAGGCCGAAACATAGAAATACCCAAATCATAGAAAAACAAACATAGACTGCCCACCCAACTCACGCCCTGACCATACTAACTAAATACAAAACACAGGAAATAAAGGTCAGAACGTGACACTACCAATTGAACCCCATATTCTCCCCATGCAATGACTATTACTCATTTACATGCTGCAGTACATTTTGTGAGTGATGTTTTGGAGTAGTTTCCATACACTGGAGTTTGTTTACTCCTCATCATTAATTCATTCTCTATTCTGTATTAAGTTGGCTTCTACTATTTAGCGACTATCATTTCACTTCACAGGGATATTCATAGCACTTTATGCTTTATTCAATTATTAGAACCCAATACAGTGGAAATGTTTTATATAACTCACTCATTACTATGCATTACTTCACATATACCCAATACCTCTGCATCGCTGGTTGCCATAATTAGTCAAATTTGTGAAATAGACACATAAACACATGGTTTCTGGGCCTGTCCTCTGGAGGAGTAGTGGCATGATGATGTGTGTGAGTGCGTGTTTTTTGGCTGTCTGTGTGTATGCCCGCCTCTCACCCCTCTGGAGAAACTGTGCCATCTCTTGACATGTTTTTGGGGAAGGGTAGTTATATATTTTTTGTGCTGGGAGGCTGTCAAGATGGCTCAGCATCAGGCCCTGGCACAGTGACACACTGACCTACAACCACCAAGGAGAACTTAGCTTAGTCTGCATGAAAGAGGGAGAAATAAATAAGAACTATTGATTTGAGTAAGGGAAGCATTTTAAACAGCATTAGTCATCATGGCTGTGTGTGTGTCTGTGTGCGTGTGTACCTCACAGAGCTGCTGCTAGCTCTTTAATTATTTCTCAGGATCCAGACTAACTCAGCGCAGCACTGCGTGAAGAGTGCTTATTGATTTTGTCTGTGCAGACAGCCAGGACACACTTACTTCATGGCAACTCAGTGAGCAGGTGGCAGAAGGGGAAGACAGAGATGGTGCTTATCTTCTATCAGGTGTCAATGTGAGAGAGACACTACAGCTCCTTTGGTAAAGGAGATGAACTCTGCATCAGCGATATGCCACTCACACCATGAAGATGTGGGGGCGGGTGTTAGGGAGTGGGAGGGTCATGTGACTGATTTTTGTCACACTCATGAGTGGCATATGTTATGACAAACCACCAGACTCTAAGAAGTCCCTCCCATGGGAAGCCTATACCCTACCTGTGTAGAGAGTTTGAGAGAGGAAGAGAGGCCTGGGTACAGTTACAGTACAGACTGGCTTGTGATTGATCTCTGCAGTGTGAAGTTCCGTGTCAGTGCTAGTTGTTGTGGCAGACTGGGGCTTAAGTGGTCAGGCATGTTCTTCACACTGTAAAATTAGCTATTTCAATGTATTTCCTGCCCACAAAAACAACTTTCAGAATCAAAACACGATTTAAAACCAAAAACAACACAAAGCCACAATTGAACTGAGAGAAAAACCAATCCAACTTGCTTTGCTTGGTGGATTTAATTCACTGACTGTAGTAATGATGATGGGATATTATTTTTCTGCATCAACTGACACGCAAATAAGAAATGTAAATATGTCTAAATGTTTAGAATAAACATGAGTGTGTTGACTACTGAAGCTTTGTGATTGTGGTTGTCTGGATGTTATAGAGCTGTCTGATAATCCTCTCAGAGCACTGACGTTCTAGAGTTGTGCTGTGCTATGGGCATATTGTTATTTTATGAGTGGAGCTGAACAGAGCCAGAGCCCTGTCTAAGCTGAGAGAGACAATTCCCTGCATGACTACACAGTACACAGACATTGCATTTAGAAACAGGTCTTAACTAGATAACGGCTGCAGTGGTGAACCTACTAACTCTCCAATGCATGCCATCTCCATGTCTAGCCAGACTGCACGAAAAACCAGGGTTAAACATGCATTTGGTGGAGGGGAGATGGAGGGTTAGGCTCAGTGGAGACCTGGTGAGTGGAGTGCTGCTACTGTATGCCTCATCACGGCTGCCTCCTCTGCGCTGCACTTACATCATCTACACAACTAGCGAGGGGAGGCGAGAACGGCAGGGGGCAGAGCCACAGGGAGCTCACGTCCAATCGCATTTGGCCATGTGGAGAGACAAAAACGGCAGTATGAGAGGAGTGAGGAGCTCCAGCCGAAGCCATTTGTGATGGCTACGCGTTGAGACGCCTCTTCGACGCACTGCTAGACGAGGAGAGCGATAGCTAGTCCCCCACTATTTACAGAGCCAGGCTGAATGTAGATGCAGCAGAGACGAGGCATGGAGTGCCAGTACATTAGACGTGCACTGATCCAAGACCATGGCATGGTTATTTATTAATTAGCTGAGCTTAGCTAACTGCCTGCTTAGATGAGCTGCTAAACCCACTTGCATTTTACCCATGGTTGTAGCTTCAGCCCCAGTCCCAAGACAGCTACATGTTTTTGACGTAATGCAGGGCTTAATATAATATAGCCTAGTAGCTTTTTGTAATATAGTAGCTTTTTGTTCCTCAAATTGTCTTCAAATTCAATTTCATACAGTAATAGCAAAAATCGGAGTCCTTGATGTTTCTATTTCCCCAAAGATCACAATATTCTAAAACCTGAAACAAGTTCAATATAAAAATACAGTTAGCAGACTGTCTGTTGTAATACAGCCAACTGTAAATCCAACGGTACACACTTGGCAGCAAAATGTAGCATCATTACATTGTATCTGTAGAATATAATAATTGGCATAGTATATAAAACAAAGAACATTCACACATATCTCCTCACAGCATTGTATTGTTGTGAGTAAATACACTCCAACATAACATGCCTTCCATGTTTTACTTTTTGAGTTCAATGGCACCCCAATACTGTGCACTGACAATATATTTTTATTTTGTGTGTGCCAATTTGAACACCTCACAGTTGGGGTGTCAGCACATTGAAATGGTGTATAGAAACACATCCTTTTAACAGAGAAGAAACACATCTCCCCAGTGAATCGCCCTCTTGTCTTCTCCAGTGTGTTTTTGGCAGGCCGGGTAATACACAGGAAATAGCTGGCACATACTGTAACCCTTTCCGTACCTGAGCACAAAGGCAGCAGAGCTTTGGAACACATCTTAGCCTGGAGTTTGGGCTTAGGAAACAAATGGCTAGGATTTCACATCAGTGAGAGTGAGATGGGGGTTAGACTTTCCATTTGCTTATTTTGTTGATGCAGGCTTTATAGTCTGAAGTGTTTTGGTGATTTGTTTCATTACTTCAGAAATAATTTAGGGAAGTGCCACGGAAAGGCAGTCAAAACTTCTGGAAGCATTTAGGAAACCGGCAGTCAGCAGGGAGGTGGAATGTCGATGTGGTCATTACCAGGCAGTTTCTTTCATCATTCCGGAGACAACCTCGCACATACGCTCTGTTTCAATGTCTTCTCCAGCACTGAGCTGCGAGAGCCTAAGCCACTTGGACAGTTCATTTAGGATAACGCCATGATGAGAAAGAGGAGAAATTCCTGTGCATATGCCAAATCATGTCTGATAAATGTAGCTATCCTAAATGCTGCCTTCAACTAAAAAGGCATTTTCGAGTTGAGATGCAAAAATGTCAGCCAAGACACAACACAAGTGATTATTTTCATAACCTGCCGAAACAATCTGAAACATGGAAGTATAATTATTTCATGAATTCAAATGAAAAACACAAAGAAGGAAAATTCACATAAAAAGACGGAATACAAATTATCTGGGAGATTTTTTCCTTCCTCCAGTCTTCGGAAAAGAGAAACGCATTTCTGCCTTCATCTCTAAATTGGATGCAATATATTGCCTCTCCAACGCTCATTTTTCACTGGCTTGCATGATCCATAGGCCACGGCAGGCAATGTGTATCTGCCTGCTTCCCCTGGCCTCGGGTGCTAATATGTGGAGACTGGCCCTGGGTTATGGAGCCCAACCAATAGAAGAGGAGGCAGAGGGACAGAGGAAATAATCAATCCCTAATCGCTGAGAAGAAGGGGGTAGGTGGGAACGGAAGACATGAGTAGGAGAGAAGAGAGAAAAGAGAGAGAGAAAGAGGAGAAAGACGAGTGTTTACCAGCAGACATTTGGGCGATGTCAGCTGACTGCCAGCAGCGCTCCAGGATGTAAGGGGGAGAAGTGGAGTTATATAACGACAATGTTAAATCAATCTGCACACACACAGAGACAGCGAGAGAGGGAGAGAGAGAGAGAAACATAGACAGAGAGAGAGGGAGAGGGAAACATACTGTAGACAGAGAGACAGGGAGAACAAGAGAGCGAGTGAGAGCGAGAGAGAGAGAGAGAGAGAGAGAGAGAGAGAGAGAGAGAGAGAGAGAGAGAGAGAGAGAGAGAGAGAGAGCGAGAGAGAGAGAGAGAGAGCAGGAAGAAAAACAGAGGAGGATAGAGAGATAGGAGGAAGAAAAACAGAGGGGCAGAGATGACTGGACTAGACAGATCGGAAAAAAGAGGACAACAAAAGCAACAGGGACAGCATTGACAATAAAATCAAAGAGAGCCTTGCCCCAGAAGGGCAACAGGGAGAGGTGTGTGGACTAGGCGACTGGAAGGAGATCTCATGTGAATAGTTCAATATGCATGATGGGGTGCATCCAGTTCAGTGCATCCATCATGTATGCATTATCTTGGCACTTTGTCCAATGTAAGCAATGCTTGTATGCTCCTGAAGTCACATGGCTGCCTGTGTACCTCTGAGCAGCAAAGCTCTTGGGTGCTGTCCAAGCAGGCAGAATGATGTTTCAGATCAGCCAAGCCTCACAGCTAGCCAATACCCACTGAGTACACTAACAGCCTTTAAAAGTCTGCTCAACGCCATAGAGCCCACCCAGATACTATCTTAGAACAGCAATGAGTTATTGGGCGGCAGGTAGCCTAGTGGTAAGAGCGTTGAGCCAGTAACCGAAAGGTTGCTAGATTGAATCCCCTAGCTGACTGTAAAAAATCTGTCATTCTGCCCCTGAACAAGGCAGTTAACCCACTGTTCCTAGGCTGTCATTGTAAATAGGAATTTGTTCCTAACTGACTTGCCTGGTGAAATAAAAAAATAACCCGTCTATGTCATAATACTGTCATTGTAAAAATATATTTTATACTCATTATTTAATTTAAATGTTATAATGACAACAAGAGAGTCTGCTTTGTAATATCTCATAACATCCCTCCATCTCCACACATACGCGCTGCTCACACACAAACCCACACACCCACCCACTCACACTTTAAGCACAGTTAGCTCAAGGTGCATTCTGTTCTGTGACCTTGCTGTTACACTTGTACGGAACAATGAATAACTATCACATTTCTTTGGCTGACAGCTGACACCAAGAGGCCCAGGTGATATACGAGACATGACAAGTGATTCTAATTAAATGTAGAGATGGTGGATGTAAAGTGGCAGGAAGGGAACACATCCTGTCCAGGCTGAGAGTGCTGGGCGGACCAGAATGCACTGCTCCAGATGAGATGAGCGGGGCTGTCAGTGAGGGCTGCCTCAACCTCAGCTGTCCCCTAAACCTGGGCTCTACTCCCTTGGGCAACCGACAGGTTTCAGCTGGAGGGGAAAAGGCACACCACAAACCTCCTGCCCTTCCACAACAACAAACACATGACACACTGTGAGGCATCACCAATGCAAAGCGAATACCAGGATCATGTGCATTTGTCACATTGTTGATTATTAACAAGGTGCAAAGCACAGTGGTCTGACTGTATCCCAAGCCCGGGTGAAACCTGTCATGGACTACGGAGGAGACACAACAGCAGACACAGTCAACATGAAATGGTAAGAAAGACGCCCCACTGTTCAAACTGCCTCCCCATGTCCCTTCACCACCCAGGTCGGGCTGGGAATAAAGAGGCAGACATGGAAAGTGTTTTTCCGAGACAGAAGCATTTGTTTTGTCAGGAGAGGACTCAGCGGTACTCAGGGTAACATGAGTGTGTCAGTGTGTGACACAGGACTGCACTTTCCAGAGGACATTCAGGTGGCCTTCAGCCACCCAATCAGACCCCAAAGGACAGCCACACCACATCGGTTAGCCCCCGACCCCCCTGGAACGACTTTGGTCCCCAGTGTCACGGTCAGCCGGCTGACAGCCAATCTGGATCCTCCACTCGTCTCTGTCGTCAGTTCGGGGAACGCCAGATGGCGTCCGCTCGGAAGAGAAGGAGCAGTAGTCTGTCATAAACCCATCTAGATATGCGGCCAGAAAATATGTGTTTGATAATACAAAGTCATGCCTCGCTGCTTTCTGTTCTCTCCTGCAAAGTCTGGTTTGCAACCTGTCTGTTTTTCCATTATGGCAGCAGCATCATGTCTGGAACATGGAAAGGCCTTCTCTCATATTTGAACACACTGGACAGTGAGGGGTGTAACACTGTACAGAACAGTAATGGGTGTAGACTGTCCAGAACAGTAAGAGGTGTAACATTTGTTGGATAAATTGGAGAAGTGACAGACATTACCTCCCCCCTTACTAATCCACTGTAATGAACATCTCTAAAAGAGATGTTAGAGGTTAGAGAGGTTACAGGTCAGAGACGATACATTCGTGGAAACTTCCGTGTTTTCCTGTTCCTCCACCAGAAACATGGAGATCAGCAGCAGAATAAAGAAAGAAAGAGGTCCTTGCATCCAGTTTCTCCCCCACATATTACAGTATTAACATAAGAGGTATTCCAACAGGCTGTGTGCCAACAGAGCTGACTGAATCAGAGGAGAAAACATGACATAACAAACAATCAGGGAAATACCATGTTACTGGCATTGGATCTAAAGGTCTTCTGAAAACACATCAGGATTAGTTTACTGACTACTAGCAATCAACGTGTCCCATTGCCTTGTTAATTGAGACTCACAACAGAAATAGACTTTACAGGTATACTTGAATTGAGGGGATTTGCTAGAACGGAGGCAGATTCATTTCTGCTTTATTATCCCCAAACTTGTGTGGTGAAATGAAAAGAAAGGACACAGCAGGAGGCTTGGAGGCCTTGATGAATAGAGAAAAAGGGACTTGTTTTTCCTTTAGTTACAATGTGATGATATCTGTTTAACAAGGGCAAAAGGCCCTGAGATTAAATCACATTTCAAGTGTCTTGCAGCCCTTTTCTTAGCACTTTTCATATCCTGCCTCTGCTGTCTTTTTATGGGGCTTGCTATTGGTTGACCTCAGTCCATTCCCTCTCGCTGACCCTGAGCACCCAGACCCTGCTACTGGCCCCGCCCCCTGCCCAGCCCACAATCTCTCTATTTTGGGTGCTTCACAAAGCCGCTGATGTGATTAGAGAGGATGATGATTACAGTTACATAACAGCATCAAATACATTTACAGCCTGAACACAGTACAGTGGCAGCAGGAAATCACTGAGGCTCTCAAATCTCTCTTTCTCTCTTGGTTGCTCCTGTGCGCCCTCTCCCTCCCCCGCTCCCTCCCTGCACCCAAAACCCTCAACTCCCAGTGCACACAGACACCCCCCCCCCTTCTCAATTAAAGTCACATCAAAGGATTAAGGTGAACTAGGTCAGTGGAGCATTTCTGGGGGAAAAATGAAACAACCCTCGTCAGATGTCACCGTGGCAACATTGTACACTGACAGAGGGGAGGACCCAGACCCGGACCAGGAGAGAGTCATGGGAGAGCTGAGCAGCAGAATGATCTCACTCTCCTGGGCCAGGCCCAGGCCTCCTCTACTCTCCGGCCCTCCCCACCCTGCTGCTGCTGCAGTGCAGCTCACAGGAAGGCCCCCTGGGGGGAGCCTGGGGCGCTGGGCACTGATGGTGGCAGAGTTGGATGACCTCTATAGAGCAGCTCCTCTCAACTCACTCACCCCCATAGATCCTCTTCAAATGCAGGATTAGAGTAGTGCTCGTGGCCATGAGAGGCCCATGGCTCCGGTGCCAACAGCAGACAGAGGCTGTGCAGGTAGAGACAGCAGAGACAGTGTAGTCTTGTTGTAAGGCAGTTTCAGAAGTGGCCTCCATGCTGTGTGATGGAGATTTTGCAGGGAGCTGAGCAGGGAGGGCTTTCCCCGGACGGACAGCCAGCCAGCCAGCCAGACAGACACAGAGAGACGTGGTGATCTGGAGACAGAAAGGGCTCTATACTATTGTACTGTAAAGTACAGTATGTTGGTGTGTTCCTTACCTAGTGCTCAGCCTGAGAATTAGACAAGCTGATGTAAGATGGATTCTTTGCCTCTAACCCTGTTACGGGGGCTGAGTCACTGGCTTGCTGGGGCTCTCTCGTGCCGTCCCTGGGGGGGGTGCGTCACCTGGGTGGGTTGATTCACTGTTGTGGTCGGCCTGTCTGGGTCCCCCCCCCCCCTCCCCTTGGGTTGTACCGTGTCGGAGATCTTTGTGGGCTATACTCGGCCTTGTCTCAGGATGGTAAGTTGGTGGTTGAAGATTTCCCTCTAGTGGTGTGGGGGCTGTGCTTTGGCAAAGTGGGTGGGGTTATATCCTTCCTGTTTGGCCCTGTCCGGGGGTGTCCTCGGATGGGGCCACAGTGTCTCCTGACCCCTCCTGTCTCAGCCTCCAGTATTTATGCTGCAGTAGTTTATGTGTCGGGGGGCTAGGGTCAGTTTATCTGGAGTACTTCTCCTGTCCTATTCAGGTGTCCTGTGTGAATCTAAGTGTGCGTTCTCTAATTCTCTCCTTCTCTCTTTCTTTCTCTCTCTCGGAGGACCTGAGCCCTAGGACCATGCCCCAGGACTACCTGACATGAGGACTCCTTGCTGTCCCCAGTCCACCTGGCCATGCTGCTGCTCCAGTTTCAACTGGCCTGGGCCCTAGGACCATGTCCCAGGACTACCTGACATGAGGACTCCTTGCTGTCCCCAGTCCACCTGGCCATGCTCCTGCTCCAGTTTCAACTGTTCTGCCTTACTATTATTCAACCATGCTGGTCATTTATGAACATTTGAACATCTTGGCCACGTTCTGTTATAATCTCCACCCGGCACAGCCAGAAGAGGACTGGCCACCCCACATATGCTCTCTCTAATTCTCTCTTTCTTTCTCTCTCTCGGAGGACCTGAGCCCTAGGACCGTGCCCCAGGACTACCTGACATGATGGCTCCTTGCTGTCCCCAGTCCACCTGACTGTGCTGCTGCTCCAGTTTCAACTGTTCTGCCTTATTATTATTTGACCATGCTGGTCATTTATGAACATTTGAACATCTTGGTCATGTTCTGTTATAATCTCTACCCGGCACAGCCAGAAGAGGACTGGCCACCCCACATAGCCCGGTTCCTCTCTAGGTTTCTTCCTAGGTTTTGGCCTTTCTAGGGAGTTTTTCCTAGCCACCGTGCTTTTACACCTGCATTGTTTGCTGTTTGGGGTTTTAGGCTGAGTTTCTGTACAGCACTTTGAGATATCAGCTGATGTACGAAGGGCTATATAAATAAATTTGATTTGATTTGATTTGATGTAAGGCGTGGTCAGGTCAGGAGAGCCAAGCTGCAGCCCCACCACAGTCAGAAGGATTTGCAGCACCATGTATAATTCTCCCTGATGACAAAAGGGCCTTAGAGCAGGTCATGAAATAATTCCTTTTGACATAATACAGTCCAAAGACTTCCCCATCTTGAGCTCATAATTCATAAGTCTTTCTCACTCTCTCACATCGGAAAGAAAAGGCTGTTTTCATATGCATACCGAGGTGTATGTATACCGAGGTGTATGTATACCGAGGTGTATGTATACCGAGGTGTATGTATACCGAGGTGTATGTATACCGAGGTGTATGTATACCGAGGTGTATGTATACTGAGGTGTATGTATACCGAGGTGTATGTATACCGAGGTGTATGTATACCGAGGTGTATGTATACCGAGGTGTATGTATACCGAGGTGTATGTATACCGAGGTGTATGTATACCGAGGTGTATGTATACCGAGGTGTATGTATACCGAGGTGTATGTATACTGAGGTGTATGTATACTGAGGTGTATGTATACTGAGGTGTATGTATACCGAGGTGTATGTATACCGAGGTGTATGTATACCGAGGTGTATGTATACCGAGGTGTATGTATACCGAGGTGTATGTATACCGAGGTGTATGTATACCGAGGTGTATGTATACCGAGGTGTATGTATACCGAGGTGTATGTATACTGAGGTGTATGTATACTGAGGTGTATGTATACCGAGGTGTATGTATACCGAGGTGTATGTATACTGAGGTGTATGTATACCATGGCAGTGTAGCACAAGCCTCTGTTGGGTTATTTCCTTGAACCTTATTTGTTTTTCTTGTCTTTCCATTATCACTGAAAATATCTTATTGATGATTTTTCTTATTTGGTCCAATAACCATTATGGGACAACTAATACAAATATTGTAGCATCAGTCTTGATGAAGCATGAAACAAAGCATATAAATCAATGCATTCTGCTGCAAAGAATGAGCAGACTCTCTTTTGACTAATGAAGTAAACAACAGTGCTTTGGTAAGTCATGGTTCGCTCATCCATGCTCATAATTCCATATTGGAATAGTTGAAGACGGCTCAGTGAGTGTGTTTATTCCATTATTCTATTCAGAGCGAGGTGCCCAATAAACATTTACCTGAGATTCAACTAAAGCCCATAGAAAGGCCGTGGTCACAAAGAGGATAGGTCTCTTCTAATCAACTCCAGTTTATTCTATTGAACATCTCTCAACACAAGTTGTGTGCATACGTTATTAACTAAATGAAAGTAAATGGCTTCTCTCTAGCGCAGGGGTATGCAGTATTATATAGCATTATTAGTATTATAACAATGTTAGAATGATTGCCAGATGATGATATAATCAGCTTCAGATGGGAGAGAAAAAGACACTGACAGACAACGGCTGACTGGTCTGGTGGTTGAAATCAAAAGCTGTTGATCCTGAAACATTGACTACTGATGAAGACAGGTAGGGGATGTCAACACTATTAAGGCAATGCCAAGGCAGTGGTTTAGCTTGAGCCCATCTCTTATTACTGCCTCTGTAATGAGCCTATATGATCATAACATATCCTAGCCATCGTTTCAAGTATACCTGGGCAGCAATCGAGACGCCTCAATGTGCTGTGTAACAGTTTACACATCAGGAATTCCAACTGTTACCAGATAAGAAGGCAAGTGGAACAAACATGATCAGTTGCGAGACCAAATGGAGGAGTTCATGGTTTAAACCAGCCAGGGAGCCAATTCGTCTTGCATATCACGCCACAGGAGAAATGACAAGTTGTGAGGCAGATCACTTAGATTAAAGCTGTCAAAGACAACTAAGTCAATATCTATGGAGAACACAGATAGGTCTGCCGGGCCTGTTTATATTATAATATATAATAAGGTAAAAGGCCTGGTAAGCATGATACAGACATATAGTCCTAATATACACCGAGTATACCAAACATTAATAACACCTGCTCTTTCCATGACATCGACTGACCAGGCGAATCCAGGAGAAACCTATGACCCCTTGTTGATGTCACCTGTTAAATCCACTTCAATCAGTGTAGATGAAGGGGAGGAGACAGGTTTAAAAAATATTGTTAAGCCTTGAGACAATGCGTATGTGTGCCATTGAGAGGGTGAATGTGTAAGACAAAATATTTAAGTGCCTTTGAACGGGGTATGGCAGTAGTTCCAGGCTCACCGGTTTGAGTCAAGAACTGCAACGCTGCTGGGTTTTTCACAGCCAACAGTTTCCCGTGTGTATCAAGAATCTATCAAGAATGATCCACCAGCCAAAGGACACACCTGTGAGAAGCATTGGAGTCAACATGGGCCTACATCCCTGTAGAACGCTTCAACACCTTGTACACCGAATTGAGGCTGTTCTGAGGGCAAAGGGGGGTGTAACTCAATATTAGGAAGGTGTTCCTTATGTTTCGTACACTCTGTGTAACTCTGCCTTGTTCCTCAAAATACAAGCTGGTTTTAGGCTCAAGCATTTAGATGGATTCTTTCATTCATCCTTTGAACAAATGTCTTAAAAAAACATAAATGCCTTTTGAGAATAAATTAACATCGTAAAAGCGTATTAAAACTGTTTCCATTGAAAGGCATGTAAGAGTCGTCTGTCTAGACTGTAGTTGACAATATTCAATTCAGAGGTCTGCCCAGAGCATCCACGGTGGTACACTACACAGGACAAAGGACCAAGACTCACAATGATCAGACATACAATCCACAGCAGCATAGCAGTGCTAAGAGGGGCATTTGGAAAGATAGGACTCTGTAAGAATCTCCAGAGTGGCTCAATTCTGTGTATCACTTGTCGAAAATGTAGAAAAAAAGAATGAAGGGATAAATATTGCTGGCAAGACTAAACCAATCTGGCCCTTTTGGGAAATGGCTGTGACCGTGTGAAATTCCACAGCCTCATTGCTGAGGGAAGAATGTAAAAAATATATGTACAAAAAAAAGGGATGAAATCAGATGTAATCTGTGCATTGTGAAGGCAAAAGACAGGTTAGTCAGATTTACGTCATTATTTGTATGGCCTTTCCTTTTTTTCTCTCCCACAAACCCTCCTTCCTGCTTCCTCTTTCAGCCGAGCCTTTAGGAAATTAATCGGTTTACATTCGGTTCCTTATTTAAATGAAGTAGACAGGAGGCGGGAGGGTATTTTAATCACTTATATAAATATTTACATTCACATGGGCTGACCCCTGGAATAGACTATTACTTCATCTCTCTCACCCCCTGGCACCCACCTCACATCCAGACACGCTTATTTACCTCCGCCACTCAGCCATTCAATAAAATTCCTCCCAGCTCAGAGACATTAGCATAGCCACGCATAGCTCCACGGGCCAGACTGAGACTATTCCAGCACTGCTTTGTTCTCAGCTTTGTTCTGAGGGGACACATATAAATGCCTGCTATGTAAGACTCGTGAGCGGAGTATGGGGGGGTAGTGTGGGCTCACTGGAGAAACTGGCAGGTCTTCTGCGCCTTCCCTCAAATGCTTTGACAGGGAGTAATACATTGATCATAGCATTGGGGTGTGTTGCCGACCTTGAGATTTCCAGCTTAAGTGCCTGCCTGCTGGGCAGCGGAGCGCTGGAGGAAGAGGAGCGAAAGTGGTTATCGCATCGCTAAACTGCACCGTCTAGGGTTATGCTGGGAAAGCAATGCATGTCGGTGATCAGGGATGGATCTCAGAAGAGACAGGGCTCCTGCATCTTTAATTGTTCAGAGGAGCTGAGCCTCATCACAATTATAGAGCATTCAGAAAGACTCCAAACTCATTTAGCTCTCCCCATTAGGGAACAGGAATCCACTAAACACAAATTCCAATTTTGCCGCCTGCGGCAAAAGACCTTAAAAAAAAGATTAATAAGATAAGAGATTTAAGAATATCCAAAAGAAGGAATAAAATATTTGTTATTGTAAGTTAAACATATATCAATGTGTCAGTAAAGTGCTGGGGAGAAGGGAGGAGGTGTAGGGGAGGAGTGGGACAATGTGTTGGCATGTTGGGGACAATCGGACAACACCACAAATTATTCTCCATTCCATGGCTCAGTATTTCATAAATGTGTCTTCCTAACCAGGGCTGTGAATGAAAATGTATGCCCACCAGAGACCAACCTATACACAGAGCAATACACCTAGTATTCCTAATGAACCCCCTGCTCTCCCTCCCCCAGTACCTCTAATCTACTTTCCCTGTGCTTGATGAGGGGAATTACAGCTCTAAATGAAACACGTTCATCCAATGAGAACCGTATCATGCATGAGACGCATGATTGAAGAACCAATAACTCATTAAAATAACAAAACACAAATGCATTAAAGCAATGTTCTACACCGCACATGTCACAGATTAAACACATAAACAATTTGTAATTCTAATCAGGAGAATAAGTGTACAAGCCTGAGGATGGTGGCATTCTTGGAATATTAACCCAGTGAAAACAATAGAGTGATATTCTGGCTGTTGGTAATAGAGGCTAATGGATGACCTCGCACAATAGGTCCCTGGATAGGTGTCCCAGGCCACCTGCAGTAAGTGCAACTCAGACTGCAGTGAAATGCCATGGCTAACCCTCAGTAAGACGCAGCAGCTCACCATGCGGTGTGACCAGGTCCAGCTAGCATGGTGTGCCGAGAGCCTCCCTATACACCCAACCTCACACTTTAGTCAATGCACAGGTGCAGATCAGCCCAACTCCATCTCTCTCCTTTTTTGGAGGGGGGTTGAATTTTTACCCCTTTTTCTCCCCAATTTCGTGGTATCCAATTGTTGTAGTAGCTACTATCTTGTCTCATCGCTACAACTCCCGTACGGGCTCAGGAGAGAGGAAGGTTGAAAGTCATGCATCCTCTGATACACAACCCAACCAGCCGCACTACTTCTTAACACAGCGCACATCCAACCCGTAAGCCAGCCGCACCAATGAGCTGGAGGAAACACTGTGTACCTGGCAACCTAGGTTAGCGCGCACTGCGCCCGTCCCGCCACAGGAGTCGCTGGTGCGCGATGAGACAAGGACATTCTTACCGACCAAGCTCTCCCTAACCCGGACGACGCTAGGCCAATTGTGCGTCACCCCACGGACCTCCCGGGCGCGGCCGGTTATGACAGAGCCTGGGCGCGAACCCAGAGTCTCTGATGGCACAGCTGGCGCTGTAGTACAGCGCCCTTAACCACTGCGCCACCCGGGAGGCCCTCTCCCCTTTCAACCTCTCTATTGATGCTGTCAAGGGCCATGAAGGTGTAGAAATATTTAGGCTAAAGCAAGCACACCATTGTTTTACCTTCCAACAGTGTACATTTTTTAATTTTTTATTTGACCTTTATTTATACAGGTTTTTTCTATTTGAGATAATATCTCTTTTACAAGAGAGACCTGGTCCAATAGCAGCAGGGGGAACAACGTTTCAGACAAAAACAACTTACATACACTAACACAACATTAAACAAAACTATAAACACACATACATTACAACAATTACATATTACATTAAAAACACAAACATCTTGACTAAAAACAGCTGTCCTAAAGAAAATTACACTCTTCTATGACATATACATTGATCAAGTGTTTAAACTCCACCAACGAAACTAGATCATCACATTTTAAAATGTTCAGGAGAGAATTCCAGGACCAGGAAGTAACTAAAACTATTTCTACCAGGACCTGTTCTAATTTTTGGTACTGTTAGAAACAAATCAGAATGGGACCGTAATTTATATTTATTTACTGACCTGACTAAAAAAGAACAGAGATAAAATGGCATTTTACCCAATATGGCCTTGTAAATCAGTGTATAACAGTGTTTAAGCCTACGCAAGGTCAATGACGACCAGCCAACGTTGCTTTATAGATCACAATGATGTGTTAGACATTTCTTTTGTAATGAACCTGAGGACTGCATGATACACTGAAACTCTCAGGTTAGTGGCTGAGGCCTGCATAGATATATAACATCAGTAAAATCTAAAACCGACAGTAATGTACATCGTACCAGCTCCTTCCTGGCCTCAAACAAAAAACAAGCCTTATGCCGGTAATAAAATCCTATTTTCAGCTTGAGCTTCCTTATCAAGTTCTCTACATGTACAGTGAAGCTCAGCTTATCATCAAACCACACACCCAAATATTTGTACACTTTAACTTGCTCTATAGTATGTCCAGCCAATGTAGCAATGACATTTGAAAATACCATGCATTTTGTTTTACCCAAATTTAGAATCAGCTTTAAATCATACATATTCTGTTGTATGATGTTAAATGCTCTTTGGGCATTTTCAAAAGCAAAAGATAAACTTCTACCACTTGAATAAAGAACAGTATCATCTGCATAAAAATGAACATCCGCTGTTTCAATAAGATCCCCAATGTTGTTGATATAGAAAATGAACAACAGTGGGCCCAAAATAGAACCTTGCGGAACACCTGACTCACCTGACTATGGACTCCACCATTACACATTGTGTATGACTTGATAGGTTATTTATAAACCAATCTAGAGCATGACCAGTAATTCCACAACATTTTAACCTTTGCACGAACACAGCATGGTCCACCATGTCAAAAGCATTTGACAAATCAATAAAAACAGACACACAATGTAACATCTCATCAAGAGCACAGTGGATGTCATTTAAAACCTAATAATGAATGACATTTACTGTTCACTGTCAGAAGATAACATATTTACAGATAAGTCTTTATCCTTATTTTGTTAACTGATAGTTGCTGACTGGAGGGTATTTTTCAGCAGTTTACAAGTTCAAAAACTATTTTAAGGGTTAAGGGTTCGCATGTGACTCTCCTAGTACTGTGGAAAATATTGAAGCATAAATATTTTACCTGAAACATTGTAGTGTACCTTCACTGGCCCTGTTTAGTTAGATGGTGTCAATCCTCGTTTACAGTGCCTAGTCTACACTCCCCTTGCACAGTATTTACATGTTGCTGCTTTAAAATTACATCTAAAATGGATTCAATTGGATTTAAATGGATGAAAAAAAAAATTCAGCAGGACAATTATACAAATTGTAATGCTAAACAGCACCAGAATGAAAATCTGAGACGATTTGAATATTTCTGTCCATCAATGAATCCCAACCAAATGTACTGAGCTTGAGCAATTTTGACAAAAAAAAAGTTATATGTTGCCCTAAGAGTTAGAAGTTGATAGAATGTTATTCAAAATGACACACAGCTGTTGTGGCTGCCACCAAGAATTACCTCTGGGTGGTGAAGACATACGCAAACAATACATCTTCATTGTTTATTTGTTACTCATTTGTAAAATGTTCTATTTTTCTTTTTCACTTTGAAAATGAGGAGTAGGTTGTGAAGATCAGTGGGAAAATAATCTAATCAAATTTTCAGGCAGCAAAATGTGAAGACTTACAGTAGCAAGGGGTGTGTAGACTTTCACGAGGCAGTGTAGGTAAGACATACTGAAGAAAACCGTCACCACTATGCACCTGTAGAGGGCATTGTACAGCATAACCAGAGAACTGTGTCCCTGCAACATACAGTACATGCCTCCTAGTGTGGAAGACAGAGAGGGTGACTCTACTGTACAGTTTGTCACAATGAGTCTCTCTCAGTGTAATCTACCCCCCTCAATATGGCTCTTTAGTAATCATGATCACATACAAGAGGGGGGAAATCAACATCATTTCCTTAATTCCAGCACATCTGCTTCACATCTGACCAGCAGTCATACCGACAGATTTGGTAAGGATTTCTTCCCCTGCTGTGTAGAACGTAAACAGGCCGTTTGTAGCACGTTGTTAACTTAAACGATATGTGAGCCTCTGGGCAGAGTTGGCCCTCTGGCTGGGCTGAGCTGGGCTGGACTCAGGAGAGATTGTTCTCCTGGATCATGTCAGCTGTACCTAGAATGCCTGGTCTCAGACCAGCTCTGGGACCCAGAGCAAACAAAGGCTGGGATCACTTGGCAGCATGGAGTGTGCACTCGAGAGCTAAGGTTGCATAACGCTGCTGCCCACTTCAAGACTCCTCTTAATGAGGAGTGAGCCTTTCAATTCTACTCACAATGAAGAGGGGGTGAAACGAGAGAGAAAAAGACGACTGTAGGAATCCAATTTGTGTTTTTCCCATTTGAGATAGAGTTGTCGCTTCTAAGCAGATCACTATGGAATGCTGTTAATCCTCTACTAAAGTTAGTAAGTGGTTGTTTGAGACCTCTCTCATTCAGCTGGTATTCTGGCTCTCATCCACAGGATTGGCATAATTTATAAGAGTAAACATTGTGCCTGGCGACAGGTATCAAAGCTGCATAGACCAGCAGCTCATGAAATCACACAGATACTTCAACACATGGCATGTAGTCATCTATCTCCTTCTCCTTAGAGGCAACTGAACCAACCCCCTATTAAAATGGATAATACCCAGCGGGCCAACTACTGTTGTCTATACACCTCCTTTCACAGCCAGACTTACGCTGCAGCTAAAAGGGGGAGACAGCCGAGCCTATTTAGGCATAGGTGTGCTGACACTGAGTGACACATAAACTACGCCCACATGTACAGTATAAGTGAATAAATAACGTAGCTAGTTGTGTGGTGCCCTTCCTACATACTTTATAAGGTGTCGAGAGGGATTTCTTAGGTATACTTTTCTGTGAGGTCTCTCCTCTATCACCCTGCTTTGTGTGCCTGAGGGGTGGGTTTAAGAGGTGGTGTATTATCTATGGATCTTGCCAGCGCTCTCTCTGGGATAATGTTCTTATTGGACGTGATCCACCAGCTGCAGAATTCATGCTGTCTTTACTCAGAAAAGCAGAGGGGTGGAGGTGTCGGGTTTGTTTTTCTCCCTCAGACTAAAAAATGTAAAAGATAGCAAAGGGTTTCGGGAAAAAGTATTCGATCTGCTCAAAGAATCAACAAAGCAATCTATAATTCAAATAGAAGTTCATAGGACACTGTATTAAGTGTAAACTAACTGAATTACTAGTTAGACTGAAATACTTTATAAAGGGGAAGGATTTCAATAAAGACGTTGAAACTGTGGCTACATGAGTCTAACACTGAGCCTGCTCTACAGTATGCACCTGTTCCACAGTGGTCCAGACAGACAGACAGACAGACAGACAGACAGACAGACAGACAGACAGACAGACAGACAGACAGACAGACAGACAGACAGACAGACAGACAGACAGACAGACAGACAGACAGACAGACAGACAGACAGACAGACAGACAGACAGACAGACAGACAGACAGACAGACAGACAGACAGACAGACAGACAGACAGACAGACAGACAGACAGACAGACAGACAGACAGACAGACAGACAGACAGACAGACAGACAGACAGACGTCACATGAACCAAAAAGAGATCTTGAAATCTGGTGTATAATATAACCCAGAGGGATAAACAGTGCCATAACAGCATGATAACATAACAAAAAACTATAATAGAGTGAGTGTCCACTGTATGAGCATACTGTATGTACTATGTACACAACTTCAGCAGTCAAAAAAATAACTACATAGGCAGTACCAGGAATGTACTGTATCTTGCTTTAACTTCTTGGATATAGGGGGCGCTCTTTTAATTCATGGATAAAAAAACGTTCCCATTTTAAACAAGATATTTTGTCACGAAAAGATGCTCGACTATGCATATAATTGACACCTTTGGAAAGAAAACACTCTGACGTTTCCAAAACTGCAAAGATATTGTCTGTGAGTGCCACAGAACTAATGCTACAGGCGAAACCACGATGAAACATCAAACAGGAAGTGAGCCAGATTTTTGAGGCGCTCTGTTCCAATGTCTCCTTAAATGGCTGTGAATGCGCCAGGAACGAGCCTACACTTTCTGTCGTTTCCCCAAGGTGTCTGCAGCATTGTGACATATTTGTAGGCATATCATTGGAAGATTGACCATAAGAGACTACATTTACCAGGTGTCCGCCTGGTGTCCTCCGCCGAAATTGGTGCGTAATCTCCAGCTGCATGTATTTTCCCATGTGATTCAGAGGAGAAACAAAACTGCCACGAATGACTTATCATCGAATAGATATGTGAAAAACACCTTGAGGATTGATTCTAAACAACGTTTGCCATGTTTCTGTCGATATTATGGTGTTAATTTGGAAAAAAGTTTGGCGTTTTGATGACTGAATTTTAGTTTTTTTTCTCAGCCAAACGTGATGAACAAAATGGAGCGATTTCTCCTACACAAATAATATTTTTGGAAAAACTGAACATTTGCTATCTAACTGAGAGTCTCCTCATTGAAAACATCCGAAGTTCTTCAAAGGTAAATTATTTTATTTGAATGCTTTTCTTGTTTTTGTGAAAATGTTGCCTGCTGAATGCTAGGCTTAATGCTATGCTAGCTATCAATACTCTTACACAAATGCTTGTTTTGCTATGGTTGAAAAGCATATTTTGAAAATCTGAGATGACAGTGTTGTTAACAAAAGGCTAAGCTTGAGAGCCAATATATTTATTTTATTTCATTTGCGATTTTCATGAATAGTTAACGTTGCGTTATGGTACTGAGCTTGAGGCTATTGTAACGGCTCTCTTCTATCTCCTCCTCTGACGAAGAGGTAGAACAAGGATCGGACCAAAATGCAGCGTGATGATGATTCATGATATTTTAATGAAGGAAAACTATACATACAGAAACTACAAAAATAACTAAATGAAATAACGAAAAACCGAAACAGCCCTATCTGGTGCAAACACAAAGACAGGGACAATCACCCGTGAAACACTCACAGAATATGGCTGCCTAAATATGGTTCCCAATCAGAGACAACGATAATCACCTGACTCTGATTGAGAACCACCTCAGGCAGCCATAGACTACGTAGACACCCCACAAAACTCCTAAGACAAAAACACACCACAATAACCCATGTCACACCCTGTCCTGACCAAATAAATAAAGAAAACACAAAATACTAAGACCAAGGCGTGACAGCTATAATTACGATCCCGGATATGTGATTGCTCGTCGCAACAGGTTAACTTCTTCGATATAGGGGGCGCTCTTTTAATTTTGGGATAAAAAAACGTTCCCGTTGTAAACAAGATATTTTGTCACGAAAAGATGCTCGACTATGCATATAATTGACAGCTTTGAAAAGAAAACACTCTGACGTTTCCAAAACTGCAAAGATATTATCTGTGAGTGTTGCGTTATGGTAATGAGCTTGAAGCTATAATTATGCTTCCGGATACGGGATTGCTCTACGCATTACACCGGCATCGGCCCCACAGCATCAAATCTAAGAATAATTTGAAGAAGAAATGGAATGGTCTATGAAAGCTTCAGGTGACAACAACAGATTATATCAGCCCCCAAAGATCTGATGAGGTCTATCTCAGGTGACAACAACAGATTCTATCAGCCCCCAAAGATCTGATGAGGTCTATCTCAGGTGACAACAACAGATTCTATCAGCCTCCTAAGATCTGATGAGGTCTATCAGTCCCCAAAGATCTGATGAGGTCTATCTCAGGTGACAACAACAGATTCTATCAGCCCCCAAAGATCTGATGAGGTCTATCTCAGGTGACAACAACAGATTCTATCAGTCCCCAAAGATCTGATGAGGTCTATCTTTTGGCCAGTGGCTCGCAATTTGGGGATCCATTTCAATCTGGAGAGGTGATAATGAGTCAACAATGTGCAGTAAATACACCATGTCATGTCTGAAATTAACTGGGGAGAAATGATTTAAGCTTGAACTGTACACAGACTGTATTAATGCAGTCCTTACCCTCAGGCTTTTGGCACAGTAATATCAACACTTTATGTAATATCTACCGTGTCTATATTCAGTTTAGATCAGGGGTGAAAGTAGATTTACTTTCTTCCTGGTACGAGAAGTGCTTGAGCATGCACCAAAACATGTACAGTATGGGCCTAATCATGGAATTACATGTAGAATCCCTATTAATTCAATATGATCTCGTGGGTCTAGTCATAAAAATTTGTCACTTACATTTTTAAATGTATTGCCTTTTATTCTGGCATATACCAAACCAGTCATGATGTTTTCATATGATTGTCAAACAGTCACTTCAAAGCGCTCCTTTACTAGTCTACCCGTGCACATTCATCCACTCGCAACATATTTCCAGTCTCCAAACAGTGGTGAATGGAAAGAGACATCTGTTACACAAAACACCAATTTGGCAATTGTCATTAAGCCAGAATGTTTGTGTCCTCTGCTGTCCACGCTCGGTGTCGGAAACTCATCTCTGGCTTGGCAAAATGTCTGTGTTCTCGTCGAACCACATCGCATTTAAGAGCGTTTGCTATACCACCCATTTTCAAGTCCATTTGCTGATGTTTAATGCCTCTGACATGCGGTAATGATAAATAGTGGTGTAATAGTCTACAGTTTTCTTGCCATTTTGTTTTAATTATTGTGATAGGCTCGTGTTTTACTGGGGTGGTGTACCCCCACTATTTATTTTTCAGAGACACTGTACTAGACCTTACCACCTTACTTTCACCACTGGTTTAGATATATGCTCCAAAAGGAGTGAACTATTTATTAATACACACTTACAACCCTTTATAACAATATATTAATAAAACCTGTTTGAGGGCAGTTTCAATTCCCAATTCTCAATTAGTTGATCTAAATGAGGCAGTGTCATTTTATAAAACAAATGTGTTCTTTAACAAACATAAATAGCAGGGAGACAGCGCTGCCAGAGCCAGCCTGTTTGCCAGACTGAGGTGATTGACTGTGTTATCTCTGTGGCCGGCTGTGTAGCACCCTGTCCACTGGGTTGGTTCTTGCAACTCTATAGCTCTGGGTCTTTCGCTTACCTCGGCACGACAGCCAGTCAGCAGTACAGTCACTACCCCGAGCAGAACACCGCAGAGCACCGCTTCTTCTCTACACTCTAATTGCCTCCATTACTGTATCTGCAGTCAGATAAAATGCTAATTTCACAGCACATTAATTTCTCCGTGCTGAACAATAAGCAACACAAAGCCCAGGCTGGCTGTCGTTTTCTGGGAAATCGTGTCTACAACGCTGGGCTCCTTCACAACAGAGGAGGAGTGAGAAGGCCATTATGCACAGGTCAATGAAATGAAGGAAAAATCCATTGATTCAACATTTGAAAAGAAAACAGAGAAGCGGCAGAGGGGCATGGTGATTTATCAGCCTCAGACGGCCATGGCAGCCAGGTCTAGAGAGGAGAGCCTGGGAGAAGACTAGAGAGGAGAGGAAGGGACCGGCCTGGAGAGGAGTGTCATGCAGGTGAAAGAGGACCCAAAAGCGACTTAACAGAAACAGAGTTTATTCAAGTCCAAACAGAAAACGACAAATTCTGAATCCTTAACAGGAAATGTCCAAACAGGGAATAACAGAAATCCTCTAGTCTGTAGAGGGGAATAACAGGAGAAGCGGCCACAGACTGCAGGTCGCTTCGGGTAGGCGCAGGCCGTAGCTGACAGAGACACCTGCTCACACGCAGCATCTGATGAAGGCAAAAACACGACAGGACAGGGTGATACACAATCACAGCACGGTGAATTCTAAACAAGGAACCGACAGGACAGGAACGGAACACAACGGAAGAAATAGGGACTCTAATCAGGGGAAAGGATCGGGAACAGGTGTGGGAAGACTAAATGATGATTAGGGGAATAGGAACAGCTGGGAGCAGGAACGGAACGATAGAGAGAAGAGAGAGCGAGAGAGTGAGAGAGGGAGGGGGGAGAGAGAGGGATAGAAAGAGGGAAAGAACCTAATAAGACCAGCAGAGGGAAACGAATAGAATGGGGAGCACAGGGACAAGACATGATAATAAATGACAAACATGACAGTACCCCCCACTCACCGAGCGCCTCCTGGCGCACTCGAGGAGGAATCCTGGCGGCAACGGAGGAAATCATCGATGAGTGAACGGTCCAGCACGTCCCGAGACGGAACCCAACTCCTCTCCTCAGGACCGTAACCCTCCCAATCCACTAAGTATTGGTGACCCCGTCCCCGAGAACGCATGTCCATGATCTTATGTACCTTGTAAATAGGTGCGCTCTCGACAAGGACGGGAGGGGGAGGGAAGACGAACGGGGTGCGAAGAAAGGGCTTAACACAGGAGACATGGAAGACAGGATGGACGCGACGAAGATGTCGCGGAAGAAGCAGTCGCACAGCGACAGGATTGACGACCTGGGAGACACGGAACGGACCAATGAACCGCGGAGTCAACTTACGAGAAGCTGTCGTAAGAGGAAGGTTGCGAGTGGAAAGCCACACTCTCTGGCCGCAACAATACCTTGGACTCTTAATCCTGCGTTTATTGGCGGCTCTCACCGTCTGTGCCCTGTAACGGCAAAGTGCAGACCTCACCCTCCTCCAGGTGCGCTCACAACGTTGGACAAACGCTTGAGCGGAGGGAACGCTGGACTCGGCAAGCTGGGATGAGAACAGAGGAGGCTGGTAACCCAGACTACTCTGAAACGGAGATAACCCGGTAGCAGACGAAGGAAGCGAATTGTGAGCGTATTCTGCCCAGGGAGCTGTTCTGCCCAAGACGCAGGGTTTCTGAAAGAAAGGCTGCGTAGTATGCGACCAATCGTCTGATTGGCCCTCTCTGCTTGACCGTTAGACTGGGGATGAAACCCGGAAGAGAGACTGACGGACGCACCAATCAAACGACAGAACTCCCTCCAAAACTGTGACGTGAATTGCGGGCCTCTGTCTGAAACGGCGTCTAACGGGAGGCCATGAATTCTGAATACATTCTCAATAATGATTTGTGCCGTCTCCTTAGCGGAAGGAAGTTTAGCGAGGGGAATGAAATGTGCCGCCTTAGAGAACCTATCGACAACCGTAAGAATCACAGTCTTCCCCGCAGACAAAGGCAGACCGGTAATGAAGTCTAAGGCGATGTGAGACCATGGTCGAGAAGGAATGGGGAGCGGTCTGAGACGACCGGCAGGAGGAGAGTTACCCGACTTAGTCTGCGCGCAGTCCGAACAAGCAGCCACGAAACGGCGCGTGTCACGCTCCTGAGTCGGCCACCAAAAGCGCTGGCGAATAGACGCAAGAGTGCCTCGAACACCGGGATGACCAGCTAACTTGGCAGAGTGAGCCCACTGAAGAACAGCCAGACGAGTGGAAACAGGAACGAAAAGGAGGTTACTAGGACAAGCGCGGCGACGCAGTGTGCGTGAGTGCTTGCTTAACCTGTCTTTCAATTCCCCAGACTGTTAACCCGACAACACGCCCATAAGGAAGAATCCCCTCGGGATCAGTAGAAGCCACAGAAGAACTAAACAGACGGGATAAGGCATCAGGCTTGGTGTTCTTGCTACCCGGACGGTAAGAAATCACAAACTCGAAACGAGCGAAAAACAACGCCCAACGAGCTTGACGGGCATTAAGTCGTTTGGCAGAACGGATGTACTCAAGGTTCTTATGGTCTGTCCAAACGACAAAAGGAACGGTCGCCCCCTCCAACCACTGTCGCCATTCGCCTAGGGCTAAGCGGATGGCGAGCAGTTCACGGTTACCCACATCATAGTTGCGCTCAGATGGCGACAGGCGATGAGAAAATAAGCGCAAGGATGAACCATTATCGTCAGACTGGAAGCGCTGGGATAGAATGGCTCCCACGCCTACCTCTGAAGCGTCAACCTCGACAATGAATTGTCTAGTGACGTCAGGAGTAACGAGGATAGGAGCGGACGTAAAACGTTCTTTTAGAAGATCAAAAGCTCCCTGGGCGGAACCGGACCACTTAAAACACGTCTTGACAGAAGTAAGAGCTGTGAGAGGGGCAGCAACTTGACCGAAATTACGAATGAAACGCCGATAGAAATTAGCGAAACCTAAAAAGCGCTGCAACTCGACACGTGACCTTGGAACGGGCCAATCACTGACAGCTTGGACCTTAGCGGAATCCATCTGAATGCCTTCAGCGGAAATAACGGAACCGAGAAAAGTAACGGAGGAGACATGAAAAGAGCACTTCTCAGCCTTTACGTAGAGACAATTCTCTAAAAGGCGCTGTAGAACACGTCGAACGTGCTGAACATGAATCTCGAGTGACGGAGAAAAAATCAGGATATCGTCAAGATAGACAAAAACAAAGATGTTCAGCATGTCTCTCAGAACATCATTAACTAATGCCTGAAAAACAGCTGGCGCATTGGCGAGACCGAACGGCAGAACCCGGTACTCAAAATGCCCTAACGGAGTGTGAAACGCCGTTTTCCACTCGTCCCCCTCTCTGATGCGCACGAGATGGTAAGCGTTACGAAGGTCCAACTTAGTAAAGCACCTGGCTCCCTGCAGAATCTCGAAGGCTGATGACATAGGGGAAGCGGATAACGATTCTTAACCGTTATGTCATTCAGCCCTCGATAATCCACGCAGGGGCGCAGAGTACCGTCCTTCTTCTTAACAAAAAGAACCCCGCCCCGGCCGGAGAGGAAGAAGGCACTATGGTACCGGCGTCAAGAGACACAGACAAATAATCCTCGAGAGCCTTACGTTCGGGAGCCGACAGAGAGTATAGTCTACCTCGAGGAGGAGTGGTCCCCGGAAGGAGATCAATACTACAATCATACGACCGGTGAGGAGGAAGGGAGTTGGCTCGGGACCGACTGAAGACCGTGCGCAGATCATGATATTCCTCCGGCACTCCTGTCAAATCGCCAGGTTCCTCCTGAGAAGTAGGGACAGAAGAAACGGGAGGGATGGCAGACATTAAACACTTCACATGACAAGAAACGTTCCAGGATAGGATAGAATTACTAGACCAATTAATAGAAGGATTATGACATACTAGCCAGGGATGACCCAAAACAACAGGTGTAAACGGTGAACGGAAAATCAAAAAAGAAATAGTCTCACTGTGGTTACCAGATACTGTGAGGGTTAAAGGTAGTGTCTCAAATCTGATACTGGGAAGATGACTACCATCTAAGGCGAACATGGGCGTAGGCTTCTCTAACTCTCTGAAAGGAATGTCATGTTTCCGAACCCATGCTTCGTCCATGAAACAACCCTCAGCCCCAGAGTCTATCAAGGCACTACATGTAGCACCCGAACCGGTCCAGCGTAGATGGACCGACAAAGTAGTACAGGATCTTGATGGAGAGACTTGAGTAGTTGCGCTCACCTGTAGCCCTCCGCTTACAGATGAGCTCTGGCTTTTACTGGACATGAATTAACAAAATGTCCAGCAACTCCGCAATAGAGGCACAGGCGGTTGGTGATCCTCCGTTCCCTCTCCTTAGTCGAGATGCGAATCCCTCCCAGCTGCATGGGCTCAGTCTCAAAGCCAGAGGAGGGAGATGGTTGCGATGCGGAGCAGGGAAACACCGTTGATGCGGGCTCTCTTCCACGAGCCCGGTGACGAAGATCTACCCGTCGTTCTATGCGGATGGCGAGAGCAATCAAAGAGTCCACATCTGAAGGAACCTCCCGGGAGAGAATCTCATCCTTAACCACTGCGTGGAGTCCCTCCAGAAAACGAGCGAGCAGCGCCGGCTCGTTCCACTCACTAGAGGCAGCAAGAGTGCGAAACTCAATAGAATAATCCGTTATGGACCGTTCACCTTGGCATAAGGAAGCCAGGGCCCTAGAAGCCTCCCTACCAAAAACTGAACGGTCAAAAACCCGAATCATCTCCTCTTTAAAGTTCTGGAACTTGTTAGAGCAATCAGCCCTTGCCTCCCAGATAGCTGTGCCCCATTCTCGAGCCCGGCCAGTAAGGAGTGAAATGACGTAAGCAACCCGAGCTCTCTCTCTAGAGTATGTGTTGGGTTGGAGAGAGAACACAATCTCACACTGCGTGAGAAAGGAGCGGCACTCAGTGGGCTGCCCGGAGTAGCAAGGTGGGTTATTAACCCTAGGTTCTGGAGGCTCGGCAGGCCAGGAAGTAACAGGTGGCACGAGACGTAGACTCTGGAACTGTCCAGAGAGGTCGGAAACCTGAGCGGCCAGGTTCTCCACGGCATGGCGAGCAGCAGACAATTCCTGCTCGTGTCTGCCGAGCATGGCTCCTTGGATCTCGACGGCAGTGTAACGAGCGTCTGAAGTCGCTGGGTCCATTCCTTGGTCGGTTCCTTCTGTCATGCAGGTGAAAGAGGACCCAAAAGCGACTTAACAGAAACAGAGTTTATTCAAGTCCAAACAGAAAACGACAAATCCTGAATCCTTAACAGGAAATGTCCAAACAGGGAATAACAGAAATCCTCTAGTCTGTAGAGGGGAATAACAGGAGAAGCGGCCACAGACTGCAGGTCGCCGGGTAGGCGCAGGCCGTAGCTGACAGAGACACCTGCTCACACGCAGCATCTGATGAAGGCAAAAACACGACAGGACAGGGTGATACACAATCACAGCACGGTGAATTCTAAACAAGGAACCGACAGGACAGGAACGGAACACAACGGAAGAAATAGGGACTCTAATCAGGGGAAAGGATCGGGAACAGGTGTGGGAAGACTAAATGATGATTAGGGGAATAGGAACAGCTGGGAGCAGGAACGGAACGATAGAGAGAAGAGAGAGCGAGAGAGTGAGAGAGGGAGGGGGAGAGAGAGGGATAGAAAGAGGGAAAGAACCTAATAAGACCAGCAGAGGGAAACGAATAGAATGGGGAGCACAGGGACAAGACATGATAATAAATGACAAACATGACAAGGAGAGCAGGGGAGAGGACTGGAGAGGAGAGCAGGGGAGAGGACTGGAGAGGAGAGCAGGGGAGAGGACTGGAGAGGAGAGCAGGGGAGAGGACTGGAGAGGAGAGCAGGGGAGAGGACTGGAGAGGAGAGCAGGGGAGAGGACTGGAGAGGAGAGCAGGGGAGAGGACTGGAGAGGAGAGCAGGGGAGAGGACTGGATAGGAGAGCAGGGGAGAGGTCTGGAGAGGAGAGCAGGGGAGAGGACTGGAGAGGAGAGCAGGGGAGAGGACTGGATAGGAGAGCAGGGGAGAGGTCTGGAGAGGAGAGCAGGGGAGAGGACTGGAGAGGAGAGCAGGGGAGAGGACTGGAGAGGAGAGCAGGGGAGAGGACTGGATAGGAGAGCAGGGGAGAGGACTGGAGAGGAGAGCAGGGGAGAGGACTGGATAGGAGAGCAGGGGAGAGGTCTGGAGAGGAGAGCAGGGGAGAGGACTGGAGAGGAGAGCAGGGGAGAGGACTGGATAGGAGAGCAGGGGAGAGGACTGGAGAGGAGAGGAGGGGAGAGAACTAGAGAGGAGAGCAGGGGAGATGACTGGAGAGGAGAGCAGGGGAGATGACTGGAGAGGAGATCAGGGGAGATGAGAGCAGGGGAGAGGGCTGGAGAGGAGAGCAGGGGAGATGACTGGAGAGGAGAGCAGGGGAGATAACTGAAGAGGAGATGAAGGGAGAGAACTGAAGAGGAGAGCAGGGGAGAGGACTGGAGAGGAGAGCAGGGGAGAGATGACTGAAGAGGAGAATAATGGAAACAACTGGAGAGGAGAGCAGGGGAGAGAACGAGAGAGGAGAGCAGGGGAGAGAACTGAAGAGGAGAGCAGGGGAGAGAACTGGAGAGTAGAGCAGGGGAGGGGACTGAGGCTGGGGCTAGAGCTGAGCACATGAGACGTACGGCAGGCCACTCTAGGTCTGCTGCTGCTCACACTAGCCTCTCAGTCTGTGTAGTCAATTACAGAATCTTTTAACCTCTATCTAATTTGTAAATATTTGGGTTCTTACATTATTAATGTTGGTAACAACATGCATATTTGCATGATATCATTTCACATTGACCTCATGTAGAGATAAAATAATATATATTATTATATCATAATTTTGGCCTTCAGGGTTTCATTGACCATCCAATATTTTTCTTGCTTAATAGAACCCGTCCAAGTACGTCAACCTAATGTTCTCATATTGCATGCATGGCTTAATGCACCCTCCTCCTCCCTCCCTCCAGCACCACCAACTGTCTATGGATTAGCAAATCCACATCCCACTTCACGAATCAAAACGTTTAACATAATAGCTTCCGTCCTCTAATAGCTACACAACACACTTCATTTATTCAGCCATAGTTTTTTAATAAGTAATTATCAAATTCTGCATAATTCTATTCTACCCTCTAGCATAGCAAGAGCACTGTAGGCTACAGTACAGTTAACTCCATGCATAATGTCTGTGTGCCAGGAGCAGTGTGAATCTTCCTGAAAGAGGCAGATTTCAGCCCTGGAGAGAAGAGAGGAGAGGGGCTGGACCCTCCACTTTGTGATAAGCTCTTCATGTGAAGCGCACTGGAGGGCACTCAAGAGTGTGCAGTGTGCAGCCGCAGCAGCAATATAAACAAGTGATGTCACACACCTTTCATCAACACTGTGATGATAAACTTAGGATGTGGGTTTTATTCATGTCACACCTCTTTGAGTGGCAGATTCCTCCATCATCACAGCGGATGAAAGAAGTAAAAGGCTGGGACTGTGTCTCCAATGAGGGCCATATGCAGGCACTTAGGAGAGAGCCACCTCTTTGAAGTTCAACCCAGCAGTTTGTCATCCCCCCATGTGTATTGTGTCAAGTCTATCACAGAAAACAGGAACCAAAGGTAGAAAGAAAGGGAATGTTTTATGGAACTATTGTTAAGCATGTACTGTGTTTATAAGGCAGGACAACTGCAGATTTTTACCATTCTGAGGAATGGAGGAATAAACAGCCCTTAAAACTCAGTCATCGGCCTCCCGGGAGGCGCAGTGGTTAAGGGCGCTGTACTGCAGCGCCAGCTGTGCCATCTGAGTCCCTGGGTTCGCGCCCAGGCTCTGTCGTAACCGGCCGCGACCGGGAGGTCCGTGGGGCGATGCACAATTGGCCTAGCGTCACCCGGGTTAGGGAGGGCTTGGTCGGTAGGGGTGTCCTTGTCTCATCGCACACCAGCGACTCCTGTGGCGGGCTGGGCGCAGTGTGTGCTAGCCAAGGTGGCCAGGTGCACGGTGTTTCCTCCGGCGCATTGGTACGGCTGGCTTCCGGGTTGGATGCGCACTGTGTTAAGGCTGGTTGGGTTGTGTATCGCATGACTTTCAACCTTCGTCTCTCCTGAGCCCGTATGGGAGTTGTAACGATGAGACAAGATAGTAGCTACTACAACAATTGGATACCACGAAATTGGGGAGAAAAAGGGGTAAAAATTCAAAATTTTTAAATAATTTTAAAAAACTCAGTCATCATCTCCAACCCAGCTCCTACATTTGAAACAAAAAAAAAAGTACTTTATCAAACAAAACTATGCTACATTTTATCCCTAGGACCCTCTGGATGACAAATCAGAGCAAGATTACTGAATGTAAGTACAATATTTACCTTCAGAGGTGAATGTATCAAACCAGTTGCCGTGATAAACGTTTTTGTTGTTGTGCACTCTCCTCAAACAACAGCATGGTATTTTTCAATGTAATAGCTACTATAAATTGGAAAGTGCAGTTAGATTAACAAGAATTTAAGTTTTCTGCCCATATAAGACATGTCCATGTCCTAGAAAGTTACTTACAACGTCATGCTAATCACATTAGCTCACGTTATCTCAACCGTCCCGGTATAGAGACACCGATCCTGTATTAGCAAGCAAGGTAGACAAGCTGTCATCATCATGAATCACGTCAACAATCTACATGCAAATCCTTTTCAATCCTTGTCATATGAAGAGAAATCATAGATAAAACATAAGGGAAATCTCTGGGAAATCTCAGACGTCAGTGCGTTCAAGAAAACGTTTTGAACGGTCATCCAACTCGGATATCCAAGTCGGGAACGATGGCCTCTTTCTAGAGCTCCGACCTGAAGATCACTGACGTCATAATTCGACTTTGTCATTTTTTTGAGTTCCCAATCCCAGTTGTCTTGAAAGCACAATAAATCCAGAGAATGCCAGACTTTGAATGCCAGAATGCCAGACTTATTGTGGGACAAAGTAAGCCCACAAGAAGGAACACAGCGCCACGTTCACGTTAGCACAGCACAACAAGAGTCCAAAAATGTCATGTAGACTGCTGTCTAAATGATTTGATGTAATATGCCAGGGAGATACAGTTGAAGTCGGAAGTTTACATATTAACAAAGGCTAACTTTTTAAAGCAGAAATTCGCATCCCAAAACTCCAAAAAGTTTTGGGACACTGTAAAGTCCATGGAGAACAAGAGCACCTCCTCCCAGCTGCCCACTGCACTGAGGCTAGGTAACACGGTCATCACTGATAAATCAATGATAATCTACAATTTCAATAAGCCTTTCTCAACTCTTCCCACCCCAAAGCCGTAAACACGGGCACCCTCATAGACATCATCCTAACCAACTTGCCCTCTAAATACACCTCTGCTGTTTTCAACCAAGATCTCAGTGATCACTGCCTCATTGCCTGCATCGGTAATGGGTCAGCGGTCAAACGACCTCCACTCATCACTGTCAAACGCTCCCTGAAAGACTTCAGCAAGCAGGCCTTTCGAATCGACCTGGCCGGGGTATCCTGGAAGGATATTGATCTCAACTTGTCAGTAGAGGATGCCTGGTTATAAAAAAAAATGCCTTTCTCACCATCTTAAATAAGCATGCCCCATTCAATAAATTTAGAAAGAGGAACAGATATAGCCATTGGTTCTCTCCAGACCTGACTGCCCTTAACCAACACAAAACCATCCTATGGCGTTCTGCATTAGCATCGAACAGCCCCCGTGATATGAAACCTTTCAGGGAAGCTAGAAACCAATATACACAGGCAGTTAGAAAAGCCAAGGCTAGCTTTTTCAAGCAGACATTTGCTTCCTGCAACACAACCTTAAAAAAGTTCTGGGACACTATAAAGTCCATATAAAGTCCATATAAAGTCCCACTGCACTGAAGATTAGGAAACAATGTCACCACCGATCAATCCACTATAATTGAGAATTTCAATAAGCATTTTTCTACGGCTGGCCATGCTTTCCACCTGTATACCCCTACCCCACTCAACAGCACTGCACCCCCAAAGCAATTCGCTCAAGCCTTTCCCATTTCCCCTTCACCAAAAATCCAGTCAGCTGATGTTCTGAAAGAGCTGCAAAATCTGGACCCCTACAAATCAGCCGGGCTAGACAATCTGGACCCTTTCTTTCTAAAATGATCTGCCGAAATTGTTGCCACCCCTATTACTAGCGTGTTCAACCTCTCTTTCGTGTCGTCTGAGATTCCCAAAGATTGGAAAGCAGATGCAGTCATCCCCCTCTTTAAAGGGGGGGCACTCTTGACCCTAACTGCTACAGACCTATATCTATCCTACCCTGCCTTTCTAAGGTCTTCGAAAGCCAAGTCAACAAACAGATTACCGACCATTTAGAATCCCAACATACCTTCTCAGCTATGCAATCTGGTTTCAGAGCTGGTCATGGGTGCACATCAGCCACGCTCAAGTTCCTAAATGAAATCTTAACCGCCATCAATAAGAAACAATACTGCGCAGCCGTATTCATTGACCTGGCCAAGGCTTTCGACTCGGTCAATGATCCTCATCGGCAGACTTGACAGCCTTGGTTTCTCAAATGATTGCCTCGCGTGGTTCACCAACTACTTCTCTGATAGAGTTCAGTGTGTCAAATCGGGAGGGTCTGTTGTCCGGGCCATCGGGCAGTCTCTATGGGGGTGTCACAGGGTTCAATTCTTGGACTGACTCTCTTCTCTGTATACATCAATGATGTCGCTCTTGCTGCTGGCGAGTCTCTGATCCACCTCTACGCAGACGACACCATTCTGTATACTTCTGGCCCTTCTTTGGACACTGTGTTAACAACCCTCCAGGCGAGCTTCAATGCCATACAACTCTCCTTCTGTGGCCTCCAATTGCTCTTAAATACAAGTAAAACTAAATGCATGCTCTTCAACCGATTGCTGCCTGCACCTTCCCACCTGTCCAACATCACTACTCTGGATGACTCTGACTTAGAATATGTGGACATATAGGTGTCTGGTTCAACTGTAAACTCTCCTTCCAGACTCACATCAAACATCTCCAATCCTAAATTAAATCTAGAATTGGCTTCCTATTTCGCAACAAAGCATACTTCACTCATGCTGCCAAACATACCCTTGTAAAACTGACCATCCTACCAGTCCTGGACGTCGGCGATGTCATTTACAAAAGAGCCTCCAATACCCTACTCAATAAATTGGATGAATTCTATCACACTGCCATCCTTTTTGTCACCAAAGCCCCATATACTACCCACCACAGCGACCTGTACGATCTCGTTGGCTGGCCCTCGCTTCATACTCGTCACCAAACCCACTGGCTCCAGGTCATCTATAAGACCCTGCTAGATAAAGTCCCCCCTTATCTCAGTTCGCTGGTCACCATAGCAGCACCCACCTGTAGCACGTGCTCCAGCAGGTCACCCCCAAAACCAATTCTTCCTTTGGCTGCTTCTCCTTCCAGTTCTCTGCTGCCAATGACTGGAACGAACTAAAAAATCTCTGAAACTGGAAACAATTAGCCCACTCACTAGCTTTAAGCACCAGCTGTCAGAGCAGCTCACAGATTACTGCCCCTGTACATAGCCCATCTATAATTTAGCCCAAACAACTACCTCTTTCCCTACTGTATTTATTTATTTATTTAGTTATTTAGCTCCTTTGCACCCCATTATTTCTATCTCTGCTTTGCACATTCTTACACTGCAAAATCAACCATACCAGTGTTTTACTTGCTATATTGTATTTACTTCGCCACCATGGTCTTTTTTGACTTTACCTCCCTTATCTCAACTCACTTGCTCACATTGTATATAGACTTATTTTTCTACTGTATCATTGACTGTATGTTTGTTTTACTCCATGTGTAACTCTGTGTTGTTGTATGTGTCGAACTGCTTTGCTTTATCTTGGCCAGGTAGCAATTGTAAATGAGAACTTGTTCTCAACTTGCCTACCTGGTTAAATAAAGGTGCAATAAATATGGCTGGCCATGCCTTCCTCCTGGCTAATCCAACCCCGGCCAACCCTAAACCCTAAGCCCCCCGAGCCGGTCACGGGTGCACCTCAGTCACGCTCAAGATACTAAACGACATCATAACTGCCATTGATAAAAGACAGTACTGTGCAGCCGTCTTCATCAACCTGGCCAATGCTTTCGACTGTCAATCACCGTATTCTTATCGGCAGACTCAATAGCCTTGGTTTTTCTGACGACTGTCTCGCCTGGTTCACCAACTACTTTGCAGACAGAGTTCAGTGTGTCAAATTGGAGGGCATGTTTTCCTCACCTCTGGCAGTCTCTATGGGGGTGCCACAGGGTTCAATTCTTGGGCCGACTCTTTTCTCTGTATATATCAATGATGTCGCTCTTGCTGCGGGTGATTCCCTGATCCACCTCTACGCAGACGACACCATTTTGTATACTTCTGGCCCTTCCTTGGACACTGTGCTAACTAACCTCCAAACGAGATTCAATGCTATACAACACTCCTTCCGTGGCCTCCAACTACTCTTAAACGCTAGTAAAATCAAATGCATGCTTTTCAACCGTTTGCTGCCCGCACCTGCCCGCCCGACTAGCATCACCACCCTGGACGGTTCCAAACTTACCCAGGTAAAACTGACTATCATACCAATCCTCGACTTCGCTGTGTTGTTGTCTGTGTCACACTGCTTTGCTTTATCTTGGCCAGGTCGCAGTTGCAAATGAAAACTTGTTCTCAACTAGCCTACCTGGTTAAATACAGGTGAACTAAAAAATAAAATAAACATACACCTTAGCCAAATACATTTAAACTCAGTTTCCACAATTCCTGACATTTAATCTTTGTAAAGTCAGTTGGGATCACCATTTTATTTAAAAAAAAGTGAAATGTCAGAATAATAGAATAATATTTATTTCAGCTTTTATTTATTAGTATTTGGTAGCATTGCCTTAAAATAGTTTAACTTGGGTCAAACATTTCAGGTAGCCTTCCATAAGCTTCCCACAATAAGTTGGGTGAATTTTGGCCCATTCCTCCTGACCGAGCTGGTGTAACCGAGTCAGGTTTGTAGGCCTCCTTGCTCGCACACGCTTTTTTTGTGGTGGACACTCCAATACCTTGACTTTGTTGTCCTTAAGCCATTTTGCCACAACTTTGGATGTATGCTTGGGGTCATTGTCCATTTGGAAGATCCATTTACGATCACGCTTTATCTTCCTGACTGATGAGATGTTGCTTCAATATATCCACATAATTTTCCTTTCTCATGTTGCCATCTATTTTTTGAGGTGCACCAGTCCCTCCTGCAGCAAAGCACCCCCATAACATGATGCTGCCACACCCGTGCTTCACGGTTGGGATGGTGTTCTTCGGCTTACAAGCCTCCCCCTTTTCCTCAAAACATAAGATCTTTTTGGAGAAATGTTGCAAACCGTTACAAACCGTAGTTGCAAACCATAGTCTGGTGATTTTATGGCAGTTTTGGAGCAGTGGCATCTTCCTTGCTGAGCGGCCTTTCAGGTTATGTCGATATAGGACTTGTTTTACTGTGGATATCGATACTTTTGTACCTGTTTCCTCCAGCATCTTCACAAGGTCCTTTGCTGTTGTTCTGGGATTGATTTGCACTTTTCGCACCAAAGTACGTTCATCTCTAGGAGACACGTGTCTCTTTCCTGAGCGGTATGACAGCTGCGTGGTCCCATGGTGTTTATACTTATGTGCTATTGTTTGTACAGATGAACATGGTACTTTCAGGCTTTTGGAATTTGCTCCCAAAGATGAACCAGGCTTGTGGAGGTCTACAACTTCTTTTCAGAGGTCTTTCTGATTTCTTTTGAATTTCCCATGATGTCAAGCATAGAGGCAGGTAGGCCTTAAAATACATCCACAGTTACACCTTTAATTGACTCAAATGATGTCAATTAGCCTATCAAAAGCTTCTAAAGCCAAGACATAATTTTCTGGAATTGTCCAACCTGTTTAAAGGCACAGTCAACTTAGTGTATGTAAACTTCTGACCCACTGGAATTGTGATAAAGTGAATTATAAGTGAAATAATCTGTCTGTAAACAATTGTTGGAAAAATGACTTGTGTCATGCACAAAGTAGATGTCCTAACCGACTTGACAAAACTATTTTTTGTTAACAAGAAATTTGTGGAATGGTTGAAAAACGAGTTTAATTGACTCCAACCTAAGTGTATGTACACTTCTGACTTCAACTGTATTTATATTGTAGCTAATAAAGTAATACTAAGTGTATGATGTGTGATCTACAAGAACCCGATGGTCACTTTGACAGAGCTCTGGAGTTCCTCTGTGGAGATGGGATAACCTTAAAGAAGGACAACCATCTATGCATCACTTCACCAATCAGGCCTTTATGGTGGAGTGGCCAGACGGAAGTAACTCCTCAGTAAAAGACACATGACAGCCCGCTTGGAGTTTGTCAAAAGGCACCTAAAGACTCTCACACGGAACCCAAACCAGCTGCGTGCGTGCGCCATCATACGCCATCATGCATAAATTAATTTTTTTCCCCGCACACCAAACGCGATCACGACACGCAGGTTAAAATATCAAAACAAACTCTGAACCAATTACATTAATTTGGGGACAGGTCGAAAAGCATTAAACATTTATGGCAATTTAGCGAGCTAGCTTGCACTTGCTAGCTAATTTGTCCTGTTTAGCTATCTTGCTGTTGCTAGCTAATTTGTCCTGGGATATAAACATTGAGTTGTTATTTTACCTGAAATGCACAAGGTTCTCTACTCCGACAATTAATCCACACATAAAACAGTCAACTGAATTATTTCTAGTCATCTCTCCTCCTCCCAGGCTTTTCTTCTCTTGACTTTATATTGAGACTTTCATAAATTAGGTGCATTTACCGCCACTGAGATCCTTGATGAAAACATCTCGATCGAACATCTCGGAAGAGACCTGAAAATAGTTGTGCAGTGACGCTCCCCATCCAATCTGACAGAGCTTGAGAGGATCTGCATAGAAGAATAGGAGAAACCCCCCAAATACAGGTGTGCCAAGCTTGTAGCGTCATACCCAAAAAGACTCGAGGATGTAATCGCTGCCAAATGTGCTTCAACAAAGTACTGCGTAATTTGTAATAATTTAGCAAAAATGTATAAAAACCTGTTTTTGCTTTGTCATTACGGGGTATTGTGTGTAGATTGACAAGGATATATTTTTTACATCTATTTTAGAATAAGGCTGTAGGGTAACAAAATGTGAGGAAAGGGGTCTGAATACTTTCCCGAATGCAGTGTAGGAATTTGTTGGCATGTATCTAAAAAAAGTGGTTGAGTTTGATCCACCAGATTTACGTGCTAAAATCGCCACTGGTGATCTTATGTGAAGTAAATGTGATAACATGTAAAATAACATGTGATAACATGAAACTACACATATGAAAACGTGATCACATGTGAAGTGTTCCAAAAACACATTTTGACATTAACCCAGTTGTTCTGGGTCTGCTCTGGCACAGGCTCCTGCCTGTTTCCATTCAGACTTTCAGAGGCCTGTTGTGTAGCTGACAGACTGAACACGCCTATGCTGGCTGGGGACTGGGTGGGGTGGGAGAGAGGGAGGGAGGCTGTTGGAAGAAGGGAAAAGAGGAAGGAGGCTTGACCACAGGGCCACAGGCAGTGTGTGGGACAATGAATAGGCTGCCTCTGATGCACCGAGTGTGAATCATTACATTTACATTTTAGTAAACGCTCTTATCCAGAGCGACTTACTAGAGAAATTAGTGTTAAGTGCCTTGCTAAAGGGCACATTGACAGATTTTTCACCTAGTCAGTTTGGGGATTCACACCAACAACCTTTGGTTACTGGCCCAACTATCTTAACCGCCAGGTTTGGGTTAAGTGCCTTGCTAGAGGGAATATTGACAGATCTTTCCCCTAGTCAGTTCAGGGATTCAAACTATCAACCTTTCGGTTACTGGCCCAACTCTCCTAACCGCCAGGTTACCTGCCGCCCATGTCAGTATGAGCTCTACTAACAGCTTCAATAAGGGCGGAGGGTTATCTGCTTGTGTTTATCAAAAAAGGGGGAAGTGGTAGATTGATTTCTGAACCAAAGACACCTCTCAATCTTTGTAGGAGTGATGGCATGGCAGGTGGAATGACATGATGCATACTTACCCTTCTTTAATTAAACCGTTACTGCAGGGTGTGGCGAGTTACTGGGAATTACATAATGCACTTCAATCCCACAGGACAGGGAGAGAGGGAAGGAGGAGGGGGTTTAAGTCCCTTTCATCTTTTCATCTCCTGAGTTAGGAACTGGAAGAAGACTGTAGCTAGCTTTCTCTCGCTCTCGCAGCGCCCTGTTTCTACCGCCTTTAGAGGGGCTCACGAGATCTGCATTAAAATGCCTGTGGAAGCCTCAAGCCCCCAATCCCCAGCGCTAAATGCAGGAATTTCTAAGAATCACAGTTCAAACAGAAACACTCAGCTGTCTGCTCTCACATTTCCACAAGATGTCCCTAGACAGGGGCTCCAAAGACTAGGGTTGGGCATGGCTGCCTACAGTGGGTGCTTCAACATACAGTACACTGGATTGTGTGAACTGCTCCAGCAAATGGTTATATATTTGTGTCTGTGTCTGACGATGAGGGGCAAGGGTTGATTTGGATATTGTAGATCCATCATTGTATGAGAAACAAAACAAATAAATCACTTTGTTGGAAGCAAGAGACTAAAGTTGAGGTCAAATACTGTATGAATTATGTTGCCGCTACCAGGGTCCCACAGGGAGCAATTATTGTGTGAGTAATCAAAAAGAAACACAATGCCACAGAAACCTGATGAGGAAAAATAAGTTGTCAGGGACCGGAAATGCAAGCATGTGTTTGTGTTTATGAAGGTATTTCTCTCATGTCTTGCAGAAGAATCCAGATGTCGTACCTCATCATAAACATGCACTGAATATATGTGTCAATACAAGCCCAGGTCATATATCATGGCTTGGGAGCTAGGAATCTTCACTGAGACAGTCACACTACATACCACTATTGTCCTCACACTACTATTAAAAAAGTGGTACAAGCCACAGGAAGGGCACCTGCACAAGTACATAGACATATTATTCCATATCTTCAGTGTGATGGAATGTTTTCCCTCACAGCCAAGGCAGGAGAATGTATAACTATTGTCATTCACATACAGACAAATCCAACCGAGACACACTCAGATTTGGGAGCCATCAGTCAAACCCAGAGAGACAGACCACTCAGAGCCTCCTCACTGAGGAGGCCCGTCTATGTCAAGTGGACGGGGGGAAATCATCACATGAAATAGGCCCTATTCTCTGGCTCCAATCACAGGGGCCCTCATATGATCATGGCAATATAGCAATCAAGCCAGGGCTTGTGCTTTTGTGTGTGTGTGCGTGTGTCAGCTCTACCGGGGCAGGCGTCCTCCACTCCAGCAGTGTTTGCTGAAATAAATCCTGCATCTCCAGCAGTGCCAGATACCAGACGCTGTCCTTGCCAGCTGTCTACCACGCCGCATTGACTGCTGTCGGACGCACTGTGCTCAGCTCCTTGTTTTTACAACAGTACCGGCATGGACGCCTGGCACAGCTGTTTCCTGGGTCCCCATGGCAGCTTAAAAAAGGCAATAAATCAATCTAGGCACTCAATACAGGCGGGAAATTGACCAATTAAAGTGTCCCAAGATGCTTATGTTCAGGCAGACGATTTTATAAATTGTCCATCTATTTATAACAACACTGTCTCTCTGTGAGAAAAATCCACTCTTTGGATCCAGTCCATTAGTGTTTTTATCTGGTAAAAGATACGGCCTTCTGCGATTCCACTCCTTAATCACAAATCAACGATCCTGATTCAGCCATAGTCCTAGCATGGCCGTGGTGCGGACAGTACAATATGCCAATGTTGGCAGTACATTTTTTGTTGTTCACATTGCACAGATCATCTGCTGTCAGCCTCATTAAAATACTCCTGACCAGGTAGTAGTGTTGCTTTCTTAAGTTTGGCTTGTGCCTGTTTCTAAGTTTGTAGATAGCTAATGTTAGCTAACTAGCAAGTTGCACAAAGGTTGTTGCTAACTACTTCAAATTTGTATATAAGCCCTTGTTTATACTAGCCAGATGGCCATAACTGGATAACTAGCTTAGCCAGCAATGTCCCAGCAAACAGGGGACGTCCTGAGAACATTCTGCGATGTTCCCATTAGGTCCATTAGGGTTTCGGCACAACATTATCCCTCTAACTTTCTGAGAATGTTCTAAGAACGTAGTGTAATGGTCCCAAGGGAACATTCTCTGGGGGACTTTTGTAGTTCCCTGTAAGTTCCGAGGACGTTACAGAGGACCATGTCAGGACCTTTTTAGGACATTCTCAGGACATTCATTTTACTAGCCCTTATGACGTCGCTTGATGGTCCCAAAGGAATGTTTTCTGGGAGAACTTTTTCTAGTTCTTGTAAGTTCCCAGGATATCACTGAGGACCATGTCAGGACCTTCTCAGGGCTTTAATTGGACTAATTCTTAGGACGTAGCATAATGGTCCCAATGAAACTTTCTTTAGGGGACCTTTTTCTAGTTTGTCCTGGGGATGTCCCTGAAGATGTTTTAGGACAATCCTGGGATGTTGTGTCATGGTCCCCTGGAGCTATTGTCTAGTTCCTGGTTGGTCCTGGGCACGCCCCCAAGGATATATTTAGGACGTTCTTGTTAAATTGTTTTATGGTCTCCTGAAGCTCCCCTGATTGTCCCAGTTGTCCCAAACCATTATAAGCAAAGTCATTAAATGGTATCAGGGTTTTAAGGTAAGCGGTACGCTGCTCAGCTAAAATAGTAAAACAAATATTTAATCAATGACAATGTGATTATATTTGACATGACCCTACCTGAGATTTGAAATCACAACCTCTGGATTTGTGGTATGTTAATCTTTCTGCTGCCCCACAAAGTCTGTACAATTTCAGAAGTTCCCTACATATTCATTACCTGTAATACATACAGTGCCTTGCGAAAGTATTTGCCCCCCTTGAACTTTGCGACCTTTTGCCACATTTCAGGCTTCAAACATAAAGATATAAAACTGTATTTTTTGTGAAGAATCAACAACAAGTGGGACACAATCATGAAGTGGAACGACATTTATTGGATATTTCAAACTTTTTTAACAAATCAAAAACTGAAAAATTGGGCATGCAAAATTATTCAGCCCCCTTAAGTTAATACTTTGTAGCGCCACCTTTTGCTGCGATTACAGCTGTAAGTCGCTTGGCGTATGTCTCTATCAGTTTTGCACATCGAGAGACTGACATTTTTTCCCATTCCTCCTTGCAAAACAGCTCGAGCTCAGTGAGGTTGGATGGAGAGCATTTGTGAACAGCAGTTTTCAGTTCTTTCCACAGATTCTCGATTGGATTCAGGTCTGGACTTTGACTTGGCCATTCTAACACCTGGATATGTTTATTTTTGAACCATTCCATTGTAGATTTTGCTTTATGTTTTGGATCATTGTCTTGTTGGAAGACAAATCTCCGTCCCAGTCTCAGGTCTTTTGCAGACTCCATCAGGTTTTCTTCCATAATGGTCCTGTATTTGGCTCCATCCATCTTCCCATCAATTTTAACCATCTTCCCTGTCCCTGCTGAAGAAAAGCAGGCCCAAACCATGATGCTGCCACCATTATGTTTGACAGTGGGGATGGGGTGTTCAGGGTGATGAGCTGTGTTGCTTTTACGCCAAACATAAAGTTTTGCATTGTTGCCAAAAAGTTCAATTTTGGTTACATCTGCCCAGAGCACCTTCTTCCACATGTTTGGTGTGTCTCCCAGGTGGCTTGTGGCAAACTTTAAACAACACTTTTTATGGATATCTTTAAGGAATGGCTTTCTTCTTGCCACTCTTCCATAAAGGCCAGATTTGTGCAATATACTACTGATTGCTGTCCTATGGACAGAGTCTCCCACCTCAGCTGTAGATCTCTGCAGTTCATCCAGAGTGATCATGGGCCTCTTGGCTGCATCTCTGATCAGTCTTCTCCTTGTATGAGCTGAAAGTTTAGAGGGACGGCCAGGTCTTGGTAGATTTGCAGTGGTCTGATACTCCTTCCATTTCAATATTATCGCTTGCACAGTGCTCCTTGGGATGTTTAAATCTTGGGAAATCTTTTTGTATCTAAATCCGGCTTTAAACTTCTTCACAACAGTATCTTGGACCTGCCTGGTGTGTTCCTCATTCTTCATGATGCTCTCTGCGCTTTTAACGGACATCTGAGACTATCACAGTGCAGGTGCATTTATACGGAGACTTGATTACACACAGGTGGATTGTATTTATCATCATTAGTCATTTAGGTCAACATTGGATCATTCAGAGATCCTCACTGAACTTCTGGAGAGAGTTTGCTGCACTGAAAGTAAAGGAGCTGAATAAGTTTGCACGCCCAATTCTTCAGTTTTTGATTTGTTAAAAAAGTTTGAAATATCCAATAAATGTCGTTCTACTTCATAATTGTGTCCCACCTGTTGATTCTTCACAAAAAAATACAGTTTTATATCTTTATGTTTGAAGCCTGAAATGTGGCAAAAGGTCGCAAAGTTCAAGGGGGCCAAATACTTTCGCAAGGCACTGTATGTGCACTTAACAAAAGAGTGCCATCTGCATGGCCTATTTATTAATCAGTTAATCTGTCTAATGTTCTTAGGGCATATTATTATGTTTTAATATTACTCTTGAATCACTATGATAAATACTATTGATTTTCTTCAATGTATTTTTACCAGAGCTGAGATTTAGTTTGAAGTGCAAAGCATGGGAACAGGCCTACAGGTGAAATCAGACATTGATACAAACATGGTGGCATAGCAGTAAGATCAGAATGCAGTGAACTAAGAGGTTGTGGGTGCAAATCACAGGTGAGGACATGTTAAATCATGATTACTGTAGGAGTCAGTGTGTCAAATATGAAAGTTGAAAACACTGTATGTGATAAGCACTGTTTGTGTGTGGTTATCCCTATCTTTGCCAAAAGTCAAAGCGCTGTGACTGGATTACCAATCAGGGTCTTGATGGGCTTGGCTTTAATTAATCTGATGACTGTAATTTATTGAATCAACTAACTACGTTTAATTGTTACCCGATATAATTAATCATGTAACAATTAACTCATTAGGAATTTGGGGCACCACAGAAGAAGTTGTTTAATGAGTTACCATCTCCTGAATTAAACTCAAGATGATATGTATAAGATATATTGTTAACAGTTATTTATTAATCATTACCTCATATCAGTCTCATTCTGAACGTCGCAGACTTCTTGAATCAGCAAGAACCCTAGCCTTTTCTGATTATTCAGTTCTACAAAATTGATTGAATTATTTATTTACTAACTAACTAAATAATAACACAGAATACACATACATACTTACATGATACAAAAGTCCCTAGTGGACTGACAAGATATGATGGCTTATTACACAGAGATGGAGAAGGGGGTGGGAGAAATAGAGAGATAGGGGAAAAAGAGACATTTATCATACATTTGAAAACTATGCTTACATTATACCATATACCTTACAAATGAGTCGCTGCCAATTTAGTAAGAAATGCAATGTATTTACGCGTAGATGTCTTTGTTCGTCGTCCCTATGTTGAAACCAATCAATTCTTCTATGGGGAATGGCTCGATGGGTGTAAGGCTCTGGTTGTCCACCAGAGGTCACACTATCCTTCTTCTTAGTTGTCCAGCTTTGTAGTGTTCAAATAGAACAGATCTCCAGATGCACAAATGGTTGTCTGAGATGGGGTTTCCTTCCTTCCCACCTCGTGTCTTTAGTCAAAGTTCTAGGACCACTTTTTCATTCCCAGCTGCATACTGGCAATGTCATGGTCTAGTCTAACTTCTTCACCTCATTTGGAGATTCAAAGTTCTAACCATTTTCAGCATTGGAAGCCACAGCTACACGTTGTCTGGTCTTAGAGTCGAACGTTTAGCTCATGTTTCACATCTGCTGGTCTGGTATGTTAATTGTTAACGAGTCCTTTCAAGCACTCTTATCGAAAAGCGCGGTTCCATAACACTGACACGCTCTTCTGACCTCATTTGGAGCATGGCTTAGTTAATATGCAAAGGACATGAAAAACCATTATCTCATTGGGAAACCAAAATCATATTACTATCTTAACAAAAATAGTTGCATCATTCTTCATACTGTATTAACATCATATTGGATGGAACCCTGACAGCTAGAATGTATTTCCTTACTAAGTTACAGTATTTGGTTCATACAGTTTTTAATAACATCACAAAATGAAAAGCAAAACATGATTACTCTTTAGATCCCCACTTACCATTCTTAACATTCCTATCTTAGAAATATTGTTCCAATATTCACTTTTTTGGACGTTATAGTTTTGGCGGCAAAAGTTTCCTGGTGTACACAGGCATTCCTTTGGTTGATACCTAAGAGCAGGAGAGGGTTCTCTGCTGAATAAGATTTATGATTGGTGCGAGGTGTCATAAAACCGACCATCACACAACATCCCAAGAAAATCCTAACAACGTCCTCAACACATCCCTGGGACAAACTGGGAACTAGACAAAACCTCCAGGGGACGATGGCACAACGTCCCAAGAACGTCCTAAAAGTGTTTGTGCAAACTCTTGCTTTTACCTCGATTTAACTTTACATTTCTACAGCTACAGCTTGGTCATATTTTATTGTTACTGCTATGAGTGTTGTTCTTTGGCTGGGCATAATACAGAGGCACCATTTCAATGTTATTCCTCCTGCCTTTCAGATAATTTACACCCCAAAAACAACCAGGGACAAAATTAACTCTGAAACATGTAAAGTACTACAGGTGTGCAGGCATCTGTTTGCAATCTGTCCGTGAGCTGTTCTTTTTCATGCTCTGTCTAAAAAGCATTTATTGATGCCTTGTGCATTAGCAAGGCTGAACATTATCCTCATTCCCTTGTTCTTCTACTGATTATCAATCTCTAGACAACAATCAAATAACAGGCTGGATGCACCTGCACGGCTGTGTCTCCATATGCCGATCTCATAACAGCTATTAGTTAGCTTTCTTCCAGATCCCATCACTGTTTGATCAATTCTCAGGCTAGAGTGAGCAAGACTGGAGTGGAGGTCATAGATCATGACTATGGAGTGGAGAGGTGAATGGTGGTTTACATCGCCATGGGCTAAATGTGGTAATACCTCATTAGAGAAACTACATAGCGTACTCTCCTGACTATATGCAAAATAATAATCTAAGCAGTTGCACAGAGCTCCTCCCTCATGTTATTCAAAGCAGAACTCCTGATCATCATTATCATACACAGTAGTCTGAATTATAGACTTGCCTGCAGACCCAACGGGCATATAGCAGGCTGACCAAACATATTACAGTACCTTTCTTTCTCCCTCCAACCCAGTTGACTGAATGTCATATACAGTATGTACACATTCTGGAATGTGACATGAACATTCTGAGAAAATATATTCTGTTCCTAAACTGCCACACTTGTCCACGGGAATAAATATGAATTTTAAGGAATAAATAGGAATAGGACTAAACAGTCGTGAGGTCTGGTGGACTAGACTAGAGGGTTTTCAGTGAGTGCTGTGTCATGCTGTGAGCCCTGGGGAGGCCCCTGGAGTGAGAGGGAAAAAGCCCACTTGTCCTGTGACTCACAGCCCTCGCCTCTCCTCTGCATGGCTGCACACACCTTTTCACTGCAACTCCCCGCCCATTGATTGATCTGAGCCCCAGCTCCATGGGATCCACTGTTCCTCTACTACCACTACAGCACGCATCTGTTCACACACCCTTATCAAGACAACAGCTTTAACCCGAGTAGATGAGTTACTAGAACAATGTACTCTTTGGGACAGATCCAACTAAAAGTCATTTACAACTGTCATCTATAACCGTAATTATATCTGAGTGAACCCTTTACAAACAGAGCGCAGCAGACACAGCTTTGGTTTAATTTGGAATAAAATATTTTATTTACAAAAAGGCTGTTTGGATGCATTCCTAGCACCTAATTGCCACATAATTACATATATTTAAATACTACAATAGTTGGAGTTCAAACACTTCCATTTTGATGCTATCAATTACCTCTTTATTCGTCAATTCCAGCCCCTTAAATATTAATATGATTCCATAATGAGGCTGAGTGGTCGGAATCACTCACTGTCCCTTAAGGCAGCTCTGCTGTGGACCACGAGAGCACAGGCCTTGTCTGATGAATATAATCAGCACATTAAACTACACTTCACCACTCATTCCCGTCTGGTTAAATATTTTGTCTTCTTCTATGTCTGGGGAGAACAGTGAAAGGCTTGGAGCCCAGTCTGCAGGTGCCTACTTTAATAACCACATTTTCAACGGTTCTGTTTGTGTACAACACTGCCAAGACAAATTAAAACATGCCTCTGCGTTTTTAAGTGTGTGTGTGTGTGCATCCAAGCATGTATGTGTTGACTCTAAATTGCCGTACAAGGACAGTCTAGTGTAGAGGACACCACATTTGACATTTAACAAGAAGCTAAAGCTGCTTAAACAATTACCAGCCGACAAAACTGTCATTTTGTGCCTGATTCTTACAGGGATTCCTCCTTGTCTCCTATTGGCCTAGAGCTGCAGCTCCTCACGCTTACAAATGAGCCCTGTGATATATTCTGAGGGGTCAATGGTTTACAAGCAGAAGAAGGACCTTTTAATTACTGCCTGATGAGGGCTGAAAAGAGACACTCCTCAGTTGACTGCAGCCAGCCAGTGAGAAATTTGTCATTTAAGATCATTGACATTATTGCATTTCAAAAAGCAATTTCCTCAAATTGCTGAAGAAGTTTCTAAAATCAGACATCCAATTAGAATGTGATTTTTGTGGGTGGAATTAGAGGAGTCACTGTGCTATCAGGACTGTTTGGGGTGCAGACAACCCCGACTCATCTCCAGTGAGAAGCTTTTATGTGTAGAACTCCATATCACGCAACCCTCACAATCTAATTAGCTGCTCTCAAATGGTAGAAGAGTGGTTTTGAAGTGCTGCTGTAAACGGCAGGAGATAAGTTGCTTCTGTTATTGCTACATTTATCGACAGATCCTCCCTTTTAAGTGTCATGTGAATATGAGCGACCATGCGACCAACTCATCGCGACTAAGACAGAAAATCTATACACTGTGAAATGAGCACCATATTTAACACCATCACAGGAAAAAATAAATCAGTATACATTGCAATACGACTTTTGACAGGACCTTGTATCATTTCTATAGTACTGCGAACTCATGATACTCCATAACCTTTTACAGATGTAGGATCTTAATTTGATCACTCTTTTGTTGCTGAGAATTTTCTTGCACAGCAGAAAATGGAAATGTGTATTGTATTCAAGGTTTAAAAATGCTTCTAAAGACTGTAATTTTCCCTTAAAAAATGTCAGACTTGATTTGATTTAACGAAAAACGTATCAACCCATACAAAAAAAGTCCATTAATTATAATCCACATAATAATTCATATTTCCTGTTGCTGCAGGATTATTTTCCTGCTGTAGCAAACTGGTTCAAATTAAGATCCTACATCTGTACGTCCTTTAGCGAAACGCAGTGACTGCAGAATCATGCACATTCACAAATATAATAGTCACACAAACACTCACTCACAGTCATAGGCAGACAGACACACACACACACACACACACACACACACACACACACACACACACACACACACACACACACACACACACACACACACACACACACACACACACACACACACACACACACACACACACACACACACACACACACACACACACACACACAGTAAGTCTAGGCAACCAGTGAACCATGAAACATCTTTATCTCTCTCTGTTCCCATAGCAACGAGTGAAATCATATTCCCCTTACAACTTTGTTCCCCACTCAAAAATGTTACCATCTGCTAAAAACATATAGAGAAAAGCGAGCCAAAGAGAAAAGTTATGTGATGAATATTTCAGAGGGCCTGCGCTGGCGGCTGCAGGCTTTATGGTCCCTGGCCAACAGCTTCCCAGGGGACAAAAAACTGCCACCTCCTTCCCCTCCATAGATAAGGCTCACAGGGATGTTCTCTTTGGTGAGAAGGCTGTTTACTGGCAGTTCCATAGGGTCTTATTCTTTTACCGGGTTTTATGTCTCTCTTTCCATTGTATATATTTCCTGACACATGAGAAACCCAGATAATTTTATGGAGTGCTATACAAGGTCATATTGTTCTGAGCACTGTAACACTCTTTATGGCCATGGACCCTTACAGTAAAAAACCCTTCAATCTACAGTCTAGAGCTGCATGTTCCACCACCACCAGAAATCCTCAGACACAGCAGTGAAGACCGCTCTCCTCTCCTGCCCACTCTGGACCTGTGCCAGAGAGCTTCACATGGGCTGAAACCCCATTGTGTTCCAGTGAGTTTCCTCCTGGTGCAATACATCATGGGCGGACAGAACACTGCCCAGGAATAAAAGGGACAACTGAGGCCGTATATTAAGTACAAAAGCATCCAATCCATAAATGTCAGCATTAATAGCCAGGCCAGCAATTACATTTTTCATCTACAATGAGGCCAATTAGAAGAGTTGAAATGAGCTGTTGGAAAGATGCCCATTCTTTACGGCCGTGTCACAAGACACAGCCACATTATTTATTCCCCCCGCTGCCCCCTCACCTGCCAGAATTTATGGCTTACAACAACCTCATTATCGTGGTTAATCTGGATTATTATATATGTTCCTCCTCTCCTGACCAACATCAACAGTTTGTGGAGCATATGTGGCAAGTCTGTGGTCTTCTGCTGACCTTGTGTCTAACATTACTCTGGAGGACTGAGACTCCGCACAACAGATGGGCCAGACGAAGTCCAAGCACTGGGTTCAGGGGAGCAAAACAACACAGGAAAAATATACTGTACATCACTTCCAACACATTGTTTAATTTAGATTTCTGGGAGCAAAATCTTGTTTGGTTTTACGAGGCTAAGACGTGACATGCGGTCCAAAGGAAATGTTTGTCTTTTTTGTTGCAAAGTGTAATGAGAACTTGTGTTCAACCACAGACATGTAACAAGCACTATGGTGCATTTCTGAGGTTAGTTTTCTTCAGTGTGGTTTCTGGAATGTACAGTATGTACTTATACTTTTTCAGCCCAGTTTACTGCAGAAACTTGACTCAAAGTGCATTTCTGAGTGAAATGAAATCACCATCCAATATATTCTAGAAATTATTTTGTTGACATATAATCTAGAGAATTATAATACATCGAGCAAACGCGTGAAATGCTTTATTTGTAAATTGTCACCATCAAACTTTTATAATAAATTGTTTATTTGACCAGAAACTGGTAAATGTAAAATGTTCAATATGATAACAGAATGGCTGAAGATTGTATAAGGTCACAACATCATGCTGTGGAGGATCCTGTGTGGTAGATTTTGCATTGGGTTTGTGTTCAATCTTGCCTTTGTCCTTCTCAATGATTGAATATAAATGTACAGGTGCAGGACAAAGGTAACCACTCAGCAATTGCTGCAACTGCTTTCAATTGCACCTGTTGAATGCCTGTTTGCTTTTTTCACCCTACACTTTCTCTGTACTTTGAAAGTCTCATCTACAGACAAACTGGCAGGGGGACATACGTTGCAGGTTAACCAGATATGTGTGACTGGACACTCTGTCAAGCAAATGAGAACAGGTGTTCACATTAAGGTTGCAAAGAGAGGGTACATTACTGAAAATGTTTGACGTTTACCAGTAAACTACCAAAATGTTGGTATCTTTCAAGGATTTTACGTAATCTATCACAAGACATCTAGTGGCCCTTTTGGGTAATTCAGATTATCACAGGCGTCTAATCATCTCTGGCCCTCTATGTGGCATTATCACATGTAAATTATATGAAATAATAAATAAGATGATCTGAAAATAATAGAATGACAAAGCTGTAAAACATTATCCTAAATATAAAACATTGGATTGGTGTTCAATAGGGTATCAGCATAAAATATCCGTTCTAATTTTAATTTGACTATGTCACTATGCATTTGTTGTCAATGTCTTGATGCAAAACTGGTAGCAGTTGTGAACACAGTCAATAGTTGGAAGAGTTTCAGAGTTAATAGAAAATAATACCATTGTTGATTTGATCCTTTTTTCAATTTATTAGGCCATTTTGTCTTGAACCATATCTACTGGAAACTCATGGACAATATGGACACAGATATAATAAATTTATAATATATATGAATCATTGTTTAAAAGTTATTAAAGTATAAACTACCAAAGTTAGGCTAGACTGCCATAGATTTGACATTTTAGTAGATGCTCATATCCAGAGCAACTTACAGTAGTGAGTGCATCCATTTGCATACTATTTTTTTAATACTGGTTCCCTGTGTGAATTGAACCCACAACCCTGGTGTTGCAAGCACCATGCTTTACCAACTGAGCCACATGGGTCCATTTTTACTTAATTGCCAAAATTCCTGAACATTCCGGTAACTTTGGTAAATTACCGATAGCTTTGCAACCCTAGTTCACATACTTAACATGTACAAAATATAGTACCCAAAGGGAGGATGGTGGATGCGTAATATTGGTTCAAACATAAATCCTGCATCTTGTCCTCACTGTGTGACTAGATCCCTAGACTTAAAGGGATAGTTTGCCCAAATTTCAAATTGATATATCAGTTTACTTGCCCTGTAAGTATTCTATGGACAACATATGACATCAATCCATGCTTTGGTTTAGTTTCTCCGCGACTGTTTTCACATGTTAATGTAATAGCATTTGTGTCACAAATCCCATTCCAGTCACAAATCCCATTCATGGGACCGATATTAGCATTTTTCGCGCATCATGTTCAAAACATCTTTAAGTTACTTTTTGGGCTTCACAATCATTTTTAGATACTTTCGGAATATTTAAACATGATACACAAAACAATGCAAAAATTGGTCCCATAACTTGAATGAGATTTGTGCCACAAATGCTAAAACGTTAGCATGTGGAAACAGTGCCAGGGAAACTAAACCAAAGCATTGATTGCTGTAACATCTTGTCCATAGACTGCTTACATGGTAAGGAAACCAATGTGTCATTCTGTAATTTTGAGTGAACTATCCCTTTAAGTCCAAACTTTCCTCCCCTATCCCCTCTACCTCCCTATTGTAGCTTACATAGCCCAGGAAAGAGGAGGTGGCATGGGGGGGGGGTTTAATTTGGCACTTGTGGCCCCATGAGGAGACAGCTTTGCCTGTTAAATAATCAAAAATAGAGTCAAAATGCCCCATTTGGAACAGCGTGTTTCCTAATGTAAAAGTGGTAGGTGGCATATTTCAAGTGGGCTTTGATTGATCCCCAGCTGTTTGGGAAATTGTCCCTCTTCCATGAATTGAGGTCAGAGTGATAAGCATTGTGGGCACCTCCTCTAGGTGTGCTTCTCACATGCCCTCATCCAGGTGTGTGTGGCACCGCTGAGGTAGAATCACCCTAGCCACATGCACTTTACTGAGAGTCTCTCTGCGAGAGCACAAACTCAGTGGCAAGAAGGTGAATAAGACAACTTGAAAACAAGGCCTAAATAATAAGCAAACTTAATCATAAAGGTAAACGAATTGTTAGTACGAATTTACTAATAGAATATTAATAAATTACACAAACCATTATAAATGAACTATATGTTATAATTACAATGATCAAATTGAAATTGTAAAAAATTTCACCTTTGCTTTGTATTTACATAAAGCGTACCATATATCAGGCATTTCAAAGCTGGTTAAGTCACCTAACATATTGTCTTAACTCATACTACTAAATAGTGTAAAACACTACTGCGTGGTTACATTTTCTACATTTTCCTTGAGAAAATAATCTGATGATTGAAGATGTTGTCTTGATGTATTTTCCAATCACTTATAATTTAGAGGAACATTTTCAATATGAGATGAGATTTTTACCTGTACCCTAGATCCACTAAATATGGAGGAGGAGCCAACTGAAATATCCTGAGTTTCATCTGAGTTTGTAGGATTCATTGTTTCCTTAAGGCCTAAATACACCATGAGAGTTTTAGACAAAGTTAATCAAAGAACAAAGGAATTCTGCCATGAAAGGCAAATGCCATTTACACCATGCAGCATTAGCACCAGTGGCAGCTGTTATTTTTTTCTTCTATTTCAGTTATTTTTCCAACCTGGAGGATAATCAAAGCCTTCCACAAAAGTAGGGGGGACAGTGACAGAGAAATGAAATAAAAACTACATGAGCAGTCATACATTTCTAATGGAACTCTTTTAATCTTGAAAGGGAGACTTTCAATAGTGAATTAGTCTTTTTTGTATTCCTTTAATGCTTCCCAGAGAAATATGCAAATCTCTAGCTAATGGTAACAGCAGTGACAAAGGAGCAAGTTCTACTCTGCTAGTCTGTGCTATCCAACCAGGGGTCCTCTATGTGGCCAGCATAATGAACTGCCTGCAGCCTAACAGAGCAGAGCTGGGCCTTCAGGAACCACTCATTAATGAAGACATCTGGATGGCCTCCACAAGACACAACTCTATCTTCTCCTAGCCAACACTTTAGTCAAGGCTTTGGTCAAAGATTCACTTCACAAGGTTGTAATTTTAACCAGGGTATTGAACGGATTCATGAACTATTAGTGTATTGAAACGGTATAGAATATTTTTTCTTTCCATTTGTCCTTACATATTTCTAGTCCTGGTTTTTGAGTGTGTGTTGCTAATGATAAAATCGTTACTATAGTTACAGTATTTTAGTCATGGAATTAATGTTATTCTGAATTTCAGGAGCCTGGCAGATCCCTGTAAAATGTAGAATTTGGGGATGGAGATTTTGGAAAGGAGCGATATCACTGTAATTTACAATAGCTTCTATCTAATAGCATTTTCAAAATTGAGACATTTTGGTGGAAAGAATAATATCATATTATAGTATCATATTTATATTCTATAATTCTGAAATGAAAAACATTTGAAAGCTGAACGCAAATGTGTGCATGTGTAGGACTAAATGTTGTAACAAATTGCAAAAAAATATGCTTCAATGTAGCAGTACATATTTGCAAAAATAGGCACATAACTAGCGTCATATCAGTTTGGAGTTTCAGAGCTCAAAATAATGTAGCAATTATACACTGGCAAGGGGCAATATTATTGTTCACTGAAGTAAAGCTATATTGTAAGTTATGGATAGTCATGCAAAATAACACTTTCGATACATCATAATTATTGAAAGATCAATATCAAATACTGTACTAATGCAGGGAGAGACCTCAATATTCTGTTTCATATCCGTAACTGTATCCATCATTAGGGTGGCAGATAGTCTAACGTTTAAGAACTTTAGGCCAGTAACAGAAAGGTCACTGGTTTGAATCCCTGAGCCAACTAGGTGAAAAATCTGTTGATGTGTCTTAACCCTAATTACTCTCGATATGCGCGTTCGCTAAATTACAAAAACAATATTTAAACCAATGGCATGGGAAATGATGAAAATACATTGAAATAAGCATTACAAATCCATACTTTTTAATTTTGGGGGCTGGCTGGCTGGGTAGAAACATGGTTAACTAGTAGAGGCTGAGATAATCCTTTTATCTAGATCCCTGCTGCAGGGTATACCAAACACTCCCTGATTAAAAATGGAAACGTGGGCAACCAACAGTTTAAGAATCATGGGCTCTAAACAGATAAGGTGGAACGTCTTGTTGCTATGGCAGTGCATACGGAATGACTTGCCACACTGTTCTCCCTGTCTAATATATTCACATTTATGAAATATTTCATAAGTAGCATAGCAAATGCTAAATATAAAATCCCAGGGAGATGCTCTACCCTTTCGCAGTTGGAGTTGTGGAAAAATTGTTCTCAAGCTACAGTGCTTTTGATTTCTTCATCTTCCTTCTCCTCTATAAGGGAAAGCCCTGCGAAAATCTTCCAGCTCTCCACACTGCCAGATAGAACCAGTGAACAAAAGAGGCGATTTGATCTGTTCATGTGGGAAATCAGATCCCCGTCTGAGATGTATCCAATGCGCTCCAGGATACTGTTAAGCAACGGCCACAAATAAAGGAAAATTATCACATAGAAATGCAGAGAGGGAGGGCTTATATAAGGAATAGAAACATGTAAATTGTCCATTAGATAAATCAGAACTCTCCAACAGAGAAAGTGGGAACACCATATACTGTAGCAACCAAGTAAAATAAATGCAAAAAGGTATTACTAGTCACGGTGTGTGTATTATCAGAACTGCCTCCTACAAAGCACACACAGTGAGGTATAGCAGAGGACACATTCCCCCCTCGCTCAATCTGGTGTGACAGAGCAGGACAACTGCACGGCCCTTTTCTCCTGTCAATACTCCCAGCATCCATTTTCACCTGGCTGACACCTTTTACTGGTCAAGGGATGAATAAATCACACTTAGTGTTCTCCCCTGGTACTTTGACTAAAAAAAACATCTCAACATGAAGGAGGACTGCAGTGTTTCCCTGTCATCACTGCCCCTGAGGTACGGTGAAACATTTCCGCCCATAAAATATCATTTTTCAAAGAACCTTATTTCTCTTGTAATCTATCTGCCACAATGGATGGCTTCTGGGATGCGTTTAATTTCATCTGAACACAAACAATCTTTCAAAGGATTTAATAACAGTTACACAAATTAGCTTCATTAATAAGCTACTAATAGAATAATAGTGCTGCCATCTTATGCAGCTCAACAACAGTATAGGTGTGAGGCAGGAAAAAACCCATCTGGGACTGAGCACTCCGAGCTTCATTAACAGAATGCTCCAGAATGCACACATACAATTAAAATATGCTGATCACTTTCTCATTGTTTACACTGTAGTTATCCATACCCTTTTTTGCACATGCAGTATAATGTATTATGTAAATAAGCAAAGGCAATCACAAAGAAGTCAGTTAGGTGTAGATGATACTCACCACTATTAATTTGATCATACAATAACGGTCTGAAGTCAAATTGGTAAAACCGTGAGATCTTGTTGGCCCACTTACAGTACATGCTCTGGCATTCATAAGCAGCCCTATAAAATAACTGTCAATTAATAATCATATCAATGGATGGAATCAGTGAATGAATGGCTGCAGCAATGTTCTGACAAGTACAACTGGCGCTGCATGACAAATTTGGCACAATAAGACAAAATAACACGACTTCGTATCTCGTTTAAACAACTTAGGGCTCTATTTTAACAATCTAACGCAATGGTAAATCTTAATGCAGGCGGTAGTGCTATAGGTTCAGGGTAGTGTCAGAAATATTTTTGCCATGTTCCCTAAGGTCTGAGTTTTGAAGAATATAAAGTTGTGGGTTTGTCTAGGCTTGGCCCCTCACTGGCCAAACAGAATGCACTCCATGGCAAAATATGTGGTGTATTTACAGTACTCCAACTCCAATTCCAATGTTAGTCCGTTATAGTTTGTTAAATGGCTTACAGAAACAAAATAACAAAATGTAGACCTATCCCATCTTTGATAAATAGGTTCATTTGAAAACATTTGCATTCCACATTGTTCTAAGTGTTTGTATGGCTTCAATAGCATTCACACGGACATAGGGGCTAGGCCTACTGAAAATTGCATCATGGCTGAGCATGGACATACCAAACATTGTCAAAAAGCAAGATTCAATTTATTATTGGTAAGGCATGAAAATTCCTCCCCATGGACATATAATACTAAAACAACGCCGTTTATGGAGGGTTTTACACACATCCAAACTTTTCACAGTAGCTGGACAAAGATCCAATATAAAGAGAAAGGGAGAATGTCTACTAACCTTTATACTGCTCCCAAATAGGCCTATGGTTTATGAACGTAATTGGAATCATTTTACAGATCAGATCATATTCACAAATCTCCAGAAATTCAAGCGCTCCACGGACTATGTCACCATAAAACCAGGAAGATGAATCATTCTAATATGTTTACAGGTTACAGATAACTTCTAAATACGTGGTTCACCGGTATTCACCAGGGTTCTCATCTCTCGTTACATGATGGGCATGGGCACGTAGCCTACATCATGGAGGGGGTTTTAGGCACGTCCAAAACGGGACCTGCAATGCTAAAGTAATGTGGACATGTCTACAATGCATAGATAAAAAAGGAATGTCAGCTCACTGTTTTGTTCCTCTCAAACTTTATATTTTATTAAAGCCTTGGTGATTAAGATTAAGATTAACTTCCAAGCGGTTTCAGGAGCCAAACCCTTTATCGACAGTCTTGACTACTTTGTGATTCCATTCGGCAGGCGAATAAAAGCCTTCGTTGAGAGGAGACGGAGGCTATTCTTGTTTTTTAATCAAATCAAATGAAATGGGAAGATAAATAAGTATACAGGCACCAAAAGCACATTAGGCTCTTGTTCCATGTGCATATGGGCAGTGTGCGTCATGGCTGGACAGGCTGCGTTTCTGCTGTCAAAATTCATGGCATAACCAACTGTGTTACCACTAAAACCAGTTTTTGGTTGGTTTTAAATATCCATATCAGTGCTGCGAGCTGAATTAGACAGGTAAATTGCCAAACCTGGCATTAGGGCTGGAAAATGCCAGAGCGGCAGTTTTTACATGGTGAATTGCAATCTAACGTGCGTTTGACACTAGCGCCGCCTTAACACATGCTGAAAAGTGCGCCGTTTGCATCTCGTTTGAACGACTTTGTTAATTTTTTTAACTAAGTAATTTAAACAAGATACAAAACCCTTAAAATAGAATGCCAAGTCGTTTGATTGTGATAGTAAGTTGTTCAGACAAGATCATTCCAAGAGTAATTTCTATAAAAAGATTTGCCTTTGGGCTTCAGGGCTTGTATACAACTTATCCCCCTTCAGCAAAAAAATATCTATATTTTCAAAGAAAGTTCACAAAGAAAAATGCCAAATAGTGATGGATTTTAGTAAAGAAAACAGTAGTTAATTCATGATGAATTAGAGATGAGGTGAAGCATCATACATTCAGAAAACAAGGGGTTGTCTAGCCGATGATAAACAGCACTCCTGGATCTGATCTGCCTGTACCTGTGTGTATCTTTCAGAAGCTCCCTGACACTTTACCTTTTCCATCTCGCTAGATTACACCTCCAGGGTTCAGGTGGGAATCAATCATTGCTATTATTACCTGAAGTCACAACATGCATCTATCACCGCTAAGGTTACCATAACCTCAATATTAGCCGAGAAAAGCCTCTCTAATAAACAGCAGAACGGATGGCCCGGGTGGTGGGATTTCATCTTCCTTTCACTTTTAATAAGGTACTCTGAGGAATAAAGATTACAGGCCATATTTAGCATGCAGAACAAATCAGCCTCTTCCTCCCCTCCCCTCTTTATTGTAGTTAGTCATTAGGATCTAGGCTGGGGTTTCTAGTTCTAGTGGAAAGAGGCAATCCCTGGTTCAACAGCTAACCAGCCACGCTGCCTGTCTAACTGCCTGCTACCTGCCCGCTCTGCTTAGTTCTCCTGCTACAGTATCGTATCGCCTGCAACGTCTGTTAATAAGGCTGGGTGTATGGAAACACAGTGGTGTGGCTCATCATGCCCAGCTAGACCAGTGGGAATCACAGCACTGTAAACCACGAGGGCATGACTGGTTCAAGATGATTCTCCTCTTTAATAATCCACTATTACACAATAAAGTATGTGTAAAACAAGATGCAGAGAAAAGGGGGCAATAGGTTAAAATGGCTAAGGATTAAGAGAATTTGGTCAAGTAGGAATCTCAGACAGCATCAGTGCAGGAGTTGACACAAGGTCATGTTTACACACAGCACCCCCTAACATGAATCATTCATTTTCGTTCAAATGAATATCAACAGCCAAATAAATTACCATCACTGCATCCAGCGTATCCATAATATACCTCCAATTACACTATCATTAGGGCATCAACTCTGATAATAAATTCTAAGAAATTAAGTTTGAATATATTCTAAGGAATTTTCACTTTGAAACCAGTCTTGTTATTCCCCTGAACCTCCAACAACAACACTCATTACAGTGGCTTGAAAACCAGAAGTGGAGACATGTAAATATTTAAAGCTCCCACAAATATATAAATATTCATTCAGGAATTATTTGACGCACTAAATAAATAATCCCTTGTTAAATAAATGACAGCCTAAATAAAATTTTAAAAACAGGATCTGGGGAAATGAAGAATTAGACAGGGACGGATTCTGGCAAGAGGAGAAGGAGAGAAGGGATAATGTCAGCTACCACCCCATTTGAATTCCTAATGGCAGACATGCAAACGCACTGAGCTAATTAAAGCCCAGCAACCAATTAGATGAGTTTTAGCTGCAACTTTAGGGGGAGGGACCGTGGCAGAACCTCATAGGGGAATATCGATATCTGTTCAGAAGGTGGAGCAGAGGAGAGAAGCCACCGAAAAAACACATCTCTGATGCCCAACGGTGAAAGGGATAGCAGTTAACAGTTCTATGGGTTTTTCTTTCCAGACGGTGCTGGATAAACATGACCCCTTTCCATAGTGCCATGTGGCAGTGACTCACTGAGGATGTGGAGCAGTAGAGGAGAGAGGAAAACCCAATCTATTCAGGAGTAATTCAGTAGCAATATAGTATCTCCTATAGCCTTCTTCTACGCTGTTGCTTCAGCGTGAAACTATTAGCCTATATCAAGCTAAAGATTGGGACATGCATTACAAATATAATACACATAGCCAACGTCTGGGTGATGTTCTCATCAAAAACTTGATTGATACATATAGATTTTCCTATAATACCTACCTATAATACCTGTCTGCTGTGTGTGCTAAACCTGTCCTCTACTGACAGGACAGGAGGGTAGTCCTATAGGCTCACCCAGCACAGGAGAGAAGTAATCTTATGTCTGGCCTGGGACCATTCTCCTCTCTGTCTATCTTTCTCTCTCTGCTCTCTGAAGGGACAGGCATTTATGCTGCCTGAGCCTGTCCTATCACACACTGTGCGACAGGAACAAGGCTTTTGTGATGGCCATGATTTGTCTTTTGTGTTCCCAGGTAGAATTAAGATGAAATTCTACAGGCAGTCATTGTGTTCCTATCTTCAGAACACTCCAAAAATATGTTAGGTTTTGAAGGGGTGAAATGAAGCCTGCGGGGCCTTGGCAGGCCTTGCTCTGTTGGGAAATACACTGGGGAAATACAATGGGAACAATTTTGTCCTCTGTTTTTTTTTACACTCCACTATACCTTAGTCAGTCCTGCCTACTTAGACTTTTTTAAAGGCCCACTGTTGTCAAACATGATTTTCCTCTGTTTTTTTATACATTTCCACACTATAGGTTGAAATACTGTAATACTGTGAAAACTATGATAATGCCCTTTTATTGTAAGAGCTGTTTGAAAACACATTTCTGCCTGTTTTGGTGGGATGGAGTTCAAGTCGACCGCTGTACTGCAGGCATTGTTTGCAGAAAAAAAGGATTCCCTATTATATAGTAGTAAAGGGGAAAAACGGGTTCAATCTTTGTATAAATAAATACACTTTTCGAAGACAATCATGGTACCAATAATTGCTTCTACTGTACCAGATGTATGCTTCTATTGCACCAGATTATAAAAAAATTGGACACAGAAGAAGTTCTAATGATAATTTAGTAGCATATGGCAGCCTGCGGTAGTGTAAACTGCATGTTATCACTACATAAATCTCCCACAGACCACTCCCAGACAGTCCTAGCAAAATTCTCACTTGAGAAACTGCTCTTTGCTAAGAAGCTATTTTTGTTTCTTTTTGAACATTTTAATTGAAAACAATCACATCAAGGTACTTAATCATTACCCAGAAATGATTTGATATTGGCATTGGACCTTAACAGAACATTATTGTCTCGCTACATGGTCTCTGCCTCTATTTTTCAGTGGGTTTCTGAGAAGAGAGATGACAGCAGCCACTTTGCCAGAGTCTGCCAGACCCTTAGGGTATATCAGCCCCATCCCTCAAAGTGTTCCATATGCAAATAAAGTTTGGGATGGCGGCTTTCAGATGTGATAATTATGGATTTATTTGTAAGCTGTCACTTCTCTTAATGCTCAGGGATATCAAAATAAGTTCAAATAGAAGCATCAGAGAGGATCACATTTGCTGGAGTACCACAGATTCAAAGAACACGCGAAACCCATGACGCTGAAGGTCTGTCAATAAGCAGTCTTTTAGACAGCAATGTGCAACTGAGACCTTCATTGCATACAACCTGGTTTGAAAAGTGCCACTAAATATATTCAGATTTTCCACATTTTGTTAGTTATTCCAACATCAAGGCACTTTTATCAACGGGTGACATACTAACAAAGACAGAGAACACACCCCCCCCCCATATGGACTGTGTAATAGAGTACAAGTCACATTCTCTTTGATAAAAATATACAGGAATATCTGTTTACATTTTCACATTGTGGAGAGGGTCGGATTGTGCTCAGTGTTGAGTTGTAAGAAACCTTTCTGACATATGTTTTTAATATCCTGTTTCCCTAGAAAATCGGACCATGGCTACCATTCAGTATCACTACAGGAGAATATCATTGAACAAACGTGAAGATAGCACAATATATTTATGTCCATGCACAAAAGGAGGGAGAAGAGCAACTACTTGAGACCTGACACTTGCAGTTAAAAGGACAACAAAGCACCTCGTAGTGATGAGAGGAGCACTATAGTTCCACGTGGAATGGCTCTCTTCTACAGAGGAGAGAGAGAGAGAGAGAGAGAGAGAGAGAGAGAGAGAGAGAGAGAGAGAGAGAGAGAGAGAGAGAGAGAGAGAGAAAGAAATAGGGAGAAAGAGAGAGAGAGAGAAAGAAATATAGAGAGATGTTCCCAGCTTTGGCAGAAGGGGAGGCCAGGGTATTGTGTCTACTGCCTACCTGAGACTGCCTCCCTGATGGAACTTAATGGCTGTGCCTGGAGAGTGCTATGTCCCGCCTGCAAAATTTTCAAACATTGGCCTGTCCTCTTCTAGGAGAGTTCTCTGTCACTGTATAACTGCACATTAAGGGATGATAAAAACCGATGGAATCTACCCATCCATCTTGATTTTCCTGTGTTAGCGGGTGGGACAGTATTAGACCAGAATACCTGCCACTCGGTGGAAGAACACTGGAACTGTAGCTCTGCTCTGTGTGACTGCCTTGCAACGGGTGCAGAGGAAGAGACTGCCTAGCTAACACATCGGAAGGAAACAAATACCAAATGCAGGAATGTGAGGCCTATTTACTCATTTTCTTTAACATAAATATGGTAATTTTGTTAGAAACAAATATGTTATTTTGTTAAGACACAAATACAATCATCTGTTGATGTTGACTGACATACAGTTATAATATGGAGTTCACGTACCTTGCTTGTTCGTGAGTCCACCTACACAGAAGTACATATTTGGTCAATGATATGAGTGTACGTTTAGAAAGTGAGCGACTCCATCTATTTTTAAATAACTCAATGAGTGTTCTGGATTATGAGACAGGCATTATGACACTTACCTTTTGTACATGATCAGGTGGACGAAGCAGCGAGGCACAGCACACATCATCACCAAACAAAAACAGAGAAAGTAGAAACACATTAATAATGTGGACATACAATATCACCAACAGTGACAATTCAAGCAAAATATTATTTTACATTGCTTTTGTAACTCTCTCTATTTCAGTGGTCCCTGGTGTACTGTAATTTATGACTGGTTGAATGACAATAGACTATGTTTTAATCGTGGATCTGTTTGGGGAGTGGAGTCAGCCCTTCGCTGGTTGCAGGTTGTGGTGAAAAAAAGTACAGCACTTAAAAAGCACAGCATCATTTGTTTTGCAGGTTCTTTACCTACAGTATAAGCCTTTACTAAAACTCAGACACACGCTCAACGGGTAACATTCACAGTAATACCAAGGTGCTACTTCACAGTGACACTTTGCCTGCCTCAAAGCACACTCACTCACTCACTCACACTCTCTAGCTCCAGCACACAAGATAGCATCTGATGAGTAGTGCGATCTAATTGAAGTGTAGATTACTATCACTTGTGTGCTTGCCAGCTCAAAATAATACAAAAGCATGGAGGGAGAAGATAGGAATGTTGGTCCACTGTGGTACAGCACAGTAGCTGTCCAGACTGACGCAATCTGCCTGTCTCTGGAAGACACCCTGGTGCTTAGAAAGAGAATGGCCCCCTCTGCAGTCCAGCTGGGAGGTGAGTCGTCTGTGACAGACAGGTCCAGACATGTCCCTCTCTCACAGAGACACTGAGGACTTGGTGTTGAGAGACATAAAGTGTTGGAGGATGTGGGCCAGCGTCACTGAGAGCTGACTGGCAGCTGTGACGGGAGTGACATGTCAGCAGTAGGGTAGTAGGGGACTCTGGCTGGATGAGCCTAAGCACTTACAGTTCAAGGACATAGACACATGAAGAGACTTAGAGCCTGGCAAACTATACAAACAAACATGATCCTGCTCTACTCCTGTGGATCCCCAGGATGGGATGGGATATGTCTGGAATTACACTAGAAATCTGCAATTATGCAGAGATAGTTGACATACAATACAGGACATACAAATCAAATCAAATGTTATTTGTCACATGCGCCGAATACAACAGGTGTGCTTACTTACAAGCCCTTAACCAACAATGCAGTTTAAAGAAAAATAAGAGTTAAGTAAAAAATAACTAAGTAAAAATAAAAAATACATTAAATATATAAATATATATATAAAAATTAAAGAGCAGCAGTAAAATAACAATAGTGAGGCTCCCGAGTGGTGCAGTGGTCTTAGACACTGCATCTTAGTGCAAGAGACGTCACTGCAGCACCTAGTTCAAATCCAAGCTGCATCACATCCGGCTGAGATTGGGAGTCCCATAGGGCGGCGCACAATTGGCCCAGTGTCGTCTGGGTTTGGCAGGGGTAGGCTGTCATTGTAAATAAGAATTTGTTCTTAACTGACCTGCCTATTTAACTAAAGGTTACACATATACAGGGGGTACCGGTACAGTCAATGTGCAGGGGCAAGTGTAACATTGACCTGCTGTAACAAACCCTTGGTGGAGAAAGGAATTATAAGACCAATCAACAGAAATAGAGTGGGAGATGATGAGAGAAAGGGACAAATAGAGATAGAGAAAAATAGATAAAGCACCAGAAAGGGGAAAAATTATCAGGTTGAAGTGAAGGAATAAAGTCTGTCAGTACTCTCAGGAAGGAAGGCCTCATTACTGTACCTCGTGGGCACTCACTCCAGTTGGCCTTTGAAGTTCTTTGGGTTACACCCTTCCATGAAACGAGCATCGTTAATCCACTTGTTAATCAAGTGTGTTCCCGAGCTCATGTCTGAAGTGCCCCTTTCCTCCTTGGGAAATCCAAAGCTTTGAAAGGAGATTGTAGATCAAAAGAGAGGGGATATTTTATCTTATAGACTATTCAGTCAGAGCAACATAATACTGCTTGTAGCAAATCCTACATTTGTGTACACAAGCTCATAATGCAATTTCACATCATGGAATGAATAGGCCTACTGAATTAATATTAAAGAAAGCATTCATGTAATTGCAAACAGATCTTGCAGCTATGTTCTTCTCGATTCCGTAAAGGACTGAATGAACACTGCATTCAGTCCTTTACAATACAAACCTCAAGATGATTAAAGCACATCTCCTTGGACTAAAAGAATACACAGGAGAAGATTAAAATAAAAACCCTTTCAGGTTTTGAAGGAGGGAGCTTATGTGAGAGAGGGGCTGGGATGGGATGGGTGGGGGCCGTCGTCTCATGGTTGTCTTCCCCGTTTCTCTGCCCGCCCCTGACGAGAGTATTCTCTCACTTTTCTCCCCAGCAAACAGGAAACAGTCAGACAGATGTGAGAATAGGACGCCTCCTCTCGTCTCCTATCTCCTCCCAGCCCTGTGGGCTGCTGCGAGGCAGTGCCATGAAGGCCTAGCGCAGTGACTCCCCCCGCTGCGCCTACAACTCTCCTTTTCAGTTCAATTAATGAGCCATAAATAACCCAATGAAGGTGTCAACAAAGAGTGCAATTTATCATGGCTTTCACCACTGCACTTCATGTGAGGAGAATCCTCATCCGCTCAGCCAAATAGAGACAACAACGTAATAAAAAGATTTATTCAGTAGCCGAATACTCCAACCTCAAATTTATCTTGAGCAGAGTGATCTTCACAGGTGCGGTGATTTGACAAATATGTTGGGAATCGTGGGCCTGCTCCTATTGTTAGGGTATCACAGACAGACTGGAAATACATTTGGTTAAGAGCGAGCTACAATATACTCACTAGGCTACTGTGAGGCTGCCAAGAAGCCGGTGTTAAAGGCACTTCTTTCTGTCGGGGACTACTCTGCTACTCCGCACTGTAGATCACAAGGGCAGTTGTCTCCCTCAAAAAAAAAAAACTAAAATAATGGGGAAATTCTGTTTAGTCTTATAGAGCTGGTATAAGCTGCGGGAAGAATTACTTTATCAGTGTGTCCCACAAATGTCACCTTGAGTAAACTATATGGAGGAAAAATATACAGTACTGAGTAATATACAGTAGCCTGTGAATTGAAGGGCTGCTAGAAGCAAGCTGCAACCAGAGGTAGTATGGTGTAGTGCTTCTGAGAAAAGAGGAAAACTTATTGAATAATATATGACAGCTGGGTTTTTTGAATACAACATTAAAAGTGATGACATGAGTACAAACGCAGCTATGCTTCATCTTAGAACCCCAAATCAAAACCTAAGGCTTAAAAGCAATGTTAAACAGCCTATCTTCACAGTGAGATCATTTGCAGGGAAAAAATAAGCAGTGGCTGCTGAATACGTGTGAATACAAGCATTTTCAGCCTTGAAGCTAAGCCGGAACTTGAGTGCATATGAATCCTGCTAAACCAATTAATGGTTCCTGTTAACCCACTCATCTTTGGAGAGGATTGTCTTTCTAAATAACACAGGAACACGTCCCCTCTCAAGCAAACAGCCCACACACACTCTGACAAAGACTTGCAGATTTTCACTTGAATCTGGGGGCTTTTTCTTACACATCTCAAGCACACTCTTCAACTCACAGATCTTGCGTAACATCCCCAATACGGAAAGCCTTTGTCTCGGTATCGATTGAATCCCTTAATCTGAACGCCTCCATACACCAGGCACTTTGATGGTTTGTGATACAGAGCATTCGGAATGTATTATTCTACCTTTACTTCAACAAGGAACACAGACTGAGACCAAGGTCTCTTTTACAGATGGGCCCTGCGTATGCATGTTTACACATACAGTTTAGGTTCAATGATTAAGAAACTACACAAGACAAAAAAAAACATCACACATACTGTACAACAACAAATATACAGCAGCAGATTATTACATTTACACACAGGTTATTTCCCTAACAGCATAAGAACTTGGATTACCCAAAGCAGTTACAAGCAATACAAAAATAAAAATCCTCCAATAAATGTTTAAAATGAGCAAGTATTCAGACATCTTGACTTTTTCCATATTTTGTTGTTACAGCTTTATTCCAAAATTGATTAAATTGTCATCAATCTACACACAATACCCCTTAATGACAAAGCAAAAACACAGGTTTATATATATTTTTTTTAACTAAATATCATATTTACGTAAGTATTCAGAACCTTTACACAGTATTTTGTTGAAGCACCTTTGGCAGTGATTACATCCTTGAATCTTCTTGGTTGAGACACTACAAGCTTGTCACCACTGTATTTGGGGGGTTACTCCCATTCTTCTCTGCAGATCCATTCAAGCTCTGTCAGTTTAGATGGGGAGCAGTGCTGCACATCTATTTTCAGGTTTCTCCAGAGATGTTAGATTGGGTTCAAGCCCAGGCTCTGGCTGGGCCACTCAAGGACATTCAGAGCCTTGTCCCGAAGCCATTCCTCCGTTGTCTTGGCTTTGTGCTTAGGGTCGTTGTTGGAAGGTGAACGTGTGCCCCAGGATGAGGTCCTGAGAGCTCTGGAGCAGGATTTCATCAAGGATCTCTCTGTACTTTCCTTCGTTAATCTTTCCCTTTATCCTGATTAGTCTCCCAGTCCCTGCCTCTGAAAACTATCCCCACAGAATGATGCTGCCACCACCATGCTTCACCGTAGGGATGGTGCCAGGTTTCCTCCAGAGGTAACATTTGGCATTCAGGCCAAATAATTCAATCTTGGTTTCATCAGACCAGAGAATCTTGTTTCTCATGGTCTGAGAGTTGGGCTGTCATATGCCTTTTACTGAGGAGTGGCTTCCGTCTGGCCACTCTACCATAAAGACCTGATTGGTCGAGTGCTGCAGAGATGGTTGACCTTCTGGAAGGTTCTCCCACCTCCACAAAGGACCTATGGCGCCCTGTCAGAGTGACCATCAGGTACTTGGTCACCTCCTTAACCAATGCCCTTTTCGCCCGATCGCTCAGGTTGGCCGGGTAGCCAGTTCTAGGAAGAGTCTTGGTGTTTCCAAACTTCTTCCATTTAAGAATGATGGAGTTCACTGAGTTCTCTATGTTCTTGGGGACTTCTTTTGGTACCCTTTCCCAGATCTGTGCCTCGACACAATCCTGTCTCAGAGCTCTACGGACAATTCCTTCGACCTCATGGCTTGGTTTTTGCTTTGTCAACTGTTGGGACCTTATATAGACATGTGTGTGCCTTTCCAAATCATGTTCAATTAATTGAATTTATGACAGGTAGACTCCAATCAAGTTGTCAAAACATCTCAATGATAATCAATGGAAACATGATGCACCTGAGCTCAATTTCGAGTCTCATAGCAAAGGCAATAAATAGGCCATGGTGGGGAAGTAATTACAATATACCAATTAAACACTGGAATGACAGATGTGCAGAAGATGAATGTGTTAATAGAGATACTGGGGTGCAAAGGAGCAAGATATATATATAAATACAGTATGGGGATGAGGTAGTTGGATGGGCTATTTACAGGTGGGCTAATTACAGGTGCAGTGATATGTGAGCTGCTCTGACAGCTGGTGTTTAAAGCTAGTGAGGGAGATATGTGTCTCCAGCTTCAGCGATTTTTGCAGGTCGTTCAAGTCATTGGCAGCAGAGAACTGGAATGAAAGGCGGCCAAAGGAGGAATTGGCACTGGGGGTGACCAGTGAGATATACCTGCTGGAGCGCGTGCTACAGGTGGGTGCTGCTATGGTGACCAGTGAGCTGAGTTATGGTGGGGCTTTACCTAGCAAATACTTGTAGATCTGGCATAGCAGTGAAGACGTGTTTGTTTGTCCTCTCGTGTACTTTTGTATTTTTCATATTTTTTGTATATATATATTTCAATTTATTTTCAATCTCTTCTCGATTTTTAATTCGATTATACCTTCCGGTAACCCGCCTCAACCAATGTGATACGGAATCACTATGATTTTCAATTTTAGAACACATCCAAGAACCTCCAGAAGCTAACCGGCTAATTAGCTACAAGCTATTTAGTCATTGTTTGCCACTGCTAGCGGCTTTTACCTTCTGCACAGATACCAGCCCTGTCTTTAGCCTGGATAATACTCGCTAGACTACCAGTATCGGACTGTCTCTCCACAACAACGCCGGATTCCTATCCCTGAGGCCCACCTCCCGGCCTACTCAGCTGTTCACCCGAACCCCACTCATACACGGCTAGAGCCCAATACTCCACCGGATCCTTGCTGTAAACTCTAGACCTTGGCACCGGATCACCGCTGCTACCGATTGGCTATAGTGGTTAACACCACTGCCACGAAGCTAACACCAGTTAGCCGTGAGCCAAGCGCATCTCCCGGCTAGCAAACGAAATTCTACAGTACCTCTTTCTCCATCTGGCTTTGATTCTCTGTGGACACGGCGCCCCGTTGCACCACCACGACTGGTCTGCCGACGAATACTCCATCCGCTGTGCCTTCAACCGGCCTCTGTCGGAGCAGACGCTCCTACTAGCCCCGGGCTACTAACTTTAAACGCTGCGTCGCCCGCGTGCTAGCGTAGTGGTGGCTTCCCTGTTCCATCTACTGCTGCCCCCCTGGACACTATGATCACTTGGCTACATAGCTGATGCCTGCTGGACTGTCCATTAATCACGGTACTCCATTATGTTTATTAATTTTTTTATCTGGCGGCCCCAGCCACAAACTCACGCACTGTGTGTAGTTAATCCGACCCTCTCTGCCTAGTCATCGCCATTTTACCTGCTGTTGCTGTGTTAGCTGATTAGCTGTTGTTGTCTCATCTGTTGTTTTAGCTAGCTCTCCCAATCAACACCTGCAATTACTTTATGCCTCGCTGTATGTCTCTCTCAAATGTCAATATGGCTTGTATACTGTTGTTCAGGTTAGTTATCATTGTTTTAGTTTACAATGGAGCCCCTAGTTCCACACTTCATACCTCTGATATCTCCTTTGTCCCACCTCCCACACATGCGATGACCTCACCCATTACAACTAGCATGTCCAGAGATACAACCTCTCTTATCATCACCCTGTGCCTGGGCGTACCTCCGCTGTACCTGCACCCCACCATACCCCTGTCTGCGCATTATGCCCTGAATATATTCTACCATGCCCAGAAATCTGCACCTTTTATTCTTTGTCCACAACGCTCTAGGCGACCAGTTTTGATAGCCTTTAGCCGCACCCTCATACTACTCCTCCTCTGTTCCGCGGGTGATGTGGAGGTAAACCCAGGCCCTGCATGTCCCCAGGCACCCTCATTTGTTGACTTCTGTGATCAAAAAAAGCCTTTTCAACATCAGAAGCCTCCTCCCTAAGTTTGTTTTACTAACTGCTTTAGCACACTCTGTCAAACCTGATGTCCTTGCTGTGTATGAATCCTGGTTTAGGAAGGCCCCCAAAAATTCTGAGATTTCCATACCCAACTATAAAATTTTCTGTCAAGAAAGTACTGCCAAAGGGGGAGGAGTTGCAGTCCACTGCAGAGATAGCCTGCAAAGTAATGTCATACTTTCCAGGTCCATACCCAAACAGTTCGAACTTCTAATTTTAAAAATGTATCTCTCCAGAAATAAGTCTCTCACTGTTGCCGCCTGCTACCGACCCCCCTCAGTTCCCAGCTGTGCCCTGGACACCATTTGTGAATTGATCGCCCCCCATCTAGCTTCAGAGTTTGTTCTGTTAGGTCACCTAAACTGGGATATGCTTAACACCCCGGCAGTCCTACAATCTAAGCTAGATGCCCTCAATCTCACACAAATCATCAAGGAACCCACCAGGTTAAACCCTAAATCTGTAAACAAGGGCACCCTCATAGACGTTATCCTGACCAACTGGCCCTCCAAATACACCTCCACTGTCTTCATTCAGGATCTCAGCGATCACTGCCTCATTGCCTGTATCCGCTACGGGTCCGTGGTCAAACGACCACCCCTCATCACTGTCAAACGCTCCCTAAAACACTTACATTTACATTTACATTTAAGTCATTTAGCAGACGCTCTTATCCAGAGCGACTTACAAATTGGTGCATTCACCTTATGACATCCAGTGGGACAGTCACTTAATAGCAGGCCTTTCTAATCGACCTGGCCCCGGGATCCTGGAAGGATATTGACCTCATCCCGTCAGTTGAGAATGCATGGTCATTCTTTAAAAGTAACTTCCTCACCATCTTAGATAAGCATGCTCCGTTCAAAAAATGCAGAACTAAGAACAGATATAGCCCTTGGTTCACTCCAGACCTGACTGCCCTCGACCATCGCAAAAACATCCTGTGGCGGACTGCAATACCATCGAATAGTCCCCGCGATATGCAACTGTTCAGGGAAGTCAGGAACCAATACACACAGTCAGTCAGGAAAGCAAAGGCCAGCTTTTTCAAGCAGAGAACAAGAGCACCTCCTCCCAGCTGCCCACTGCACTGAGGCTAGGTAACACGGTCACCACCAATAAATCCATGATAATCAAAAACTTCATCAAGCATTTCTCAACGGCTGGCCATGCCTTCCTCCTGGCTACTCCAACCTCTGCCAACAGCTCCGACCCCCCACCTCCCCCCATGCAGATGTTCTGAAAGAGCTGCAAAACCTGGACCCGCACAAATCAGCTGGGCTTGACAATCTGGACCCTCTATTTCTGAAACTATCCGCCGCCATTGTCGCAACCCCTAAAAGTTGCCATAAATTGTCGCAACCCCCCGCCATTGTCGCAACCCCTACAAGCCTGTTCAACCTCTCTTTCATATCGTCTGAAATCCCCAAGGATTGGAAAGCTGCCGCGGTCATCCCCCTCTTCAAAGGGGGAGACACCCTGGACCCAAACTGTTACAGACCTATATCCATCCTGCCCTGCCTATCTAAGGTCTTCGAAAGCCAAGTCAACAAACAGATCAATGACCATCTCGAATCTCACCGTACCTTCTCCGCTGTGCAATCTGGTTTCCAAGCCGGTCACGGGTGCACCTCAGCGACTCTCAGGGAATTAAAGTATATCATAACCGCCATCGATAAAAGACAGTACTGTGCAGCCGTCTTCATCGACCTGACCAATGCTTTCGACTCTGTCAATCACCATATTCTTATCGGCAAACTCATTAGCAGACTGCCTTGCCTGGTTCACCAACTACTTTTCAGACAGAGTTCAGTGTGTCAAATCGGAGGACATGTTGTCCGGTCCTCTGGCAGTCTCTATGGGGGTGCCACAGGGTTCAATTCTCGGGCCGACTCTTTTCTCTGTATATATCAATGATGTTGCTCTTGCTGCAGGGGATTCCCTGATCCACCTCTACGCAGACGACACCATTCTGTATACTTCAGGCCCTTCCTTGGACACTGTGCTATCTAACCTCCAAACGAGCTTCAATGCCATACAACACTCCTTCTGTGGTCTCCAACTGCTCTTAAACGCTAGTAAAACCAAATGCATGAGGTGTATTTGGAGGGCAGGTTGGTTAGGATGATATATATGAGGGTGCCTGTGTTTACAGCTTTGGGGTTGGACCTGGTAGGTTCATTGATAATGTGTGTGAGATTAAGGGCATCAAGCTTAGATTGTAGGATGGCCAGGGTGTTAAGCATGTCCCAGTTTAGGTCACCTAGCAGCACTTTTGGACTTTCAAGAAGCAAAGTGTCACTGGCCAAATCATAATTATGATGGGTTACTGGCACGACTAGAGAACCGAGATAAATATCATTTCCCAAAATCACGCTTACATTTTCTCTTATCGAGCGCCAGGCACTGGCATGGCAAGAGCAGGCTTGTCAGTCAGTGGCAGACAGGCTTCACACCTTATCACAAGGGCACTCAGCATCTCTGGAGCTGTGGCGTGCGCTAGGACTGGAGCCTGGTCTGTGGCTGGTGCTGAAGGAGATGGGATGGGGATGGGTTTTGGGCTTATGGCAGAGCACCCACCACTACTATCTCCATCCCCTCCCACACGACTACTGCTCCAGCCAGCCAGCCTCCCTCGGAAGCAAATGCAGAAACGAAAATGAATAATTAAGGTTGATAATCAACTCTTCATTAAATAGTATTCCGAATAAAAATGTGAGGTACATAAATAAGGAAATAATAGAGAGGCTAAAAGATGGACATTTTGAGTGGGTTTTGGGTGAGGGAGCACATTTTTAGATCATGGGCTAAAAAAACTGATCAGACAGACAGATGGACAGAGGGCTGTTTACAGTATGTGTCAGAGCATAGACTGATGATGATCTTGAGGAGCTGACTACAGAGTTCCAATACCAGAAGTAGGGATTTCAAATGTTCAGCATATACTGCACAGACACTTTGGACCCTCTAGTCTAGAGCACCTGGTTAATTGTGCTTAGGGGCATTTTTAAACTGAAGTAGAAATAAATAGATGTCATTATTGTAAAAATGTGTGAGTGTGCTACATGTACTATATATTAAAATATTGAATAACTTTAACATATTTAATTACTGTATGTTATATTACCCTTATTACCCTATGGTGGACAAAACATGTTACTACATTGCACAAGCTTGCACTTTCACCACATAACATTATACCTCTGACTAGAGATTTGTTTAAATCGATTGCTTAAAAGAGATCAATATCTTTGGTTTAGTTCCCGTGTTTATGTCATAAGTGCCAGTCCGTAGTGGACTGTCATTTTCAGACCATGGAGGCTGGAAACAATTCTGCCGCTCTTCTCATAAACGTCTCTGGCCTCACATGAATTAATGGATTTGTGGGTTAAGAAATCATTCAAATGAAAGCAAACCCCTGTCACGAAATTAATTAGATTCACTGAAATTATTATTGGCCATCTACCGAAATCATTTTCTCACAGCGATATAAGTTGATCTTCTCATCAATTGACCGAAGTTCATTGAGATGTGTTTGTTAGAAGACATGATAACATTCAGATGAAAACTTCTTTATCGATTCATACAAAGTAGCGAAGAGAGTAGGCCAATCCAAATCCAAGCACTAAAAATGTAAGGATTAAATTAAAAGGTAGAAAGAATGCATACTTTCGACTTAAATCTGCTTCAAAATCTAAAGCGAGACCTGAAAATGGTTGCCTAGCAATTATCAACCACCAATTTGACAGAGCTTGAAGAATTTTTAAAAGAATAATGGGAAAATGTTGCACAATTCAGCTGTGGAAAGCTCAGAGACTTAGCCAGAAAGAATCACAGCTGTAATTGCTGCCAAATGTGATTCTAACATGTATTGACTTGGGTGGTTGAATACTTATCTAATCAAGATATATTAGTGTTATATTTTTCAATATTCTTTTCAAAATTCTTTAAGCTCTTGGTTGTTGGTTGTTGAGCATTGCTAGGCAAAACATTTCAGGTCTTGCTACAGTTTTCTTCAGTCGAAAGAGAGTCGGACCAAAATGCAGCGTGGTTAATTCGATACATCTTTAATGAAGACAAAACACGAACAATACAACAACAACAAACAGAACATGAACACCTAGACAGCCTATCTGGTGACAACTAACACAGAGACAGGAACAATCACCCACGAAACACTCAAAGAATATGGCTGCCTAAATATGGTTCCCAATCAGAGACAACGAGAATCACCTGCCTCTGATTGAGAACCGCCTCAGGCAACCATAGACTTTGCTAGAACACCCAACTAAGCCACAATCCCAAAACCTATGAAAAACCCCAATACACAAACACACCACAAAATAAACCCATGTCACACCCTGGCCTGACCAAATAAATATAGAAAACACAAATTTATAAGACCAGGGCGTGACAATTCTGAAGCAGATTTAAGTCAAAAGTATGCATTCTTATCTACCTTTTTCATTGACAAAAAATAACAATTAAATAAAAAAATTCCCAATTTGTAACACAACAAAATGTGGATAAAATCGAGGGGTGTGAATACTGTCTGAAGATGTGTTCCCGTCCATTCTTAGAGCATCCATCCAGAGGGTCTGTTCTCATGGTTATAACCACTCAGAACTCTGTTCAAGCAGCTGGCTCAGTTTCATTAACTTATTAACGTGTGAGTTCCAAATATCTCTAATGGTCGCCCCAGCGTGAGATGTATTTACACGTGTGATATCAGAATGCACTCACTGTTCCAAAATGTGATTGTTATGCAACAGGATGGTTAACCCGCGCTGCCCCCAAACCAAGGCACCCTGCCTGCTAATTATCAATAGGCTACATTCCAACTTGTCAATTTCAAATAATTTTCCAAAAGTTGTATTTTTTAACAACAGTTTAAATTGATTTTGTGTTCCGCCTCCTCATTAATTCACATAGAAGTAGCCCATTTCACTGTTGTGGACAATTTATGTTTGAGGCTTTACTGAGCCGGACAAACTTCTCTCTTGGATGAGAGCCCAAGCACTTCCCCAGTGTTTCCCCAGATCAAGTATGCAGACATTTACGCATCTCCAGTCAGAACAGAACCTGCACAAACTCTTTCCCCCTGCTACATCTTCCAGCTGGCACCCACAGTGCCTTCATTGTAGTTTTCCTTATTAATAATAACTTTGGACATGTGTGTTTTCCTATCAAAGTAAGTGCCTTACTACGCTATCATTATAGTTTCTGTATATCGTCGTTTCTACTGTAGCTCACCATATATATGTATGGAGCATAATGTATTTACTGTTTTATTCACATTTTCAAGTACCGGTGACAATCATGCATTCTGATTCTTGGATAGATTGTAATGGACACACGTGTGTAAAATACTTTTTGGAAGGGTGTACTGATTATGATGATCTAATGCTAAGCTAAATACAGCTATGTGTGGTGCCATTTTTGATGACATCAACCAATACATCCTGGTTGTCGCGTAAACGTCTGTCAGACCAAAGATGTTATAACCAAACGAGGTGGAGGGATGGTTCACTCGACTGACTTAGATTCTAACTATCGTTACTCAGGGTTTCCAGCTCAGACCCCCCTGTCCAGGTATTTTATGTTTAATTAGCTTATAAACTTCTCCTGTGTTTTCCCCACATTTATTAACAAATCCCCATCATAGTAATACTTCATGCATCACATTCCCCCACGATACTTCCTATTTCTACCCCCCATGGACTTGAAATCCCCTACAAATGAAATGAACCCCCCACAAACCCCCTAAAACGGTTTCACCCAAATCTGGCAAACCTGTTTAGCTTTCATGCTATGGTTAGGCTAGGCAGTAGACTTGTATTTGGGGTGATGATCTATGAGGTGATAACATTTTCTTTTCTTTGTGATTTATCAAAAACTGTAAACGTCTTGTCAAGTCATGATCTCCGGTTCTTGTATACACTGTAACAAGTAGATTGAAGATTTGTAATATGCTGAGAAATGGCCAAACTAAGTTAATATTTTTTGGGAAATGGGCACAGCCATCATTTACGTTTAAATCAAATTAAATGTTATTTGTCACTTACGAGCCCTTAACCAACAATGCAGTATTCCATAAAAAATTTTTTTTTAAGTAAGAGGTAAGAATAACAAATAATTAAAGAGCAGCAGTAAATAACAATAGCGGGGCTGTATACAGGGGGTACCGGTACAGAGTCAATACGTCAATGTGTGGGGACACCGATGTCGAGGTAATTGAGGTAATTATGTACATGTAGGTAGAGTTATTAAAGTGGCCATGCATAGATAATGGCAGAGAGTAGCAGCAGCATAGGGGTGGGGTCAATGCAAATAGTCTGGGTAGCCATTTGATTAGATGTTCAGGTGTCATATCGCTTGGGGGTAGAAGCTGTTAAGAAGCCTCTTGGACCTAGACTTGGCACTCCGGTACTGCTCGCCATGCAGTAGCAGAGAGAAGTGTTATGCAGGTGAATGAGGACCCAAAAGCGACTTGGCGAAAACAGAGTCTTTAATCCAGTTTAAGGAAATAGCAATACTCCTAGACAAATCGGAGCGGTAAATAAAGCATAAAAAACAATTCCACTCGTAATCGCGAGAACTGACTGGAGACTCGATAATAAACTGCAGGTTGCCTCGGGAAGGCACTTGACCGTAGCAGACTCAGACACCTGCTCACCACGCAGCATCTGAGGGAAACACGACACGACAGGGCGATACAAAGACACAGCACGGTGAACAATATACAAGGATCCGACAGGACAGAAACGGAAAACAAGGGGAGAAATAGGGACTCTAATCAGGGGAAAAGATAGGGAACAGGTGTGGGAAGACTAAATGATTGATTAGGGGAATAGGAACAGCTGGGAGCAGGAACGGAACGATAGAGACAAGAGAGAGAGAGAGGGAGAGAGAAAAAGGGGAACGAACCTAAAAAGACCAGCAGGGGGAAAACGAACAGAAGGAAAAGCAAAATGACAAGACAATATAAGACAAAACATGACAGTACCCCCCCACTCACCGAGCGCCTCCTGGCGCACTCGAGGAGGAATCATGGCGGCAACGGAGGAAATCATCAATCAGTGAACGGTCCAGCACGTCCCGAGACGGAACCCAACTCCTCTCCTCAGGACCGTAACCCTCCCAATCCACTAAGTATTGGTGACCCCGTCCCCGAGAACGCATGTCCATGATCCTACGTACCTTGTAAATAGGTGTGCTCTCGACAAGGACGGGAGGGGGGAGGGAAGACGAACGGGGGTGCGAAGAAAGGGCTTGACACAGGAGACATGGAAGACAGGATGGACGCGACGAAGATGTCGCGGAAGAAGCAGTCGCACAGCGACAGGATTGACGACCTGGGAGACACGGAACGGACCAATGAACCGCGGAGTCAACTTACGAGAAGCTGTCGTAAGAGGAAGGTTGCGAGTGGAAAGCCACACTCTCTGGCCGCAACAATACCTAGGACTCTTAATCCTACGTTTATTGGCGGCTCTCACAGTCTGTGCCCTGTAACGGCAAAGTGCAGACCTCACCCTCCTCCAGGTGCGCTCACAACGTTGGACAAACGCTTGAGCGGAGGGAACACTGGACTCGGCAAGCTGGGATGAGAACAGAGGAGGCTGGTAACCCAGACTACTCTGAAACGGAGATAACCCGGTAGCAGACGAAGGAAGCGAGTTGTGAGCGTATTCTGCCCAGGGAGCTGTTCTGCCCAAGACGCAGGGTTTCTGAAAGAAAGGCTGCGTAGTATGCGACCAATCGTCTGATTGGCCCTCTCTGCTTGACCGTTAGACTGGGGATGAAACCCGGAAGAGAGACTGACGGACGCACCAATCAAACGACAGAACTCCCTCCAAAACTGTGACGTGAATTGCGGACCTCTGTCTGAAACGGCGTCTAACGGGAGGCCATGAATTCTGAACACATTCTCGATGATGATTTGTGCCGTCTCCTTAGCGGAAGGAAGTTTAGCGAGAGGAATGAAATGTGCCGCCTTAGAGAACCTATCGACAACCGTAAGAATCACAGTCTTCCCCGCAGACAAAGGCAGACCGGTAATGAAGTCTAGGGCGATGTGAGACCATGGTCGAGAAGGAATGGGGAGCGGTCTGAGACGACCGGCAGGAGGAGAGTTACCTGACTTAGTCTGCGCGCAGTCCGAACAAGCAGCCACGAAACGGCGCGTGTCACGCTCCTGAGTCGGCCACCAAAAGCGCTGGCGAATAGAAGCAAGAGTGCCTCGAACACCGGGATGACCAGCTAACTTGGCAGAGTGAGCCCACTGAAGAACAGCCAGACGAGTGGAAACAGGAACGAAAAGAAGGTTACTAGGACAAGCGCGCGGCGACGCAGTGTGCGTGAGTGCTTGCTTAACCTGTCTTTCAATTCCCCAGACTGTCAACCCGACAACACGCCCATAAGGAAGAATCCCCTCGGGATCAGTAGAAGCCACAGAAGAACTAAAAAGACGGGATAAGGCATCAGGCTTGGTGTTCTTGCTACCCGGACGGTAAGAAATCACAAACTCGAAACGAGCGAAAAATAACGCCCAACGAGCTTGACGAGCATTAAGTCGTTTGGCAGAACGGATGTACTCAAGGTTCTTATGGTCTGTCCAAACGCGACAAAAGGAACGGTCGCCCCCTCCAACCACTGTCTCCATTCGCCTAGGGCTAAGCGGATGGCGAGCAGTTCGCGGTTACCCACATCATAGTTGCGTTCAGATGGCGACAGGCGATGAGAAAAATAAGCGCAAGGATGAACCTTATCGTCAGACTGGAAGCGCTGGGATAGAATGGCTCCCACGCCTACCTCTGAAGCGTCAACCTCGACAATGAATTGTCTAGTGACGTCAGGAGTAACGAGGATAGGAGCGGACGTAAAACGTTCTTTTAGAAGATCAAAAGCTCCCTGGGCGGAACCGGACCACTTAAAACACGTCTTGACAGAAGTAAGAGCTGTGAGAGGGGCAGCAACTTGACCGAAATTACGAATGAAACGCCGATAGAAATTAGCGAAACCTAGAAAGCGCTGCAACTCGACACGTGACCTTGGAACGGGCCACTCACTGACAGCTTGGACCTTAGCGGAATCCATCTGAATGCCTTCAGCGGAAATAACGGAACCGAGAAAAGTAACGGAGGAGACATGAAAAGAGCACTTCTCAGCCTTCACGTAGAGACAATTCTCTAAAAGGCGCTGGAGAACACGTCGAACGTGCTGAACATGAATCTCGAGTGACGGTGAAAAAATCAGGATATCGTCAAGGTAGACAAAAACAAAGATGTTCAGCATGTCTCTCAGAACATCATTAACTAATGCCTGAAAAACAGCTGGCGCATTGGCGAGACCAAACGGCAGAACCCGGTACTCAAAATGCCCTAACGGAGTGTTAAACGCCGTTTTCCACTCGTCCCCCTCTCTGATGCGCACGAGATGGTAAGCGTTACGAAGGTCCAACTTAGTAAAGCACCTGGCTCCCTGCAGAATCTCGAAGGCTGATGACATAAGGGGAAGCGGATAACGATTCTTAACCGTTATGTCATTCAGCCCTCGATAATCCACGCAGGGGCGCAGAGTACCGTCCTTTTTCTTAACAAAAAAACCCCGCCCCGGCCGGAGAGGAAGAAGGCACTATGGTACCAGCGTCAAGAGACACAGACAAATAATCCTCGAGAGCCTTATGTTCGGGAGCCGACAGAGAGTATAGTCTACCCCGAGGAGGAGTGGTCCCCGGAAGGAGATCAATACTACAATCATACGACCGGTGAGGAGGAAGGAAGTTGGCTCGGGACCGACTGAAGACCGTGCGCAGATCATGATATTCCTCCGGCACTCCTGTCAAATCGCCAGGTTCCTCCTGAGAAGTGGGGACAGAAGAAATGGGAGGGATGGTAGACATTAAACACTTCACATGACAAGAAACGTTCCAGGATAGGATAGAATTACTAGACCAATTAATAGAAGGATTATGACATACTAGCCAGGGATGACCCAAAACAACAGGTGTAAAAGGTGAATGAAAAATCAAAAAAGAAATAGTCTCACTGTGGTTACCAGATACTGTGAGGGTTAAAGGTAGTGTCTCAAATCTGATACTGGGAAGATGACTACCATCTAAGGCGAACATGGGCGTAGGCTTGTCTAACTGTCTGAAAGGAATGTCATGTTTCCGAGCCCATGCTTCGTCCATGAAACAACCCTCAGCCCCAGAGTCTATCAAGGCACTGCATGTAGCACCCGAACCGGTCCAGCGTAGATGGACCGACATAGTAGTACAGGATCTAGATGGAGAGACCTGAGTAGTAGCGCTCACCAGTAGCCCTCCGCTTACTGATGAGCTCTGGCTTTACTGGACATGAATTGACAAAATGTCCATCAAATCCGCAATAGAGGCACAGGCGGTTGGTGATCCTCCGTTCCCTCTCCTTAGTCGAGATGTGAATACCTCTCAGCTGCATGGGCTCAGTCTCTGAGCCAGAGGAGGGAGATGGTTGCGATGCGGAGCAGGGAAACACCGTTGACGCGAGCTCTCTTCCACGAGCTTGGTGACGAAGATCTACCCGTCGTTCTATGCGGATGGCGAGAGCAATCAAAGAGTCCACACTGGAAGGAACCTCCCGGGAGAATCTCATCTTTGACCACTGCGTGGAGTCCCTCCAGAAAACGAGCGAGCAGCGCCGGCTCGTTCCAGTCACTAGAGGCAGCAAGAGTGCGAAACTCTATAGAGTAATCCGTTATGGATCGATCACCTTGGCATAGGGAAGCCAGGGCCCTAGAAGCCTCCCTACCAAAAACTGAACGGTCAAAAACCCGAATCATCTCCTCTTTAAAGTTCTGGTAATTGTTTGAACAATCAGCCCTTGCCTCCCAGATAGCTGTGCCCCACTCTCGAGCCCGGCCAGTAAGGAGTGAAATGACGTAAGCAACCCGAGCTCTCTCTCTAGAGTATGTGTTGGGTTGGAGAGAGAACACAATATCACACTGGGTGAGAAAGGAGCGGCACTCCTTGGGCTGCCCGGAGTAGCAAGGTGGGTTATTAACCCTAGGTTCCGGAGGCTCGGCAGACCAGGAAGTAACAGGTGGCACGAGACGAAGACTCTGGAACTGTCCAGAGAGGTCGGAAACCTGAGCGGCCAGGTTCTCCATGGCATGACGAGCAGCAGACAATTCCTGCTCGTGTCTGCCGAGCATGGCTCCTTGGATCTCGACGGCAGTGTTACGAGCGTCTGTAGTCGCTGGGTCCATTCTTTGGTCGGATCCTTCTGTTATGCAGGTGAATGAGGACCCAAAAGCGACTTGGCGAAAACAGAGTCTTTAATCCAGTTTAAGGAAATAGCAATACTCCTAGACAAATCGGAGCGGTAAATAAAGCATAAAAAACAATTCCACTCGTAATCACGAGAACTGACTGGAGACTCGATAATAAACTGCAGGTTGCCTCGGGAAGGCACTTGACCGTAGCAGACTCAGACACCTGCTCACCACGCAGCATCTGAGGGAAACACGACACGACAGGGCGATACAAAGACACAGCACGGTGAACAATATACAAGGATCCGACAGGACAGAAACGGAAAACAAGGGGAGAAATAGGGACTCTAATCAGGGGAAAAGATAGGGAACAGGTGTGGGAAGACTAAATGATTGATTAGGGGAATAGGAACAGCTGGGAGCAGGAACGGAACGATAGAGAGAAGAGAGAGAGAGAGGGAGAGAGAAAAAGGGGAACTAACCTAAAAAGACCAGCAGGGGGAAAACGAACAGAAGGAAAAGCAAAATGACAAGACAATATAAGACAAAACATGACAAGAAGAGTCCATGACTAGGGTGGCTGGAGTCTTTGGGCTTTCCCCTGACACCGCCTAGTATAGACGTCCTGGATGGCAGGAAGTTTGACCCCAGTGATGTACTGGGCCTTACGCACTACCCTCTGTAGTGCCTTGCAGTCGGAGGCGAGCAGTTGCCATAACAGGCAGTGATGCAACCTGTCAGGACACTCTCGATGGTGCAGTTGTAAAACCTTTTGAGGATCTGAGGACCCATGCCAAATCTTTTCAGTCTCCTATGGGGGAATATGTTTTGTCGTGCCCTCTTCACAACTGTCTTGGTGTGCTTGGCTGCTACTCTCAGTCATTTTACTTTGTTTATTTGTATTTTATAGTGAATGGAATTCTGGGATTAGGGAGTTTCGCTTGTCAAACAAACAAACATGGCTGCCATCATAAGAATTAAGCTGTTAGCTTAGCTGACATGCATCTATTTTCTAAACAATATTACATTTCTCCCTTCTGCTCACCAGACACATGGTACACAGTAAAAAAGTCTAGCTGTTAGGTGGCTAACTTAACACATTGTTTTGTCAGCGCAACCTGTTTATGGAATGAGTTCGGCTGTGGATGTGGAAGTTCGCATTTATCTTTCACAATACAGTACACACTTTTTTAAATGCTTTTCAGGCAACAATGTTGTTTAGACGCATTTGTTGCAGCTAGTGATGCACCAATATGACATTTTTGTCCGTTACCGATATCCAATATTTTCCTTGCCAAAGTAAAACGATACCGATACCGATAACAGATAACATTTTTAGCAGCCTTTTAAGCATTCTAGTACAGTTAAATAGTTAACAAACACACATGGACGCAGTGGTCTAAGGCACTGCATCTCAGTGCAAGAGGCGTCACTAAAGTCCCTGGTTTGAATCCAGGCTGTTTCACATCCGGTCGTGATTGGGAGTCCCATAGGCTTGCCAGTTATGACTTGTCAGTTAAATAAAGGTTACACACACACACACACACACACACCAAAAAGTTATTTTATTGGAATTTACGTATGTCCCCATTACCAGTAGAACATAATCAAAACCTATTTCTTTCACTTACTTGCTGTGCTGTTTTGTTGTCCATTTGTTCAGTCGTTTAATTCTCAACCAGAATTTCATCATACCTGTCAAGCAGTGAAGTTTCAGCTCTGTCTGTCCGTGGCCTCTCTTCCTCGGTGCGCACTGTCTCTGTGTCCTTTTCCATCTTGTCCAGCTGTGTATGTAACATTTCACGTAAACCCGGTTTCTTGTCTGCATCGAAGTAGCAGTCCTTGTACATAGCATCGAGCATAGTGGCGACACAGTAAAGAGAGAATGCTACCGAATCGCTTGTTCACAGCCTCTGCTGTTTTGTTGAACAGCCGTTTCAATGCCATGACAGAGGTTATCACGTCTGCTGCAGGTGCAGTTGATGAGTTTATTTCTCGAGTCAGTTGTGCGAATGGAGCTAGCAGGTATTTCCAATCTTCAAACTTGTTCTCAAATGCAATTGAAATGGCAGCAGCGGTATGACAACCAGCACAATCATGAGCATGCATTATGAGTTTTCTCAGTAAGAAATCCTCGATGACCCACTGTGCTGTCAGACTCAGCATGCTCATGGGGCTGATATCGCTGGTCCAAATGTCAGTCATGAAGCTAATAGCAGTGACGCCATTACTGTGTAACTCCGGTAGGGCAACATCTGAAAAATAGCGCACTTGGTAGTATGTACCGGTGCCCGACCAGTCGGCAAAAGCCAACATCACCCACGACAGAGAACGGTTGATTGTCAAGGGCAATGAATTCGATTATAGGGACCTCTAACTCGACACGTGACCTCGGCCAATGATTGATTAGCGGAATATCTGAATGCCTTCAGGGATAGGAACCGGAAAATAACGGAGGAGACATGAAAGAGCGAGAGAGTGAGAGAATTCTCCTAACCACTGCGTGTAGAGGGAGAGAGGGATAGAAAGGAGAAAGAATCAGAATAATCTAAAAGTGTTAATGGATTCCGCCTTTGTATTGTCTCGCTGAAATGTTCTTCCTCTTTCAATTGACTGCTCAACTTGTTGACAGCTCGATCCACATAGCAGACATTGTGGGCTAGGTTAGGAATGCTGTGTTGTACGTGATGTGCAGAATTTTACGTGGCGTCATTACGTCATATACCTATGTTATATTGGTCTGCACGTCAGCTTTGACATCAGTTTTGCGCATCGGCGTTAAACTAGACATCGGGCCGATACCGATGTTGTCATTTTTAGCTAATATTGTCCGATTCCGATATGTTCACCGATATATTGTGCATCCCTAGCTGCAGCATACCGTACGTTCTGTTGACGTTCTGTTTCTACTGTTACAATCACATAATTACGATGGTTCCCTGCAGAGAACACTCAACAATGATCACAAATATGTGATTGTATGTGTCAAAAGATTAACAACTGCTCTCAAGTGGGTCAGGGTTCTAAGGCACTGCACCGCAGTGCTTTAGGCGTCACTACAGACACCCTGATTCGATTCCAGGCTGTATCACAACCAGCTGTGATTGGAAGTCCCATAGTGCGGCGCACAATTGGCCCAGCTTTGTCTGGGTTTGGCCGGTGAAGGCCGTCACTGTAAATAAGAATTTGTTCTTAACTGACTTGCCTCGTTAAGGTTAAATTAAAACGTTTTTTTCCTGTCCAGAACGGCATGCATTCAGTTGTTGTCGTATAAAAGGAAAATACCTTTCCCTTCTTCATGCAGTTGACTGAACTGTTGAATCAAATCACAATCAACAAGTTGGAGTGTGGGGTGATGTTTTCCGGGGAGAAGAAAAGACAGGGATTGTATCTGGGGCTCTTGGCGAACGTGCTGTGGGGGTGAGGCAATAAGTGGGTGTGTACAGACGCATTGGCAGATCATGTTTGAGTCAGAGGACCACATCCTCCTAAGCCTCTCTGAGTCACAGCAGAGCTCATAGAGAAGAGCTTTAGACATGTCTTTCTACTGAGGGAGATCCTTTCCCACGTCAAACACATCATTTCTGATACATTGGGCAAAAATATGCATGCAATTAACAATCATCAAAATGAATGAATGTTTCTACTGTCAGTGCCCATGATCAATATTGTGTATGATGAATAACATCACTTACGGCGGACAAATCTATGGGATTATAAGAGACTAACAATTGTATATAAGATGCATTTTTCACCAGTGATTAAATCACTGTAGCAACACAGTCTCACACTTGTAGCTATGCAGGGAGGTGATGGATGGCTTAACAAGACATAAATTATATAACAGCGGGTAAACTCAATACACTCATTAGTTTCCAATGCTTTTATTTTCCCCAGGAGTAGCTAATTGATGCCTCCCTCTTCCGTCTCTTTGTTTTCGCCTGACAGAAACAGTGAGGTAATTCATGCTTGACTGCCACACTGGCACGGAACACAAAACACCTCCGCAGCGCTTGCCCTAACTGCACAGATCAAATGGAAACCTGGGTACAATTTGAATTATAATACTAGGATTTTATTTGATGGACATAGTAATATTTTCACAAGTCCTTGCTTTTGATGTTTGTATAATGTATTCAAATATTTAACTGCCACCCCATTGTGAAACTGGTAAGATACTATTAAACAAAGCAATAAAACAAAAAAAGCTCTAATTTCAAGTGCCGATTTATTTATGTATTTACTCAAGCTAATTCCAGTATGTCAGTGATCCAGAAGGTTCACGTGCTGAAAGTGAGACAGAGACCTCTACAGAGACATGGAGATAAACACTGTCAGCTCGCCTCTGGGCAGAGACTAGCTTTTCATGATTTCCCATGAAAAGGTGGAAATTCCAATGGATCATTTTTTTAAATTCCATGGATAATACAGTTAGCCACTGTAGTAAAACATACAGATCACATAATTGTGTGTTTGTCCCATAGTGCTGAGCGTTCAACCAACATGTCAGTTTTTAAACAACTAAATTGACTGAGGTTGGTTCCCCATGTATTATTTTTGGTTTTCTGTGAACTCAATTCATAGTTTCTGTGGAGATGAAGTTGTAGTTTGTAACAGGCCATTCTACATAGTTTAGCGTAGAAAACGTGGTAATTAACTACAATGACCATAATCCATTGTGCACGCACCGAATTGTCCAGTCTGCGTGGAGTACTGAGCTGTAATAATAAAGGTGACAAGCAGACATGAGACTGAGAGAAGACAGAACCCGCGATATAGAGGGGATGGAAAGTAGTTGATTCTACCTGAAAATACATGATCTAAGTGATTGATAGTTGGTATTCAGCAGTCATAAAAGTATGCCTTATTTACTTTGAAGAGCTACCAAATCGTGATTTTGTCAGACATCATAGGCAGCAACTCTATAGAGATGAGACTTGTAAAATAAATAATAAAGTCATAATAAAGTCATCAAATAAAACAAATATTTTATTTAGTTAAGTAATGTGAATAAATGATGGTTAATAAGTAATAAGCAGTAATGGGCAGTCACTACCATTCTTTTTTTTTTTAAACATGTATTAATTGTTTTATTCTGTGTTGTTATAGCATTCATCCCACATTATGCATAGTGCATTAAATGTCCCAAAAAATATTAAAACCAAAATCAAAATCTGTGATAATGTTTATATAATTGAATCGAAACCGAACCCGACCTCAAAAAGCTCTAATAGCTCAGCAATATTGTCCCGTGAGTGAGTAAGCCCTTTTCTCTGCAGATTTCTGAGTTATGTTGTGGTTGCTACTGTTGATCCTGGTACAATAACTTCCTCATGAATCCCATCCTAAATGTTGACACAAAGTTGTGTCATAACTTGTCTCCTTGTATGTTTTGTATATACAGTATCTAAACATGAAGGTCAAAAGTATGTGCACACCTGCTCGTCGAACATCTCAAAATCTTCTGAGAAAGCTTTCTACTAGATGTTGGAACAAAGCTGCGGGGACTTGCTTCCATTCAGCAACAACAGCATTAGTGAGGTCGATCACTGATGTTGAGCACTTAGGCCTGGCTTGTTGTCGACGTTCCAATTCATCCCAAAGGTGTTCAATGGGGTTGAGGTCAGGGCTCTGTGCAGGCCAGTCAAGTTCTTCCATGCCAATCTCAACAAACCATTTATGTATGGAACTTGCTTTGTGCACGGGGGCATTGTCATGATGAAACAGGAAAGGGCCTTCCCCAAACTGTTGCCACAAAGTGGGGGCGGCTGGTAGCCTAGCGGTTAGAGTGTTGGGCCAGTAACCGAAAGGTTGTTGGATTGAATCCCTGAGCTGACAAGGTAAACAACTGTTGTTCTGCCCCTGAACACAGCAGTTAACCCACTGTTCCCCGGTAGGCTGTCTTTGTAAATAAGAAATTGTTCTTAACTGGCTTGCCTAGCTAAAAAAAGGTTACACGAATAAAAATAAATAAAAAGTAGGACGCACAGAATTGTCTAGGATGTCATTGTATGCTGTAGGGTTAAGATTTCCCCTTCACTAAAACAGCCGCAGACCATTATTCCTTCTCCACCAAACTTTACAGTTGGCACTCGGCATTCAGGCAGGTTGTGTTCTCCTGGCATTCGCCAAACCCAGGTTTGTCCGTCGGACTGCCAGATGGTGAACTGTGATTCATCAAACCAGAGAACGCATTTCCACGGCTCCAGAGTCCAATGGCAGCGAGCTTTACACCACTCCTGCCGACGCCTGGCATTGCGCATGGTGATCTTAGGCTCGTGTGTTGCTGCTCGGCCATGGAAACCCTTTTCATGAAGCTCCCGATGAACAGTTATTGGGCTGATGTTGCTTCCAGAGGCAGTTTGGAACTCTTTAGTGAGTGTTGCAACCGAGGACAGACAAGTTTTATGCGATACACACTTCAGCACTCGGCAGTCCCGTTCTCTGAGCTTGTTTTTCCAACCACTTCGTGACTGTGCCCTTGTCATTACCCTGCTTTTCTTATAATGTACAAATCGCAGTGAACTATGACAATGTTTCCATGTTTCAAGTTGGGTTGTGTGTGAAACTTGCTGACGTCTAGTTAACACGATGTGAAAGCTATGTAATGTAATAATGTAATGTAATATCTCAGGAATGGTAAAATATGTTCAGCACATTTAATTAGACATGATAACTTGTTTTATTCAGTAACTATAGCTATAGGCTCTTCTCTTCTCCATTATGCTTTCCTTTACCGTAGTGGGCCTCATTCCATTCTCTACAATGAAGTCATCCTCTGTAATCCTCCACATGTGAATAGACAAAACAGAGGAGCCTTTCATATGCTTCTGAGCATACAATGAAGTCGTAAGTTTACATACCCTTAGGTTGGAGTCATTAAAACTCGTTTTTCAACCACTCCACACATTTGTTGTTAACAAACTCTAGCTTTGGAAAGTCGGTTAGGACATCTACTTTGTGCAAGTCATTTTTCCAACAACTGTTGACAAAGATTATTTCACTTATAATTCACTGTATCACAATTCCAGTGGGTCAGAAGTTTACATACACAAAGTTGACTGTGCCTTTAAACATCTTGGAAAATTCCAGAAAATTATGTCATGGCTTTAGAAGCTTCTGAAAGGCTAATTGACATAATTTGAGTCAATTGGAGTTGTACCTATGGATGTATTTCATGGCCTACCTTCAAACTTAGTGTCTCTTTACTTGACATCATGGGAAAATCAAAAGAAATCAGCCAAGACCTCTGAAAAAAATGGTAGACCTCCACAAGTCTGGTTCATCCTTGGGAGCAATTTCCAAATGCCTGAAGGTACCACGTTCACCTGTACAAACAATAGTACACAAGTATAAACACCAAGGGACCATGCAGCCGTCATACCGTTCAGGAAGGAGATGCATTCTGTCTCCTAGAGATGAAGGTACTTTGGTGCGAAAAGTGCAAATCAATCCCAGAACAACAGCAAAGGACTTTGTGAAGATGCTGGAAGAAACAGGTACAAAAGTATCCACAGTAAAAACGAGTCCTATATCGACATAAGCTGAAAGGCCGCTCAGCAAGGAAGAAGCCACTGCTCCAATACCGCCATAAAACCGCCAGACTACGGTTTGCAACTGCACATGGGTACTTCTTGGAGAAATTACCTCTGGTCTGATGAAACAAAAATAGAACTGTTTGGCCACAATGACCATCGTTATGTTTTGAGGAAAAAGGGGAGGCTTGCAAGGCCGAAGAACAACCATCCCAACCGTGTAGCACGGGCGTGACATCATCATGTTGTGGGGGTGCTTTGCTGCAGGAGGGACTGGTGCACTTCACAAAATAGATGGCATCATGAGGCAGGAAAATTATGTGGATATATTGAAGCAACATCTCAAGACATCAGTCAGGAAGTTAAGGCTTAGTGGAAAATGGGTCTTCCAAATGGACAATGACCCCAAAGTTGTGGCAAAATGGCTTAAGGACAACAAAGTCAAGGTATTGGAGTGGCTATCACAAAGCCCTGACCTCAATCCTATAGAACATTTGTGGGCATAACTTAAAAAGTGTGTGCGAGCAAGGAGGCCTTACAAACCTGACTCAGTTACACCAGCTCTGTCAGGAGGAATGGGCCAAAAAGAAGCTTGTGGAAGACTACCTGAAACGTTTGACCCAAGTTAAACAATTATAAAGGCAATGCTACAAAATACTAATTGAGTGTATGTAAACTTCTGACTGTCACGCCTTGGTCATTGTATCTTGTGTTTTTGTTATATGTTTGGGTAGGCCAGGGTGTGACATGGGTTTATATGTTGTATTTCATATTGGGGTTTGTATTAATTGGGAGTGTGTATTATTAGGGGTGTGTCTAGTTAGGCTTGGCTGCCTGAGGCGATTCCTAATTGGAGTCAGCTGATTCTCGTTGTCTCGGATTGGGAACCGTATTTAGGTAGCCTGAGTGCGCGTTGTATTTCGTGGGTGATTGTACCTGTCTCTGTTAGTCACCAGATAGGCTGTAATTAGTTTCACTCGTTTGTTGTTTTCTTCTTCAGTTATTTCATGTACCGCATTATCTTCATTAAAGTCATGAGTAACCTACACGCTGCATTTCGGTCTGAATCTCTTCAAACAACAGACGAACTTCGTTACAGAATCACCCACCACTATTCACAGACCGAGCAGCGTGTGAACTGGCAGGATCTAAAGGAGGACGTTATGGACGGCAGAAGCAGGGATTATACGACGTGGGAAGAAATCGACAGGTGGGCGGCCGACCCAGAGCGAGTGCAGGAGCCCGCCTGGGATTCCCTACAGCAATGCGAAGAGGGCTATACACGTATGGAATCGAAAAGGAAAACACGGTTATACAGAGCGAAAACCGAAGGTAACGGGGGAAAGCGCAGAGAGAGAGTGGCTGAGTCAGGAATCAGACCTGAGCCTACTCTCCCGGTTAATCGTGAAGAGCAGTTGCAATGGGAGAGACTGCATCATTTGGAGATTTGGACATGGGAGGAGGAATTAGACGGTAAAGGACCCTGGGCGCAGCCGGGATAATATCGCCGTCCCAAGGAGGAAATAGAAGCAGCTAAAGCGGAGAGGCGCAAGTATGAGGAGGCAGCACGGCGACGCGGTTGGAAACCGGAAAGTCACCCCCCAAAAAATATTGGGGGGGTAAAAGGGAGAATAGTTATGCCAGGTAGGAGACCTGCGCATACTCCCTGTGCTCACCATTGGGCTAGAGAGACCGGGCAGGCACCGTGTTATGCTATGGAGCGCACAGTGTTTCCAGTGCGGGTGCAGAGCCAGCTGCGACACATACCAGCCCTTCCTATTGGCCGGGCTAGAGTGGGCATCAAGCCAGGTAAGCTTGGGCAGGCTCGGTGCTCAAGAGCTCCAGTGCGCCTGCACGGTCCGGTCTATCCAGAGCCACCTCTACACACCAGTCCTCCGGTAGCAGCTCCCCGCACCAGGCTTCCTGTGCGTGTCCTCGCGCCAGTACCACCAGTTTCAGCACCACGCACCAAGCCTCCAGTGCGCCTCGCCTGTTCAGCACAGCCAGTGCTTTTCTCCCCTCCTGTGCTATCGGAGTCTCCAGCCTGTTTAGCGCAGCCAGAGCCTTTCTCCTCTCCTGCGCTGCCGGAATCTCCTGTCTGTCCAGCGCCACCAGTGCTACCAGTCGGCCCAGCGCGTCCAGTGCGCCTCGCCTGTTCAGCACAGCCAGAGCTTTTCTCCTTTCCTGCACTGTTGGAGTCTCCCACCTGTTCTGCGCAGCCAGAGCCTTTCTCCTCTCCTGCGCTGCCGGAGTCTCCTGTCTGTCCAGCGCCACCAGTGCTACCAGTCGTCCCAGCGCGTCCAGTGCGCCTCGCCTGTTCAGCGCAGCCAGAGCTTTTCTCCTCTCCTGCGCTGCCGGAGTCTCCTGTCTGTCCAGCGCCACCAGTGCTACCAGTCGGCCCAGCGCGTCCAGTGCGCCTCGCCTGTTCAGCGCAGCCAGAGCTTTTCTCCTTTCCTGCACTGTTGGAGTCTCCCGCCTGTTCAGCGCAGTCAGAGCCTTTCTCCTCTCCTGCGCTGCCGGAGTCTCCTGTCTGTCCAGCGCCACCAGTGCTACCAGTCGGCCCAGCGCGTCCAGTGCGCCTCTCCTGTTCAGCGCAGCCAGAGCTTTTCTCCTCTCCTGCACTGCCGGAGTCTCCTGTCTGTCCAGCGCCACCAGTGCTCCCAGTCGGCCCAGCGCGTCCAGTGCACCTCGCCTGTTTAGCGCAGCCAGAGCTTTTCTCCTCTCCTGCGCTGTTGGAGTCTTCCGCCTGTTCAGCGCAGTCAGAGCCTTTCTCCTCTCCTGCGCTGCCGGAGTCTCCTGTATGCCCAGCGCCGCCAGTCGGCCCAGCGTCACCAGTCTGCCAGGATCCACCAGAAGTGCCAGTCTGCCAGGATCCGCCAGAAGTGCCAGTCTGCCAAGATCTTCTAGATCGGCCAGACAACCTGAATCATCCAGTTCCACCAGCCAGCCAGGATTTACCGGAGCCTACTACCTGCCTGAGCTTCCTCTCAGTACTTGGCTTCCTCTCTGTACTGGGCTCCCTCTCAGTACCGGGCTTCCCCTCAGTACCGGGCTGCTTCGGTCCCGGGCTGCCCCTCTGTCCCGGGCTGCCCCTCTGTCCTGAGATGCCCCTCTGTCCTGAGCTGCCCCGCTGTCCTGAGATGCCTCTCTGTCCTGAGTTGCCCCTCTGTCCCGAGTTGCCCCTCTGTCCCGAGCTGCCCCTCTGTCCCGAGCTGCCCCTCTGTCCTGAGCTGCCCCTCTGTCCCGAGCTGCCCCTCGATCCCGAGCTGCCCCTCAGTTATGTGGGGATCAGGGTGAGGACTATTAGGCCATGGTCGGCGGAGAAGGTGGATTATCCTAGGACGCGAAGGGGAGGAACTAGGACATTTATGGAGTGGGGTCCACGTCCCGAGCCAGAACCGCCACCATGGACAGATGCCCACCCGGACCCTCCCTATGCTCTTGAGGTGAGTCCCGGAGTCCGCACCTTAGGGGGGGGGTTCTGTCACGCCTTGGTCATTGTATCTTGTGTTTTTGTTATATGTTTGGGTAGGCCAGGGTGTGACATGGGTTTATATGTTGTATTTCGTATTGGGGTTTGTATTAATTGGGAGTGTGTATTATTAGGGGTGTGTCTAGTTAGGCTTGGCTGCCTGAGGCGATTCCTAATTGGAGTCAGCTGATTCTCGTTGTCTCGGATTGGGTACCATATTTAGGTAGCCTGAGTGCGCGTTGTATTTCGTGGGTGATTGTACCTGTCTCTGTGTTAGTCACCAGATAGGCTGTAATTAGTTTCACTCGTTTGTTGTTTTCTTCTTCAGTTATTTCATGTACCGCATTATCTTCATTAAAAGTCATGAGTAACCTACACGCTGCATTTCGGTCTGACTCTCTTCAAACAACAGACGAAGTTCGTTACACTGACCCACTGGAAATGTGATGAAAGAAATAAAAGCTGAAATAAATCATTCTCTCTACTATTATTCTGACATTTAACATTCTTAAAATAAAGTGGTGATCCTAACTGACCTAAAACAGGGAATTTTTACTTGGATTAAATGTCAGGAATTGTGAAAAACTGAGTTTAAATGTAGTTGGTTAAGGTGTATGTAAACTTCCAACTTCAACTGTATCTTAAGAATATCATGTAATATAATTTAACATTTTAGTTTCTCTTAAAATAAAAACCGTAGTGTAACAGTTATAGTGAGTTGTACCAATATTTTCTAGGGTGTGCGCGTGCAGGACAGAGGAATAGCAATTCTTCCACTATTGTTCTAAATGCAATCACCTTCTTCATCCTCATCATTCAGATCATTGAAATTCAATTTTGAAGTCTGTGCACAATTATCAGTTTCTATTTGGTTTATGTCACCCATTCATTATCAGTTAGAGACAGATTAGTGCCTTGGGACCCAAAAGCATAATCAGTGCTCTAACACCCCCTTGCGCTGCTCTGGAGCAATGAATCAGTGACGCAGGGTACCGTACTGAACCACAAATTACCTCTAAGTCCCGCAGCATAATCTCTTTTAGTTGAGCAACTACTGTACATCTCAGCTGCCGTAGAGGGATTTCACCATGAGGCCAATGGTGACTTTAAAACAGTTACAGAGTTTAATGGCTGTGATAGGAGAAAACTGAGGATGGATCAACATTGTAGTTACTCAACACTACTAACCTAATTTACAGAGTGAAAATAAGGAAGCCTGTACAGAATAAAAATATTACAAAACATGCATCCTGTTTGCAACAAGGCACTAAAGTAATACTGCAAAAAAATGTGAAAAAGAAATGAACTTTTTGTCCTGAATACAAAGTGTTATGTTTGGAACAAATCCAATAGAACACATTACTGAGTACCACTCTCCATATTTTCAAGCATAGTGGTGGTTGCCTCATGTTGTTGGTATGTTTGTAATTGTTAAGGACTGGGGAGTTTTTCAGGCTAAAAATAAATGGAATGGAGCCAAGCACAAGCAAAATCTTACAGGAAAACCTGATACAGTCTGCTTTCCACCAGACACTAGGATATGAGTTCACCTTTTTGGTAGGGCAATAACCTCAGGGGGTTGAATACTTATTGAATCAAGATGTATGAAAATATATATTTCCAAATATTATATTCTTTATTCCACTTTGACATTACACTACTTTGTGAACATCATTGTCACAAAATGACAAATTCACTTTAATCCCACTTTCTAACATAACAAAATGTGGAAAAGTCAAGGGGTGTGAATACTGAAGGCGTATGGACGGTCATTGCCAATTTCCTTGTTTTACTATGGACTGCCCTCAGCTTTACTGAGTGTGAGGACGGTCTCCTCCAAAACTTTCCATGTGATACGTACCATTTGACATTCATTTTTCAGGGAAGACATCTGACGCCCAGTCTACTACTAGTGATCAATATCTCATCTGGGGAAATAAATTGCAGCTGTTTGTCTTTCATCTTAGAGGAAATGTATAAGCACTGTGACAACACCGTGGAAGCATTAATCAAATAATAAAATAATGATTTGGGAGAGAAGAAAAGAAGCGGAACCCACTCGGATATTCACTGTGACCTAGTGCTGTTGACATGATGCATCTTGTATCACATCTTGTTGCTGCTGTGCAGTTAGGGAAACTTGAGCAGAGATCAGCTCCTCTCTTTGTCAGAAACCAAGTCGATGAATTGGATACCTAATAAAAGATAGAGCTCCCCTGTGTACATTGTGAATAATATGCTGTAACATGTATGGATGTTATATACTTGTACTTTTGACCTTCCTCTATCTGACAGTAAAGAACTATTTTTCCATGTATTCTCAGCCCTTGTCTTTGCAATTACCGTGTCCCAATCTCGCCTTGTCCCTGCAGTCACCCACAATACCCAGAAGGATCGGCAGTCTTTCTTCTGGTGTACCAATTACCGTCCCTATCTTCTTAAACAAAAAGTTTGGTGTAAGATATTAGAAAATGTCAAATTCAGGTTATATTTCACTTTAGTCAAAATGGTACATGGTGCAATCCAGAAACACTATCTTTACAGCAGCTACATAAAGCATGAACCCTGTGGTTCACCACTACTGGCTGGGCCTAAAAAGACAGTACGTTGTTTACTGTCAGCGAGGCGTTTACAGAGGGCCTACATGACCAAATAATGAGCTGAGAATGATCTCTATATTACAGAAAATAAATTACTGTATTCTATGTCTGTATAATATTTATAATCACTAACTGAATGTATTAACAATAGCTTGTTAATCATGTAAAAACCATTGATATATCACTATTTGTAAAGGGAAAAAATTAAGAAGCAAGGGAATTCATGACATTATCAATCATTCTTTAATTTAACTTTTCTGTTCTATATCATGGTATTCTCTTAAAGAAGAATTTGTTAAGTACTCAGGTAATCTAGTCCTGCTCTCCCTGACTGATGTGAATGAACTGTGGGTTCTTATCACGGTCCTGCAGGACAGGCTAATCTACTCCCAGACATCCACCTGCATGCCTGGCATGCTTAGCTAGAGCTGATGATGAACATTTTCCAGCATGGTAAAGTACTGTCATTCATCCACTGACTCTCTCAATTAAAAGTTAGCTCACACCTCAGCTTAAGCATAACAGTTGTTAACTATGAATAAACAGTGAATTAATTATATACAGAAAAACACAACTTTAATATTTCAATAAAAGTGAAAATGAAGTTGAAAAAAATGCACTTCTGTGTTTTTACAGGTCTGGTATATCTAGTGAGGCTCCATGTTTTGAGCCACAGTGTAGCCTGGTAAATTGCTCTCAACCTTATGCCAAAAGAGCAGTTAGCATTCCAGTACCATATTCATTGGAATAAATACACTAGCAATAGGGAAATACTGTAACGGACGTCGTCGGTGGAAGAAGTTGAGGACCAAGGTGCAGCGTGGTAAGTGTTCATGATTTTTAATATAATCAAAACTGAACACTAAACAAAATAACAACTACGAAGAGCAAACAAACGAAACAGTCCTGTCTAGTGATGACACACAAAACAGAAAATAAACACCCACGAAACACAGGTGGAAAAAGCTACCTAAGTATGATTCTCAATCAGAGACAACTAACGACACCTGCCTCTGATTGAGAACCATACCAGGCCAAACTCAAAAACCAACATAGAAAAACAAAGACTGCCCACCCCAACTCACGCCCTGACCATACTAAAACAAAGACAAAACAAAGGAACTAAGGTCCGAACGTGACAAATACTCAGTGCTGACCCGGGTCGGCTGAGTCCCACCTGCCCCACCTGTTTTGAGCCCCACATTTTTAGCCCAACATTTGTTGGGATGGGGCTTGCCTGTTTTGCATGTTATTTTGGCATTAATACATGTCACATATCAGTTTGCAAACAAGATATAATTGAGTTAATAAAGCCGTATACAAACATGGTCTCTTTTTGTATTCTTGAGTAAAGCAGCTCCAAAATGCAGGTGTTTCAGCCCAACTCAGTGCTTTCTGTGATATAGGGCAAGCCAGCAGAAAATAGGGAGTGTTGCGCCGATATTGGCTCAGTGTTCTGTCACTCATGGGGACAGTACGTCACAGCCAAGTCTAAGGGTAGACTTCGAAAATTCTAGCCCCTTTGGTGCTGCCATAGAGTTACATTAGAAGTGCCCATCCATGAAGGCACAAGGTCATTGGCCACAGATAAAATGACAGTAGCTTTGATTTACAGTAGCTTTCTACTGGCAAATTATTTTTAATCCGCGTCATATGAAGAGAAATTATAGATAAAACGTGTTGGTGCTCATCGGCCATTGGACATAAACATTATACAAGGATGGAAATTGCAAATTCAACATAAAGTGGTTTGGAAGGAATCCGTCACAGTGGCTATGTGGTCCCACATCTGGGATTAAACGGGCTCTTTTCCAAGTTTAAAATGATAAACATTCAACATTGGCAATGTTATCAATAAAGCATGATTTGTGCCGCACTCAAAACAACTGTTAACTCAGAACTGCCAAAACTTGACTTCAGCGAGTTTAAGATAACTGGGGATTCCGGAAAAAAACAAGGTCCGACTGGGAAATATGTTTTTATAAGGTCATCCAACTCGGAATTGTGAGTCAGGAGCTCGGGCATCTTTCTAGAGCTACGACTTGAAGATCAATGACCTCATCATGATTCAACCTAGATTTTTTTCAGTTTCCAGTTGTCTTGAAAGCACCATAAATCCAGAGAATGCCAGACTTTGATGACAAAATTTGCCCATGAACGACCGCCGTCCCACCTTCCTGTTCAAGTGAGCACAGCACAACAAGGTGAGTCCAAAAATGTATTGTATGCTACAGCATAAATTATGTACTATGCCAGGGAGACATGTATACTGTAGCTAAAACAGTAATACTAAGTGTATGTTGAGTAGTAAGCTGTTAGTAGCCCAAGTGCCTCAGCCTAATAATTTGGTATATTTACCCCTCTTCACTTTGCCTACTGTTCTGACTTGGTGGTGCACATGTAGCCTATAACCTGTTTTGAGAAATGTAATCATAAAGAGCTTTCATTGTCTGCTTATTTGCCCCATTTATTATCCTATGGTTCTGAATTGGTGTACAGGGAGAACACTAAGAACGGCCCATGTTCTGAATTCTTTCGCTGTACATTTTAAAAGTGCTAAACAAATAGTTATATTGACTATGTCCATCCTAGCGTTCTCATGAATGTCTTCATTTAAATTACGGATAGCCTCTTATCTGATTGTCGTTCCGTTGTGCCATAGTTTGTACATCTCAATTGTCATTAGAAACCATGTTTGTTTTAGCAAGTCAGCCATATCAGCTAAGTTTTTAAAAAGGCAGTAAATGAGGCTGAATGAACTGTTTCGCTGCCAGACAAGGCTCTGCTGACAGCCAGGGGTAGCAGTGGTAAGATGTTGGGACTGCTGTTGGGACAGCTTTATGTAGGCCCAAACCGTTTGCTGGCACCGTTTGTCACTGTGCACTTAATGTATTGTTTAGTCTTGTCTTGAGTAGTGGCTTTGCTGGCATGCATCCCACTTTTTAAAAACTTTTTGCCCCACCAAGATTTACATGCTAAAATTGCAACTGGAAATACCTGTACAAAAAGCTTTGTTAAATAACACCAAACCAAAAGCACCACCAGTCTGCGTGCAAACACTTGACAACCAATTTAGTTTCATCCCTCCAAGTCTCTGTGATCAAATGGAAAAGTCTTGTGACGTCTCAACATTCCCCACCCAGTTCCAGTCGTAACGGTTTCCCGATGATTACATCAGTTTCTCCTTTTCCTCCACATCTCATCGTTGTGATTACAGATACTGACAAAGCAGAGTGTCGCAGATGACTTTGGTTAAAGTGTTGTGTTTCTAAAAATAGGTACTTTCCAAGACTCACACATCTATGCAATGTCTCGTTTCAAATGAAAAGCCTTGTTGATGAGGTCACTTCCCATGGTGAAACCCAAACCAGCTTGGGGGGGAACTGTGATCGCAGTCTTATGAAAGGAAAAGAGCTGTGTTTCAAAGAAAACTTTCAGTCAGCCAGTGGAACCGACAAATGGTGATCAGACATCGGCTTTCTACTAATTTACCTACTTACTGTTTATTCGGGCTAGACAATTACAGTCCAAGAAAGTTGGAGCTGCATAGAAACAAAACAGGATGGACAACGGTATTGTCGGTAGTCAAGGGTCTGGGTCTGGAATTAATATACTTCCATTGTAATTTTGTAGTCAGGGTTTTAAACTTCACTAACTCACTGAGACCCAATATCCTGTTTTGGCTGCGACATAGTTTATTTAACCTTTAACCCCTCATGTAATTTGTCAAGGAGAAAATGAATGATATCCCGGCGGCCAACTACCAAACCAGGACAGCATGGATGAAAAGGGAATGTGAGCTGAGCTACTGAGGGTCTACCCCAGATAAGTGTACTCCAAAGTCAAGGTGGACAGATGGTGCTGGGGGTGTATTAGCATCTTCATTTTCAGGTGAAATCATGCAAACAAAACAACTGTCCTTTTTTATAAATCCCACTTCCCTCAAAGGAATGCTGGATCTTACCCAATTTCAAACACAATCCAAACAGATTAGCAAATTCCTTTAGGTGAGTGCGATGCGGTGAGGTTCATTACATAGACAATACCCATTGTCATTTTTTATTCAGCGATACCTTCACATCTCACCATAGAACAAAGACGTCCTACTACCTGACCTCTCCTAACAGAGAGTTACTCTGTAACATCACAGATTGCACAATCAATTAGACAGGGTAGAAAATGTCTTAAGGGGACGTTCCAGGGTGAAGACACTCAAACACGACAGAAGAATTAAGCTTGTTACAGACGGATTTCAACTTTATTAATTACCGCCATCCCTCCACCCTACTGAATCTGTTTTTCTCCCACAACACAGAGGCAGGATTTACATATTGCAGGTAAACTGGGGAATATAGAATGCAGATCCATTTAAACCTCTAGGGAGCTAATTAGTTACAATTAAGTTTCTGCTTCACTTGTTGTACAGGATTATTTAGTAAACACCTACAGAATGTATCAAACTTGGCCTTTTTCCCTGAACTTACAAAACATACCACCTTCTTCCCATTGAAAAGTTGCCTGGTGTTGATTTTACATTATGAATTCATATTTGAGGGTCCTGTACTGTTGTGTGTTATTGGCATCAAAGCAAATGAAATCCCACTAAAGAAAAAGCTGTGCATCCCCATTGTATTTATATGCCAAAACACTGTGATAGATGACAAATGAACAGTGCAACCCGCCAGTGTTGAGACATGATGTGTCTGGTGTGGTTATTAAAGAGGGTAACACATACAGTACATTTTATCACCATGGGTTATTAACCTTGATCCTCAGTATTAAAATCCTACCACTTCTCTCCCTTATTATCCCACACACTACAGTATGGTGGACCATTAGAAACCAACAAAGGAGACAATGTCACATAACACAAGACGAGTCTGAATGTGGCGTTTCAACCCAGACCCAATCACAGGTGTGTCCACTGGCTTCCTCCTGTCATCACACATCAGAATGAATGTGTGTGTTGTGTGTTACGCTGTCCTACACAATGTGTCACTTCCTGCTACACTGCACCCAGAGTGACAAGCAGAAATATTCCAACTGTCCTGTCACTGAGGACTCCGGAGGACCACAACATACACAAACAAAAGAGAGGAAGCAAGATGGAGACAGCACTGTGCACAAACATGAAATGTTCACTCTACCAAAGACAGGACAATGGACTACAAGAAAGGTTTTTAATATAAGTTCAAATATATTATGCACACAGTTTGGTGTATTATTTTCTTGAGTCATACAAAGTTACATTCAATGCTGCATTGACACACATACGAAATTATGCAGCACTAACTCAACCAAGGTGAACAAGTTTTGAAATGAATTTGAACAAAGCTACAGTAACAGTGATCACATGAAAAGAAGATTGCAACTGCAAGCCTATTGCAAAAGGTTGCATCATTCAAAGTGAGATATGCTGTTTATACTAAGAGACTTTCCCCCCAATGGAATAATAGATCTAGACAATGCTTCATCTGACACTAAGCACCTATTCAGTACCACACCAGATCCAGTCTCCAGCTGGCTACAGCTGGGATGTACTACAGTGCATGGCATGATCCTATAAGTGGTATGATCTTTGAGACCATGTTTAAGAACATACACATACACACACGGTTGAGCACAGACTCATTTGTAGACTACTTGATTTGTGTTTTTGTGACTTCCAAACGTCAATCAGTCCGTTTACGTACAGTACATACAGCGAAATTGCTGGAGTAAAATACAGTCGTTTGGAAAATATTTCTGTAATACAATTTGCATTTTGAAGGAAAAAAGTGAAATGTTTTTGGTAGGAATTTGGGTAGCACAGGTAAAATGAAGCAGAACATGTCTGTAAATAGTCATTTTGGTTCCCCTCACCTCAGGACAGAACAAGATACATTCTATTTTTCTAACTTTAGTTTGGGTGTGGAGAGGAAGAACTGAGGTGAGTTTCTAAAATGTTCTTTATTATGGTTTGCAAATACTGTTGTTGGTTAGAAATGTTTGCCAACTTAAAAAAAATAGGTCCTACAAGGGATGTATAAAAAATGGTAAAGTAATGGATGGAAATATAATAATTATAGAAATGTGCTTTTGTTACTGTAACAGTCTATTAAATTGACTTAAATACTGTATTTACTTGCAATTGGTTTACTTGATTAACTTAAATTAACTGTGTAGGATGAGGATCATTTGGCATTCTTTGTCATTGTGTTTTGGAGGTACAGTAGAGCTTACATATAAGCAATGCCAAGATTGCTATGAGTAAGCCATCAAATCCTGCCACTGGAGAAAACCACACACAAAGTTAAATATCCTCAAGTACAACCACATTACCAGTCATACTAAGGACCTCCTGGTGTGCAGATATCTAAAATATGTCACAGGAAACAACTCTGCCTGATGCCAAAGATGCTCATTTCCTGCGAGGCAGTGCCAAGGCAGACTTAGTCCGACTGACAGACAGACAGAAACAACAGTGAAAACTCTCCCAAAAACCAACAGAGTGAGAAAAATGAGTGTGAAACTTTCATTGTCCTACACCTTCCCTCCGCACAGATGCGCAGCTGAGCCAGTGCAGCTGGCTGGCTGACAAATGGGAAAAAATAGTCCAATTTGAGCTGGTCGTTAGCAGTCGGAGCGCCGCATTCCAGATAAATGAGCGGCTGCCTCAGGTATGGCAGCAGATCTTCCTGAAGCATTCCTGGGAGACCGGTCCCTACCATAGCAGCCCCTTCGCCATGCCTTCGATCCGACAGCCCTGGCCCGACACTACAGCAAAGGTGACCTTGCAGCTCCGCTGCTGCCGGCCGCCTTGCTTTTACACTTACGACCCCGCACAACCCCCCCCCCCTTTCCCCTTGGTCTCAATTTCTCTTTTTGTAATCCCCACTTAAAGAGACAGTGTGGTGGTTCTTATATTATTAACTTCCCCTTTATACTACTTTTTAGAGAGGGAGAGGGGAGGGGCAGAAAAGAGAGAGGGGTGGCTCACACTAAACTCCATCTGGTCTCATTCTTGGTGAAGGGTGGAGAGCACACTACATTTAAAGTGTCTATGAAGGGTTGAGTTGAGTCAAACACTTACTCTGGCATTTGGACTCCTCTGACACTCCCCTTGTTTATGCTATAAAAAGTATGTGTGTGTGTGTGTGTGCGCGTGCGCGTGTGCGTGTGTGTGTGTGTGTGTGTGTGTGTGTGTGTGTGTGTGTGTGTGTGTGTGTGTGTGTGTGTGTGTGTGTGTGTGTGTGTGTGTGTGTGTGTGTGTGTGTGTGTGTGTGTGCGCATGCGCGCGCGCGTGTGTGTGTGTGTGTGTCAATTAGCTAAAGTAAGGCAGCTATCTTCTGTATACCCACTGTGTCCTTGTAGGATCACAATATTGTCAATGCCACTCTGGTTCTGTAAGTTCTGCAAGAGGCCTCTGAAGCAGACCAAACAAACACAGACATGCTTGATCTCACGTGTTTTCCTCTGTATTTTACAGAGTTGGAGAAGCCATGTTGTAAAGGCAACATTTAGACTACACAAGATATAAGAAATAGCTAGGAAAGCGACTTCGACAGGGTTCAGATGCCCTCGATGAACTTTCATAAGGGCTAATATGAACAAGCTGTAAAAAATGACTGCATACTGTACATGACTGTTTATGGCCTAACGAGCTGTTCATTTCATGAGGTTTATGTTAATCTACTACCTGCGCATGGCTCCTGGTTAGAATAACTGCGTTTTCAATGCCTTTTTCAACACGTCAGAGTCACTGTCCAAGCAACTACATCCTTTCAACTTCATAAATCATGATGACGTGTGATTTATATATGCATAGCTGTCCACATTAGCCTATTTCTAGTTTTGTTTGTTAAATGCAAATCTCATTTGTAATTGTGTCTCCTTGCAGCCATACTAATAACCCCTGCATAAAAATGTAGAATTGCATTTCTACTTCTTTGAGAAAAAAATGAATCGTGATGGAGTGAATTTGATCTATTATTGCCTAAAGGTCAGAACCTATTAAATGTGTTTTCCCCCGTTACCATTGATTATCTGTTGCCCTGTACGTGATCTCATTTGGTGTGGTAAAACACGCTGCAAAACATCCAAGGAATTAGTAATATTGTATTTATATTCATAGTTCTTTCCTTCTCTAAACTAATATTCTCCCTCACAGCAGAAATCCTATGCTCCTATGTATGTATGCATGAATGTATGATACAGAGTGAATTTGTGCAGAATGTACTAAAGTACAGTATGTTCAATTAAACATGCGTTGTAGAGCAGTGAAAGTGTCCCCATTGGTGGGGACCCTTCATCTAAATACAAAATATATGATAGCTTTTAGAAAGTTGAATATTCTCAAACCTTTTATCTAAATTAAAGAATCAAGAATACCAGAGACAGTGAGTCTTGCCAAAGACAGGGAGTAACGTCAAAGTCAAAACAGAGCTGATCTTGCTTAAATTACTATCCAGAATGACCAGAACATGTTCCACTTTCCCTTTTCAATCAACCTCTTTATACATTTGTTCATAGTTGGGGGTATTTTTACACCTTCTGTTAGGCAAAGCAGTCTCTCCCTGCATGGTGCACAGAGAGATGCTGCTCTGAGAGAGAGGGAGGTAGCGGTAGGGGTGGGGTACTTAAAGTGAGGGGGTAGAGATAGGGGTAGGGGTGGGATCCACCTGTCACAGTGGGGAGAGAGGGATCCTCTGGAACCAGCTCAGTCACCTCAATGCTACAATAAGAGTGTAGATGCTGTCAGACATGGATAGCTGGGCCTCCCCAGCCATCCCAACTAGTCCCTCCCCATCATACAAATAAGCCAGCGCGGTTCTCTGTTGGACAGGCCTGCACATAATAAATGAGGATGGTTCTTCATGGGGGAAATGAAGGAATCGCACCACACGTTAAGAAATACAAGGATTTATTATTTTTTCTTTATCTCTTTCTCTCCCGTGGAAAGTTGAGGAGCAGCAGTGCTAGCACAGGATGAAAACATCTGGATCATGACCTTTCCTCAGGCACACTGAGACAAATTAAAAGCAGACATCTGAAGTAACAGAGGAGTCCTTCCAACCCACTGAGCACAGCTCCAAAGTTCTCTACTTGTTTTAACTCACAGCACAGGGGACAGGCTTCTACAACCGAACCCTTGGCCTAATTATTGATTATATCAGTGAACTAAATCAACACATGCGTTTACTATTCAACCCTTTCCTTTATATCTATTCTACTATATTATGCCTACAATTACACAGACTTTTGCCATAGACAGTGGATTCCTCAATAAGACCTCTGTCTTCCTTGATTTCAGTAGTACAACATTAGAGGGGCATTGAACACATAGTGAAAATAGTAGAGGTCCATAAAAACAAATCTACAGCCTGTCAGCACACTTACATAAAATCGCATGACAAGTTTTATGTCCAAGACGTTATAAGGAGCAACAGGCTATCTAAGCTGCTAGACTAATTGTTTCCATTTCAAAGCCAATTAGATGTCCTGAGGAAACTCTGACAGTTGGACACCACAGGACCAAACATCCTCCATGAGACCTGGAGTCTTTGTCTGGAATATTATACTAGAATGTCTGTCTGTGTTCTACTGTCTGTTATTTAGATTCAATTACCATCCTGGTCCATCTCTGTTATTTAGATTCAGTTACCATCCTGGTCCATCTCTGTTATTTAGATTCAGTTACCATCCTGGTCCATCTCTGTCATTTAGATTCAGTTACCATCCTGGTCCATCTCTGTTATTTAGATTCAGTTACCATCCTGGTCCATCTCTGTTATTTAGATTCAGTTACCATCCTGGTCCATCTCTGTCATTTAGATTCAGTTACCATCCTGGTCCATCTCTGTTATTTAGATTCAGTTACCATCCTGGTCCATCTCTGTTATTTAGATTCAGTTACCATCCTGGTCCATCTCTGTTATTTAGATTCAGTTACCATCCTGGTCCATCTCTGTTATTTAGATTCAGTTACCATCCTGGTCCATCTCTGTTATTTAGATTCAGTTACCATCCTGGTCCATCTCTGTCATAACAACAGGAGCTTAATAGCAAGGATTTGCTTGACCAGATCAAGCTGTGATTTGAACTAACTAGACTGTGAAATAAGTCCTCTTTCACAGTGTGTAATTGCTGAGAAGAACCAAGAGGTAGAGAAATAACTGCTTAGACTACAAACAAGTGTTCAGTTTGGCTTGACTCAAATATAATTAAGAGAGGAGGCTGAAGAACTTTCTATGTTTTTACTCAGTAATAGAGCATGCAGATTCAGATTTTATCTTTATTTAACTAGGCAAGTCAGTTAAGAACAAATTCTTATTTTCAATGACGGCCTAGGAACAGTGGGTTAACTGCCTGTTCAGGGGCAGAAGGACAGATTTGTACCTTGTCAGCTCGGGGATTTGAACTCGCAACCTTCCGGTTACTAGTCCGAAGCTCTAACCAATAGGCTACCCTGCCTATGCCTATCCAGTGGCATTAAACTGAAGTAATTGAGTCCAAATGAGTTAGCATCATGAAATGTCTTGGGGAAACTTTTGGATGCTTGTTGTACAGTAATTGAAATATGGTCCACATGCTCTCTTTAGGGCCTGGAGAAGATCTCTGGTAGTTTAGGCCTTACCTCATTTTGTCTGCTCACAAATAACACTGCATCTGTTAAGTGTGCTGTTGTATTTTTTCTCTGTACACCAAAGGGATGATGATTTATAACCTGAATGTTGTAGCTGCTTCACATTACACCATTCACACTGTAGTCTATGTGCCCTAAAATGTGTTTCTTACCTGGAGTCACAAGGGAGAGGCCACCAGCAGCAGGACAAAAACAAAGGGAAAAGAGAAGCGGAAAAGTTATGATTAGACCTTGGTTCAGAGTAAAAACATATATGGAGGTACAACTTCACAGTTTTGAAATGTCAATATTATTCTGAAAATAATTCCTGACTAGCCACAGATGTTACTGAAGATAGAGGAGATTCCAAGTGGTGTGGTCTGTACACCTGAGTGGTCTACATCACGTTCCTAATTGGAGACTAATGATAGGGGGGAAGAACCAGGCCAAGGTGTGATATTTCACTATAATCTACAGAGGTGAGTTCAATCTCAAAATGCAACAATCTATAACACCTTTACACTTAAATGGTTGCTATCCCAACACATCGCCCACTTTCCTTAAAACCTCTGCATTTAAATATAATGCAGAAGTCCACATTGTGTGGATTACTACTGCCATTGCAAAGCTAAAAGCAACCTGAATGGAAAACAGTGTGGAACATTAAAAACAGTATTGGCAGTGCCTTCTTCCTTCCTCTCACAACCATGGCCCAAACACTGGCTGGGCAGGCAATGAACACTGCACACCACCACATAAGACAAGGTTATACTACTGCTTGAAGTCCAGTGTATTCACTGAGGGTGTACTGTAAGTCAGTTATTGTACTGTTTGTTGAAACAAAATAGAGAGGGGATCCACACACAGCCCAGCCAGTCTCCCTCCCTGTGTATGAGAGCCAGCCCTCACCAATGGATGAATACTGATGTGTCTGACTGATTGCCATGTCAGTGGGATCGAATTTGAAAGGTGGACAGTGATGAATGTCTTTCTTCCACTTACTGGTGTATGATGTATTATGAATCCCCATCTGATCAGAGAGGCTGATGAGGCACTCTGCAGAGGAGGGGCATCCATGTCCAACGCACCCTGACATTGGTTATATAAATGACTGCACCTCCACGCTTTCATTTTCCACCACACAGGTCACAGGCGGGCTAATAGGGCCACCAGTAATAGGGGATGACTGACTTCAGCAGGGGCCGACCTGCATTCTGATGGGCTGTGAATATGACAAAGCCTCTTAATACAGCGTCTGAACCATGCTCCCTGTCAGACACCAGTCTAATTGCCAGAGACACACCGTCAGCACGCGGATAGCGCTATCGGCTGCCCAACAGCCACTGTGATCATCTGTCTGTGTGCATCTCGGCTTTTCACAAGAAAATAAGGTGTGTTCACTTGAGTTCTCTCGCAGACAGAAGCCAGAGAAAAGGACCCTTATCGTTAATACCTGTCAGAGACAAAAGCCCAGGTTTGAAGACTATTGCTTTGATCTGTGGCTACTGGATAGATGTGGTGTTTTGATGCTGACATCATGTTTCCAGCCATAAAGCTGAAGGACTGAAACCTTGCTATTAGCCTGTAGGACAGAGAGAGGCCTCCCTGCCTGGCTGGTGCTGGGCAGTGTTTTGTTCTCTCCCCAGGAAAACAGCATGGATAATTGTGGCTCTGCAGAGGGAGCAGTGTTTCCTAAGCTCCTTCTTTGTTTACAGATATAGGATCTTAATTTGATCCCTCTTTGTTGCTGAGAATTTTCCTGCAAAGTTTGAAATGCAAACTTGTAGTGTATTTGAGTTTTAAAATGGCTTCTCAAGGTAGAAATGTCCACTTCCATTTCAGACATGAATACCCTAAGAGAAAATGTATCAACCCCTTCAAAAAGTAATTATAATCCACGTAATAATTCACATTTCCTGTTGATGCAGGATTATTTTCCTGCTGTAGCAAACTGGTGCAAATTAAGATCCTACATATGTAAGAGTCCAACAGGAGAGCCATCTCTGACACACCCAGGTCTCCTGTGCACCATCAGCCACACATATTAATGTGCTGAAGCAATATTGGCTGAGCAAGAGAAATAAAAGATCCATGCCCCCAGCTGGCTCCACATGGGCCCTAACCAGTTTATGACCATCGTAATTGAACCATTTTCACATCAGCACCTGTTTTTGTCAGATCAGGAACTGCTCTCCCAGTCTCAGCTGAGATTTGCTTCTCTCAGCTCACAGTAGCCGGTATCAGCGCTGTATACTGGAAAGTCAGTGTTACCTTTTCACAGAAACTCAGACACTAATATACAGTACACCCTGGGTAGCATTCAGAAGAACAGCAAAAAATATCTCCTGAAAATGCAAAACAGGATCTATGGTCATTTCTGTTGTAGATAAGACAAAACACAAGTACAAAATATGACAGTGATTAAGACCTGCTTTTTGATATACAGAGTCTACTTGTGCTTCCACATACACTGTTTTGAATGACTTTGACTTTTAACCAGGCATTAAGTCTGCATTATTAATCATGGCACTCATTTGTAAAAATCAGCATGTAAATGATGCGGCAGGCGGCCGTGTTTACCAGGCAGGGAAGGAGAGGGGAGCCATCTTTAATGCATTCGGAAAACACACTGCAGGATAACTTTCATCGGAGAGTTTACATGGACCAAGCTGGCTTAATAAGCACTCAGTATGCAGAGGAGGCCTTTATTAAACTAGTGGATAATAGGTGAAAAAGGCTTTGGTGAAAAAGGACCTCTTCCAATGAGCCATTAATTAGTGGTGAAGGAGGTGAACGGCATGTTCAAAAGCTGATGATTCTTCATTAGTTATATGAGGAGGACTGCACACTGGTCAAAGGCTGTTTCCACAGTAGCCCAATTCTGATCTTTTTTTTTAAACTCTTTGCTCTGAAAAATATCTGGTGTGAAAATCTCTAATGTGTTTCGTCAAAAGACCAAATACTGGTAAAAAAAGATCCGAATTGGGCTGCCTGTGTAAACGTAGCCTTAGAGACACGGAATGATCCATTCCAAACTGTCCACCACAACGATGCCACCGCCTGCAGGGCATCATTGTCATCAGACCAGTCTAGCTCTACGTGACGAGCAGTACAGACTGATGTCCAGGCCATGCTATCATGGTGTCAGTTTCACCGCTCACAGGCCATCAGTCTTCTTTGTCACAGCACTGCACTGCACAGGACTTCATAGCGTAGCTAGTTAACTATCCTCCTATTGTGCCATATCAGAGTGGTGTAATTAGTATAGAGGACGTGAATAGATTTCAGGAGAAGACTGCATGTGATCTAATTAGCATTGTATCAAAGCAGTATATCAAAGTTGTATCAAATGTGCTTTTGTTTAATATTTCATTAATCTTTGGAGGGTTTGCTGTAAGAATTGTTCAAGTCATTAAACTTACTTGAAGACATTAAATTAACCAGAATGTTAAGCACTTGACTGACATAGCCTTACAAGATGCTGAATGTGCATGGTGGAGGTTTTTGGCTGTCTTTGGGGGGGGGTTGTGAAATGTAGGACATCAAAGGGGAATTGTTGCTGTTAAAACGGGCCAACCACTGCTGTTGTTTATTGTAAATGGCAACACTGTCCAACGCCTGACAAATAAACTGAGAAGTGGGGAAAATATGTTAGAAACGTCTATGAATTGGTCCATAATTAAACCACTCAGTCCTTGTTGAGTGTACTATGTTGTTTACTACAACACAGTACACTCAACAAGGACTGAGTGATTTTGTAGTTGTGAAAATATGCCTCTTTTATTTACGGACAGTCGATTCAGACAACCAATTTGGGGAAAAAACACAAACTTCCATTACAAGTGGGTGCTTTCGTTCATGTCTGGAATAGAAGAATAGAATAGAAACCGTTTTCCTTGGAAGGCTTTGTTATTTTCCATACAACCTGTAACAAACATCGGATGTGTTCTTTAACATTACCAATATTCAGCAAAAATGACATTGCAAAAACTAGAGACAAATGATGTTTGAGGAAAAGCAGGCCTTGATGGCAGACATCCGAGCACTAGTCTGTGACAGGTATGGCATGACAAAAGACAAGAGCAGTGAAGTAGAAAAGAGGAAGAAGAGGAGCGTTCTATAGGGAAGGAGACAGGCTGCTCTGAGCTCAGTCTATTATTTCATGCTCATGCAAACATGAATACACACTCAAACATGAATACACACACACACACACACGCACGCACGCCACCAGCTCCACAGTTAGACCCTCATCTTTTTCCTTATTTATTTATTTTCTTCCTGTCATAAAAACACTGATAACTGTGAACAAGAGCAAAAGGAAGAAAGTAAGAAAACAACAGAGATATAGTCATTTACATGCAGTCTATTTTCAGTCAGGGACAGCTCCTTTCCCTGTTACTGAATTAATCAAATCCAAAGGACATCATCTTCAAACTCAACATCCCCCTAAAGGCGAGCATCTCATTCCGTATGCAGCCGAGGAAACTTCACAACATCCTAAAAATACTGGCACTCCTGGAAGAGAGGTGCTCTACCAGTTGGAAGGGAAGCATGAGTAACTACCAAGCTCATGGAAATAGACATTGTGATTAGATGCAAAAGCTCCACTTTCATAAACAGCATTAGTTCTTGTTAGACATCGCACCCCTCCTACAGATGCAAGGCCTCTCTGTTTTGCCGAGCAAGGAAGAAAGGCATTGTGTGTGTTTTTTCCCAGGCTCTCTCTCTCTCCTTCTATGTTAAACACAACTGGGCACGATGTTCCTGTCAAACAGGTGTTTGTACTGGGTTTACATACAGTCCATGTTTGCCCACTTGTTGCTGTCTTTGGTAACAAGGTGTGAATGCTGACCAGAGAGAAGGATTCATTCTGTTACCAAAATCACATCAGCTGGGAGCTAATTAGGTTTTCTCCTGGCTATATAGGTCTCCAGTGGTCACATAGAGGTGTCCAATAAAAAGGGAAATGTTTATTGAAAATGTACCCTGAAATGTGTGATTTGGGAATCAGTTGATTAGCATTTGATATCATGAATGTTCGATCAATATGTTTGCTCAATAAAATATGATTTTAAACATAACCCTAACCTTAACTGCACTGCTAATCAATCCGAATGCACAACTCTAAACATAAATTCAGACCATAAAGTAATATTTTTAATGAATTTTCACAATATAGCCAATCTAAATTCAGCAGCTTGGAAAATCCCCAAGTTCTGCCTCCAGGAAATGACTCATGACAATAAACATCAACCTGCGTGTCTACAGGGACTTTACTACTTATGTGGCAGTTCTCCAGAACTTATTCCTGGACTGAAAAACACTTCCCAGCTACGAGTGTTGTTCCTTTGTTTTCTGTCCACCCGATGGCGAGTTGGGCTGGAGTTGCCATGGATACAAACAATATGACACAACCTGTATTTCAATTTCAAAAGGTAATGGAAGCAGACATTTAGCATCTTATCACTCACTGTCTGTCAGTGGCAGTTATCAACGTATCTCTCTTACTGTCAGATAGTCACACCCTGGACTCCCTGCTTATTACTCTGCCACTACAAATCAACAAAACAACCAATTCGATTTCTCTGCATTTTTATAAGCCCAAGGAAGTTTTCAGCATGTGCCGTGTCATGACTACAATATGCCTAACAGACGACCAGAACATCACACAAGGTTGGACTACACAATGTAGATCATATCTATTGGGTATCGATTTTGGATCAAAATATGTTGCATCAACATTGTGTAACGGAGTAAGCTCACTCCACAGCTAACCAATTGGATCCTTTTGTATAGCTCAATTGGTTGGTATGTTGTCAAGGAGTGTTAACAAGGCAGAGGTCCTGGGTTCGAGACTCATTTCAATCTACGGCAAGAGGCATCAGGAGGAAGAGGTACTTTCTAAGCAAGCAGCGTGAGATCTGTTAATTGCAGTAGGAACAAACAGTGTGGCCAGCTCAATGTCTATGACTGTGACATAATACTGACTAGATGCTTTGTTGTCAGTTATCTTGGGAGAGCCAAGTGAAAAACAAATCAAAGAGCTGTTGAAGGTGCGTGTCTCGTTTAGTAAATTGTACTGCCAAAGTTTTTAGTCAGTTCTTTTAACAAAACGAGTGCCTGCATAGCAAAAATATATACATTTTAGCAGACACTCTTATCCAGAGTGACTAACAGGAGCAATTAGGGTTCAATTCCTTTTTCAAGGACATATTGAAAGTCAGCTCAGGGATTGGAACAGGCAACCTTTCGGTTACTGGCCCAACGCTCTTAACCACTAGGCTCCCTACTGCCTGTGGGCTAGACAATTATGGGCTTGACAATTCTGGGCTAGACAATTCTGGGCTTGACAATTCTGGGCTTGACAATTCTGGGCTTGACAATTCTTAAAATACTACACTGTATCACCACACTGGTTCCATTTCCAGTGTAGCCAGATCATAAAGTATATAAATGCTTGCCCTCCACTGGATAGCATACTGCTATTCTCAGACCCATATGCATGGAGTAATTTTGTGTGCACAGCTTTAGTAAAATGAAGTGTACAGTATATAAAGTAATAACATGCAAGATCTACTCTCTGCACCATGAATGAGTCTGTCCTGCCGTGGGGAGCCGGTGACATGATTGTGATTGGACGAGACACTCAGAATCCAGATCAAAGCAATCTCTAGTGTTTTGGCCCCCAGCGCAGTGTAGAGCAGGCGTGCACACACACAAACACACACGCACATGCACACTCTCCCTCTCCCATACACACTGTAGAGCATGGGTCTGGCTTTGACAGTGAGGGGCGGAGCAGGCAGTAGCAGCTGAACGGGAGCATGAGGTCCTTGTAGTGCCTTCTATCTGACCTTGCCTGAGACACCAGTAGAGCAAAGCAGTGCCGTGGTTGGGGTTGTAGCTATGGCTGTGTTTGTGCAGTGTCTGTGCAGGGCCAAACAGCTCCCTCTTGCTCTCCCTCCTCCTGACAGGCCCATATAATTAGAGAGGGCTGAAAGCTGAACGGGACATGGTTACAAGAATTTGGTACTTATTTCATACTTTCCAATGGTAACAGACAAATTGACATTTGCATTCCCGCCAACCCGTAAATGGCAGCCTCTGTTTAATTGCCTTCATATGGCTAATCCAAATTAAGCATGCCCACAAAATACGATATTCCATTTCATTTGAATGGCTGGTGATTCCACCAAATCTTTCCTTTTCTTCTGAGTGTGCTTGAAATACCAAGACATCTGAATGGCTTAGAAAAATACCCCAATTTTTTGGTGAAGCTGTTTGCACAAGACAATATCATATTGGCCGATGCACGAGTGATGATTTTGAATGTGGTATTGAAGTGGTTTAGTGGCTTAGAGAAAAGTACACTTGAGTAGGAAAAACATGGTTAATTAAACCAGATGCTCTATTGTGTAACTAATGGCAGCATTCTTGCTCAAAGCCAACAGAGCAGAAATGACTGTGTAATATCAGAAGAATGATAGAATTATCTTCATGCCATAATTCATACAGCTCTCTTCATGTCTGAAGCTTTATCATCTCAGCAGTAGTTGGTTACATTTCCATCACCATAATCATGTGACGGAGGAATTAGAGCTGTCTTCATTAAAATATCTGCTATAGTCCTTTTCTCTGTACTCTACAGCTGAAATGCATTTAGGATGTCTCATGTACACTGTGTACAAAACATTACGAACACCTTCCTAATATTGAGTTGCACCCCCACCCCCTTTGCCCTCAGAACAGCCTCAATTCGTTGGGGAATGGACTCTACAAGGTGTCAAAAGCGTTCCACAGGGATGCTGGCCCATGTTGACTCCAATGTTTCCAACAGTTGTGTGTCAAGTTGGCTTGATGTCCTTTGTGTGGTGGACCATTTTTGATACACACAGGAAACTGTTGAGCGTGAAAAACCCACCAGTGCTGCAGTTGACACAAACCTGTGTGCCTGGCACTTACTACCATAGGTCGTTTATTTTAGTTAAATACTTTCTTAACACTTGTTTTTCTTAAAACTGCATTTGTTGTTAAGGGCTATATTCAGCACATGTAACAAGTAAAATTTGAATTGATTTTATACCCCGTTCAAAGGCACTTAAATATTTTATCTTACACATAAGCCCTCTGAATGGCACACATACACAATCCATGTCGCAATTGTCTCAAGGCTTAAAAATCATTCTTTAACCTGCCTCCTCCCCTTCATCTATACTGTTTGAAGTGGATTTAACAAGTGACATCAATAAGGGATCATAGTGTTCACCTGGTCAGTCCATGTCATGGAAAGAGCAGGTGTACATAATGTTTTGTACACTTTGTGTATAACACCATGTTTGAACTTGAATTTGCTATGTATTTGTTTTACCCTGCAATATTAACTCTAGTCATGTAAAGCAAATGTACATTACAGTGATTTTTGTATATTTTTTAAATATTTGTAAAATATTTTTTCATGTGATCGTCATCAAATTTAAAGCTAGAGTCCTTAATTGAAACAATAACAAAGTGGTTACCCTTCCTCTGTTTTTTGGTAAATGGTTTTGAAAGATGGGCCTGGAGAAATGTAACCACTTTCAAATTGATAGACAAAGCTATGGATGCAAGGACTGACCAGCCATGATAACACAATTATAGTTTTAACCAGGTTTTATGACAGTATATAGTTTTTGTTTATATTTACATTGTTTACTAACACTGGAGTAAAACAAGCGTATATGTTGGGTTCTGATGGGGTACGACAGTTGAACTAAGCTCATGAGGCATTTCCAAGTTATATTCTTCATAGAATCAATGGGTACATATCATTAATGTAGAAGTCCAAAAATGGATGTAGCAATTAAGAATTCTAGCTTTAACAGCCAATATGTTTTATGTAACTGACCAATAAAAGCTGGAACTGTGTGTATGTTGTGGAATAACAGGAGAGAGCGTTTTCAGACCCTGGACTGTAATGTACAGTAGCTTTTGTCAGCACTGACGGCAGCCCTACAGGCGATAACGGGGACCTTTCTTCTCCTCATAGAGGGCTGGCGCTGTCACCGAGGGAGTGCTACTACTCCTCAAAAAGAGACAGGGCCTTCAAGTCTGAAACTACCTCCTTTCTCCCACTCTTCATTCTCTCTGAGTCTTATATGTGATTCCCACAGGCTGCTGTAGATTTCTGTGCTAAAATGTGTCGGTGGTGTTCACGCAAACCTCATTTCACTGCACCAAAGTCTTTGCTGCCTTTTCAACCTATGCCGCCTCCTGATGGAATTTCCTGGTGTTGGAACTCTTGTGCAAACTCAATGACAACACTCACTGAGATGGTATCCTTCATATTAGCCTGTGTCCTTGCGACAGATAATCATACATTTTATATTGACTCTACCACTCTAAGTGTGAAAGAGGGCGCATCAGTGGCCCTTGGGTCTGAGACTATGTGGGCTCAGACCACACCATAACACCTCCAGCGTAGTCAGACAGCTCAAGAAAAATATCCATAATTGCAAGAGAGCGAGAGAGAAGAGGGCGGGGGCTTATGAATCTCGATCTTCATTGTGAGGTGGTTGGATCTCCGCCCCCCATGATCTGTAAGAGGTAGGATCTGTTTGGGTGGAGGAAGGGGCCGTGCGCCAGGCTGAGGTCTGCCTTGCTCTGAGAGGGTGACTCAGTTTTGTCAGCTTGGGTTCAAGTCAGGACATGCTCTCCAGCAGCTGGCTCTACAGGAGCTGTTGCACAACAGCAGGGAAAAGAGAAAGAAGGGCCAAGCTCCTGTCCAATGAGGAGGCACCTCAGGCAAATACACAGCTGAAGTTCAGTTCACCATGGACCAGACTTAATAGAACATCTCACAGGGCCAAAGAGCAGGTGCTGCCGCCGTAGATGAACATGTGAGAGAGTAAGGTTCTTTAACGTCCACAATACTAATCACTTGAGAAAGCATAAAAAGCATACGGGAAAGAACCAGGAAGGAGGCTGTTTAATAAATTGCCTTCACAGGTATAAAATCTCATGTACAGTATGTTGCCATTTAATTGACAGTTAACAGTGATATTTTTAACTACCCAGCATTAATTCACCATATTTCATAGATGATACTGGTCTCAGCCAGAAAGGCTTATCTAGTGAGTTGGTGCATTAGAGTAGCAGCAGCTGAAACCCATCTGCTCCAGCCAGCAGAAGAACTGGCTGCCTTAACAAGTAGGCAAACTGTCATTGAGGATTAATGCTCTACCTTAAACCTGAGTTAATAATAAATGGTCTGTTTACTTGTTCAAGGGGGAGGCCATATATAACAGCCCTCAAAACCCCTCTAAGTGCCCAAAATATAAATTCTGGTTAAGTGGGGACCTGCCTGCTTTGTGGCCTCCTGTTCCCCAATCATTACTAACAAAACAAGAGTTTTTATCCCATTTACAAAAAGGAAAAGGTCAGATTACATGCAAATATGCAGGGCTATAGATAGGATGCTCCAACATGCTGGACAGTGTCCCGTCAGTGAACCTCAGCCAGGTTCAGAAGAGGGTAAAGGCATCAAGATGAAAACAAATAATACTCTTGTCCATGTATCCATCCATTCTGACATCAAAATGAATATCAAAAACCTGTGTGTGACATACTCTACCATACTATATTCGATCCAGTGCCCTGTTGACCACTGGCACTCCAACAGAGCATGCAGCTTTCCTGAAAATCCCACCAAAGGTTTGCACAGAAAGCCGAGGGCGGCTTCAAAACTGCCGACATGCATCGCCCTCTCAGCTGCTGATATATGCAAGAAAATATGTGAAAGAAACCCCTAGGAAGGAGTCAAAGAAGTGTCTTACTCTCCCCCTCTCTCTGTGGTGCTCCTGGACCTAGAGGGATGCATTAGCCCACAGTGGGGATTTAACTAATGAGCCTCTCTCCACTGGGGGCATCTCAAGACAGGCTCTCTCCTACAATTGGTTCCAAAGGGTTTAAAAGAGCTGGTCGCGAGATTATAAGGTAATACAATGGATGGAAGAGATGTGGTGGAGGGATAACGCTTCACAATATTTGCTACTTATGATTGCTGGCCATAACTACACTATTGACTCTACATTTTGTCAACAGCATTAAAAATAGTGTGATTGATGTAGAGGAAATAGGATATGGATAAAATAAAGATTTTTAGTACAGAGAAAACTATCCATATAAACGTACAGTATATAAAAACATTTTGTAATCCAATTATTTGTATTAATTAATAATAATTCTCAGCAAACATGAATACATACACACAAAATTAACTTACAAAAAACGGGCTCCTACAAGATACTGTAGCTTCCATGCGCAGGTCCAAACATGCAAACAAAACCTGCTGTAATCCTTCCAATGTGTAGGCATAGGATTCTCCTGGCTGTTCTTGTAACATGTACAGCTGACAAAGAGCTTATCACCTAGGATTACTGCCTGGCTTTAAAGATGTTTTTGGCACAGCACCAAAGAGCAGGGTGTGGAACCTTACAAATCTCTCTCTCTCCCTAAACCTCGCTTGTCGTTGCACCGTGACATGACTGAGTGGTTACCATCAGCACAGGTTGGATTACTGTAACACTGACTGGCTATGTTTATGTCCGCACTCCATACCACCCGTCCCGGCCTTATGTTGAAAGAACATGCATCATCTGCCTTACATCCCAAACACATTTACTATGTAATCCGCCAGAATGTGTTTAATCAAAACCGTGATAAAAAAAAACGAATTCATCTGAGGCAGTGAGTTTGTCATCATTGAACAATTACTGTACAAGTCTGCCAAGTCTCGAAGGTAACATGGGTGTGTACCCCGGCAAAAAGACGTCCAATTCAATAGCAACTGACTGTGTTTTCCTGACAACCATTCATAAATAAACCACTTAAACATTGAGTCACTCATACTGTGCGTAGACTGGAGATGTGGAGCTACTCCACTATAAAGGTGCCTTAATGTATCATCCAGGCAAGCTGAGCAAGGAGTTAGTCAGACTCTTTCAACAGAGTGAGTCCATTGTCAGTCAGAAAACGTTAACAACCATTTCTCCAACACAGTCTTATGCCTGGAATAACTGAAGAAAATATTTTCTCTAAATTATTATAATTTCTCCTCGCCAATTTTCTCAGAATTCCTCGTTCCTGGAAATGCGACCATGGGTCGACCATTAGCATATACTGAGCGGTGAGCGTAAATATCACCCTGAGTTGCTAATTCTCCAAGGTCTATCTGCTGGCATAAATCATTAAGACAGATGCTCCTCTGAGATGCTCACAAGGTGCTAATATACATCTTGCGCCAAAATGCATTTGATTTCACTTGCTCTCTGCTCCATCTTTATCAACATGAATAACAAGCTGGGTTATGTTTGAATGTAACCCCTTGTTATGATGAATTGCATTGTTCTCGGATGGATCTGACACCATATCTAAGATGTGGCGTAGTCGGTTAACACTGATATCTGATGACAAAATAGCACATAGTTGATTTAATTATGCATCATTAATCCTGAGATTGATAAACAAACCAAGTTAATTCTGTATAGTATGTGTGGTTAGGTGAGCTTTGCATCTGAGACAGACTGAGTGATGTATGGAGGATCCATTTTGAGGGAGCCATTGTTCTCCCACTAATCCAGGCTCAGCTCTGTAACCAACGAGCACACAGTAGGTTTCAATGCACCAAGAAAACCTATTCTCTCCAGCTCGTTCCTTTGTTTACTTTTTTCAACCAAATATCATCAACGGGCAGAGAAAGTAGGTCTACGATTGAAATATGAGCTGTGTCTGAAGAAATACATTGTGACTAGCCAATTAAGTTTGGGCTTTTTTCTCCTCATTTTTGGCAGGCTCTTGTCTACTGCCAGGAGGCATGCGGTGGCAGCGCTGTGACTCTAGTGTCAGAGAGCACATAAAAGACAAGGGGCTTGCTCTACCTTTGAACGTGGAATGGGATTGGAGGGAGCGCCAGCTCTCTGCAGGCAAGGCTCAGGCTGATCAGAGGCTGCCCAGCGCTGCTACTGCAGCAGACACAGGCACAAACACTCATACTACAGCCCCTTTCAAAGGCCCTGTCTACGCACCACTGTTAGCCTGCACACTGAGAGCACACGCTCCATGACAGAGGGAAACTGAGACTGTATGCTGAAGAACAGCCCCCTGCAGAGATAGGGCAACTCTCACAATGGAATAAAGCTCCTGATTCCACAAACAGTCTCCATAGCATCCTAAATACTGTGTGTCCCTCAATGGCATGCCGGTGTGTGGAAATATGTCCAGTAGACCATGAATCAGACAATGGTTCTGCAAGAGTGGAGTCAAATTATAGAGGAAACATGTGCACGACATGTTATGAGTGCATTTACAGCAGACGCCTCATGCACACCTGTGTGGCTGCGTTGTGCACTGTGAATCAGAGAGCAGAGTTAAAATCCAGCTAGCTCTGACCTGTGCCTAAAGTTTCATTAAATTAAAACTAGCGTTGTGTTTTTTCTCCTTCTTCCACACAAAATATTAATTACATTATTTATAGTTCACAGTTGCCCAGTTAATTGTTCAGCAGTGGAGGATTTGACAGTCAGGGGCCCAGCTGAAGCCTGGGAGATGAACACAGGATGGGCGTGTGACGGGGGGTTGGGGTAGGGGGTCTAATACATTTCTACTGTCACTGGACTGTAAAGCCCAGATGGGACCCCCATGCGTTGCCTGATCTGCGTTGCACTGAGGCATACCACCTTCCCCTCTGTCCACCTCCTACTGTATCATCCTCCCCAGCAAGCTTCCACATTGCTTTGTTTTCTTACAGCATATGAGCACCTAATTTCTTCTCTTTGTGGCAAACAGGATGCTTTCTCCAAGGAAATTCATATTTCAATGATCAGTTTGGTTTGATGGTGTTTCCATACTAATTAATAATTATAAAGTGATTCCACCATGTTTTATATCCAGTGCCAAAGAAGAATATCCAAATATTCCTAAATGAGCATATTTTATTATTATCTAGAAAATTATGTGACAAAATGTATGTGGGTGAGACAGTTTGTTACCACGGACGATTATCAGGTTAACCAGAGAGAGAAAAACACGAGCTGGCAATTTTGTTGCTTTGTAATCTCTCAGCCCCCTACAGTATATCTGTGTAACAAATGCAGTGTGGACTCCCTAGCTTATAATAAAAGGGCCATGTTCTGGCTGCATCCCTCCAATTAAACTGATAATTATGCAAATGTGGCCTTTACTGAGTCAGCGAGTGGGCAGCAGCAGCAAGGAGGTCCTACGGGGCAGCTAGGTCTACTGCCGCACACACACTGTCTACTACCACACACCATAAACTAACCATCCTAGGCACACACACTGTCTACCACACACCATAAACTAACCATCCTAGACACACACACTGTCTACCACACACCATAAACTAACCATCCTAGACACACACACTGTCTACCACACACCATAAACTAACCATCCTAGACACACACACTGTCTACTACCACACACCATAAACTAATTAACCATCCTAGACACACACACACTGTCTACTACCACACACCATAAACTAATTAACCATCCTAGACACACACACACTGTCTACTACCACACAACATAAACTAACCATCCCGACACACACACTGTCTACTACCACACACCATAAACTAACCATCCTAGACACACACTGTCTACTACCACACACCATAAACTAACCATCCTAGACACACACACTGTCTACTACCACACAACATAAACTAACCATCCCGACACACACACTGTCTACTACCACACACCATAAACTAACCATTCTAGACATACACACTGTCTACCACACCATAAACTAACAAACCATCCCAGACACACAAACTGTCTACTACCACACACCATAAACTAACTAACCATCCCAGACACACACACTGTCCACTACCACATACCATAAACTAACTAACCATCCCAGACACACACATTGTCCACTACCACACACCATAAACTAACCATCCCAGACACACACCTTTAATTTTTGGAAACAAGAAACATTCAAGCATAATGTCAATCACCACGAGGAGGAAATGAGAGGCCCCTGTCGACTATACTCATGATTACATTTAAATGTCACTAAACAGGTCCAACTCTACCCCCTATGGATAGTATCAATCCTTGGGTGATGTGGCTGGTTTGCAAATTACTTTCAGAGATTCCAGTAACTCAACACACAACAAAAAGTATCTGTGTATAGGAGAAATGTATGATTTTGTTGAAGTTATTTAGCTGCCTTGTTCATAACACAATTTAATGTGTGGAAGAAGGTTTAAGATTATACTTAGAGGTATATCACCTGACAAGATTATTACAATTGATCATGGATAAAGGCATTCTCATTAGTATTGACTGCTATAGTTCCTAAGAAGGCCTGCCAGAGTGAGGAATCAGAGGATTCCAAGCTCTTTAATATGCAAGCCACTACAAAATGCTAATGCCAGAGACAAAGCAGCTCGCTGACAGGATTTCGATATGGGGGTTGTTAAGAGTCAGAGAGGGAGAGCCGGATGCTTCAGTGCTCTAATCCCACCTGCCTATCTCATGCACTGGGGGAGAGCAGAGATAGGCTGGCCCTAAGGAAGTTTAATATCTGCATCTGTTTGACCACATCTCGGCCCCCCTACATGCAGTGGAGCCTACGTGGCAGCCATGCTGGCAGCAGTGTGCCAGGGCTGGGGCCAGGGGAGAGCAGGATTAAACCAGGCTCTCCATGCAGGCTTCACTGAAACTTTCAAAATGCATGGATACTGGCCACATTAGTAGCCATCTGTAAAAGTTTGTTAGGGTTTTAGGTGAAAAGCCAAATTTCTTTAGCCTCCTGAGGTTGAAGAGGTGCTGTTGCGCCTTTTTCACCACACTGTCTGTGTGGGTGGATCATTTCAGTTTGTCAGTGATGTGTACAACGAGGAACTTAAAACCTTCCACCTTTTCCACTGCTGTGCCGCCGATGTGGATAGGGGGCGGTGCACCCTCTGCTGTTTCCTGAAGTCCACATTCATCTCCTTTGTTTTGTTGACGTTGCGTGAGAGGTTATTTTCCTGACACCACACTCCGAGAGCCCTCACCTCCTCCCTGTAGGCTGTCTTGTTGCTGTTGGTAATCAAGCCTACCACTGTTATGTCGTCTGCAAACTTTATGATTGAGATGGAGATGTGCATGGCCACGCAGTCATGGGTGAACAGGGAGTACAGGAGGGGGCTGAGCACGCACCCTTGTGGGACCCCAGTGTTGAGGATCAGCGAAGTGGGGTTGTTGTTTACTACGAAGTGGAGATGTTGTTTCCTATGTGTGCCATTCAGAGGGTGAATGGCAAGACAAAGAATGTAAGTACCTTTGAACGGGTATGGTAGTGAGTTGTTTTTGCACGCGGTACCAGAATTCTATGCTGCTGTTCTACAATGTGATTGTGGCATTTTGACGCTATTCTCTGCATCAAGACTGTATTTTCTGCTTCATATTAAGTTTTATAAAACTGTATTTTTTTACCACTCAATCTATTATCCTTTCTTCCTATAGTACTGTTGTTATTTATTAATTATTTTATTTAACCGTTAGTTAGTAGCAGCAAGTATCTATAGTATTATTGATGACTATATAATTACTATTATACAACATGTGGAACTAATCCTGAATGCTGATTGGTTAAAACCATATTCCAGCAGGTGTCTATTCGACAAGTTAGCACCCGCTAAAGCTTTGACGCTGAAAGCCCATTTACTCTGTTCCATCTGACTGCGCAATCCCCTGTCTCATCAGCCCAGCCAGACAGATCTCCAGTATAAAAAGCATCTTGACATTATCTCACATTTCTTTTAGACTAACATTTAGTTTTCAACAGCAGAGATTTGTGTACATCTTAATGTCTGTCTCTCCAACATTTTCAGTTGGGAGTCGGGATGAGACAGACAGGTAGGCAGCTTTTTCTCAGCCAGTCAAAATCCTGAATCAGCATAATTTTTTTCTTGATATACTGTATACAAAGTCATCAATAGACAGTTAAAACAGCTAGTGCAGCTAGTTTGCATTCTTTTCAGCTTCAGTTTGAAGTGATTTTGTTAGCTGTGTTGTTGGATAGCTCTCGAATAACAGTGTCCTGATGAGAGAGAGCACATGTTCTATGCCAGGCAAAATCGCATATCATTAGCTCATTGTTAAGGAGGCATCCAAATAAATCTCACTAGAAACCAGCTTAAACAAATTCAAATGAAGCTACTTTGATATTATTCTGGCTGGACTGTTTGATGTGCCCGTAAGTTAGCCATAGTTGGCTAGCTAGCAAGCAAGCAAGCAAGGGATAAGAAAGTTTCCATCCAGTATGGCAATGTAACGACTGGGTTGCATCCATAGATATAGAACAGATTTTAAAAAATGAACGACTGGGTCGCTGCTTGGCAACCTAACCGATAGAACGAACAACCAGCCGACTTGGGTAGCTACCCTAGATTTGTGTCGGGACTATATCTTGTGGAAGGATGAAATTGTATGAATAAATTCATCTAAATAACGTTTTTAATGAAAATATGTCCATTTTTATTTTAATATTTTGGTAGCCTGTTGTATAAAAGTGATAATCTCCTCGAAGCCAGTGTATGGAGGATATTTTGGCACAGTTGGTCATCCCTTGACGCTAACAATACCCATGCCAATATACAGTACGTCCAGGAAGTATTCAGACCCCTTGACTTATTCCACATTTTGTTTAAGTTGCAGCCTTATTCTAAAATGGATTCAATATTTTTTTCTCATCAACCTACACAAAATACCTCTTAATGACAAAGCAGAAACAGGTTTTAGAAATTTTGGCAAATCTATAAAAAATCTAAAACAGAAATAACTGAATTGCATAAGGGGTCCTGTGTAGCTCAGTTGGTAGAGCATGGCGCTTGTAACGCCAGGGTAGTGGGTTCTATCCCCGGGACCACCCATACGTAGAATGTATGCACACATGACTGTAAGTCGCTTTGGATAAAAGCGTCTGCTAAATGGCATATATTATATTATTATATTATAATTCAGACCCTTCGTTATGAGACTCGAAATTGAGCTCAGGTGCATCCTGTTTAAATTGATCATCCTTGAGATGTTTCTAAAACCTGATTGGAGTCCACCTGTGGTAAATTAAATTGATTCTACACGATTTGGAAAGGCACACACCTGTCTATATAAGGTCCCGCAGTTGACAGTACATGTCAGAGCAAAAATCAAGCAATGAGATCAAAGAAATTGTCTGTAGAGCTCCGAGACAGGATAGTGCCGAGAAACAGATCTGGGGAAGGGTAGCAAAAAAATTATGCAGCATTGAAGGTCCCCAAGAACACAAAGGCCTCCATCATTCTTAAATAGAATATTTGTTACCACCAAACTGAGCAATCGGGGGAGAAGGGCCTTAGTCAGGGAGGTGAACAAGAACCTGATGGTCACTCTGACAGAGCTCCAGATTTCCTCTGTGGAGATGGGAGAACCCTCCAGAAGGACAACCATCTTTGCAGCACTCCACCAATCAGTGGCCAGATGGAAGCCACTCCTCAGTAAAAGACAGATGACAGCCCGCTTGGTGTTTGCCAAAAGGCACCTAAACACTCTCAGACCATAAGAACCAAGATTGAAATGTTTGGCCTGAATGCCAAGTGTCACGTCTGAAGGAAACCTGGCACCCATCCCTACTGTGAAGCATGGTGGTGGCAGAATCATGCTGTGGTGATGTTTTTCAGCGGCAGGGAGACTATTCAGGATTGAGGGAAAGATGAATAGTGCAAAGAACAGAGAGATACTTGATGAAAACATGCTCCAGAGCGCTCAGGACCTCAGACTGGGGCGAATGTTCACCTTCCAACAGGACAACGACCCTAAGCACACAGCCTAGACAAAACAGAAGTGGCTTGGGGAGTCTCTGAATGTCCTTGAGTGTTCGATCGGACTTGAACCCGATCTAACATCTCTGGAGACACCTTAAAATAGCGGAGCTGCGACGCTCCCCATCCAACCTGACAGAGCTTGATAGGATATGCAAAGAAGAATTGGAGAAACTCCCCAAATACAGGTGTGCCAAGCTTGTAGCGTCCTACCCAAGAAGACTTGAGGCTTTAATCGCTGCCAAAGGTTTGATTCAACAAAGTACGAGTACTGGATGTTCAGATTACTTGACCCTATCCCCTCCTCTCTTCTCCAGACCATTTCCGGAGACCTTCTCCCTTACCTCACCTCGCTCATCAACTCATCCCTGACCGCTGGCTACGTCCCTTCCGTCTTCAAGAGAGCGAGAGTTGCACCCCTTCTGAAAAAACCTACACTCGATCCCTCCGATGTCAACAATTACAGACCAGTATCCCTTCTTTCTTTTCTCTCCAAAACTCTTGAACGTGCCGTCCTTGGCCAGCTCTCCCGCTATCTCTCTCTGAATGACCTTCTTGATCCAAATCAGTCAGGTTTCAAGACTAGTCATTCAACTGAGACTGCTCTCCTCTGTATCACGGAGGCGCTCCGCACTGCTAAAGCTAACTCTCTCTCCTCTGCTCTCATCCTTCTAGATCTATCGGCTGCCTTCGATACTGTGAACCATCAGATCCTCCTCTCCACCCTCTCCGAGTTGGGCATCTCCGGCGCGGCCCACGCTTGGATTGTGTCCTACCTGACAGGTCGCTCCTACCAGGTGGCGTGGCGAGAATCTGTCTCCTCACCACGCGCTCTCACCACTGGTGTTCCCCAGGGCTCTGTTCTAGGCCCTCTCCTATTCTCGCTATACACCAAGACACTTGGCTCTGTCATAACCTCACATGGTCTCTCCTATCATTGCTATGCAGACGACACACAATTAATCTTCTCCTTTCCCCCTTCTGATGACCAGGTGGCGAATCGCATCTCTGCATGTCTGGCAGACATATCAGTGTGGATGACGGATCACCACCTCAAGCTGAACCTCGGCAAGACGGAGCTGCCCTTCCTCCCGGGAAAGGACTGCCCGTTCCATGATCTCGCCATCACGGTTGACAACTCCATTGTGTCCTCCTCCCAGAGCGCTAAGAACCTTGGCGTGATCCTGGACAACACCCTGTCGTTCTCAACCAACATCAAGGTGGTGGCCCGTTCCTGTAGGTTCATGCTCTACAACATCCGCGGAGTACGACCCTGCCTCACACAGGAAGCGGCGCAGGTCCTAATCCAGGCACTTGTCATCTCCCGTCTGGATTACTGCAACTCGCTGTTGGCTGGGCTCCCTGCCTGTGCCATTAAACCCCTTCAACTCATCCAGAACGCCGCAGCCCGTCTGGTGTTCAACCTTCCCAAGTTCTCTCACGTCACACCGCTCCTCCGTTCTCTCCACTGGCTTCCAGTTGAAGCTCGCATCCGCTACAAGACCATGGTGCTTGCCTACGGAGCTGTGAGGGGAACGGCACCTCAGTACCTCCAGGCTCTGATCAGGCCCTACACCCAAACAAGGGCACTGCGTTCATCCACCTCTGGCCTGCTCGCCTCCCTACCACTGAGGAAGTACAGCTCCCGCTCAGCCCAGTCAAAACTGTTCGCTGCTCTGGCCCCCAATGGTGGAACAAACCCCTCACGACGCCAGGACAGCGGAGTCAATCACCACCTTCCGGAGACACCTGAAACCCCACCTCTTTAAGGAATACCTAGGATAGGATAAGTAATCCCTCTCACCCCCCCTTTAAGATTTAGATGCACTATTGTAAAGTGACTGTTCCACTGGATGTCATAAGGTGAATGCACCAATTTGTAAGTCGCTCTGGATAAGAGCGTCTGCTAAATGACTTAAATGTAAATGTAATAATAATAATAATATATGCCATTTAGCAGACGCTTTTATCCAAAGCGACTTACAGTCATGTGTGCATAATGTAAATGAGTAAAATGTCTGAATACTTTTTAAAAATATAAATTGGCAAAAATTCTAAAACCAGGTTATTGATTTGTCATTATGGGGTATTGTGTGAAGATTTATGAGGATTTTTAAATATACTTTTTAGAATAAGGCTGTAATGTAAGAAAGTGTGAATAAAGTCAAGGTATCTGAATACTTTCCGAATACACTGTATCCTCCAAAGACTTATAGGGCATTATCAATTATCATACTGTATATACTACATGTATTATTGTCTGAGAGGCTTTGCTATTAGCCTGTCTAAGAGGCTGTGCTTGTGAGACAGGGAGGGAAACTTGAGGTAAATCCAGTGTTTGTGATACAATATTGGCAAACAAACAAAGTGAGAGTGGCGTATAGCATATATTACATATGTCGACCATGGGTCAGCAAAAAAAGCGGCAAAAGCTGGCATCCTAAATACTTTTTGTTCATTTTTTAAATGTATTTAATTTATTCTTCCCTGGAAAAACTAGGCTACAGCGGTGCATACATTTTATCATCATGTCAACCTATTATCAACACTGGACATGTATCTTACAGATGCCTGCTTTGTCGCCAAGTGAGGAAGATATTTCGCAATCATCAAATTTGGTGAGTATTATGGCTTGGATAGGTTTAAGCCTGGTCGAGGCAGAGGAGAGTGAGCAACAAAATGAGGTAGTTTGTGTGGATGTTCAGATTGAATGGTGTGTGTGTGTAATCAGCTATATTGTGTGGAGAGACTATGGCATGAGTGAGGCTAGGTTCTAGATGTAACGGGTTATTGTAAACTATTGAGCTAGACAGGATTGTCTAGGTTTATGCTTTGGTGTCATCCAATGTTCCCTCAAAATGTTTTCGTTAATGAGCAGGTCTGCTGAGCTCAAACTTGAACATTGTGAAAAAAAACTTCCAGCACACATTTACTATGAACAGTGATGCTGTACCCACTTTAAGTTACAGTTTTAACAGTGGCCATGTAGGCTATTGTGGTCATAATTTGATCATAATGTTGTCTATTTCCGTGTTGGCTCCCTCTTTGTTATGGACTATGAGCCGGTTTGTAACATCAGATTATTCAAGCCTGTCTCAAAATACAACACTGCCCCTTTAAGAAAATAGAAAAGGCTTGCTGTCTACAAATGTATACGTTTTGTGCTCTTGTAGGAAGCAATCATTCCCCTATTACTGACTACAAATGATCTATAACTGGGCTAATAACTCACTAACCCACTGAACAGAACATGCACTCGTGGCTACATGCAGCTCTCGCTTTGATCTCAAAACAAGTGCATCTACTCATGACCGCTCATGCTGTACACAGTCCAGTTCAAAGTGAATGTCACTGATCCGCATATGGTCTTGTTGCATTTAGGCCTACTGAAGGTCTGATTGTTTATGCAACACCAGTCTGTGTTGTGTAAGGGCTGAGTAGTGCATGTCAATGCAACAGAATCCTACTCTGATGCATTCTACCTACAACAAAATGACTTGCAAAGTTAATTTCGTTTCGGTATGTTGCATTGAAGGTGTCTAATATTGCGTTGATTCGATCACAATTGCCACAGTAAAGAGAAACGTATGCAAAAATTAAAAACAGGACTGTAGAAATTAGGTTTGAGTAGTAAGCTATATGCCCAATACATTATCACCGCATATTGGCTTTGCTTGAATTGGCTTGAAAATGCATTGGTAGGCTATAAGCACTACAAAAAAACAATTACCGACAAGGACATGGGGGGGAACAGAGGGTTAAATACACAACATGTAATTGATGGAATTGGAAACAGGTGTGATGGAAGACTAGAAAAAAAACAATGGAAAATGAAAAGTGGATCAGCGATGGCTAGAAGGTCGGTGACTTCAACCGCCGAACGCCGCCCGAACAAGGAGAGAGAAGTCGTGACACGCATTTTCTAGTACAGCCATTATTGAAGGTACTTGAGGTCACGAGAAAATCTGGACATGGCCTTATGTAAGGAATTAGGCACATTCCCATGTTTACTACAGTATGTATTGTAGGCTATGTGTACTTGTCAGACTGCACAGTTGCCTGATAAACAAATGCAGGTGACTTGCATCTTCAAAATGCTTTAAATGCTTTATTATCCAAATGTAAAAGCATATACTGTACAGTACTGTATTTCATCATCAGCATTTTTATGCTTTCGTTAAATAATGCTAAAAACACTCTTTCAAAATGCAGATGTTGATTTAGTTATGGATCCATTACTATGGGAATAAATATCACTGAATTACAGAAAAAATTGAACAAAGTTGTCTAATGAAGACAAACTAATTGTTGGTTACTGGAAAATACTCTTTCAAACACACATGGTCATGTTGTATAGCGTCATCATGGCTATTAGCAGGGTTATATTTTGGCCATTATAAATATTATTTTGGCTTTTATTCAGATTACAATCACTAACTGTCGTTTTTTTTTAAAACAAAATATTCTCCAAAATATTGTTATTCAGCATCGTTTCATGCTGCTCTGAGACTAGCATGGAGAAACTAAAATGTTATATATTCCATTAAATTCTTAAGACATACAGTATGTGTTGACTGAATATAAGCAACTGACGTCTGCTAAATAATCAAGTTACGTTTCTCCAGAAATAAATCATTCTAAATAACAAACTAGCTTTATTTACAAATTAGTGAGAATGTCTCACCCCATGTTCAAGAATTACCTTTTTCCAGCTCACTCTAGGTTAAATGAAAATGAAATCTCCAAAATATCATTACTTAAATTTAAAAAATGAATCAAATTGTATTAGTTATATGCGCCGAATACAACCGGTGTAGACCTTACAGTGAAATGCTTACGTACAAGCCCCTAAACAACAGTGAAGTTTTTTTTAATACAGAGAAGAATAAGAGTAAAGTAACAAGTAATTAAAGAGCAGCAGTAAAAAAACAATATATATATATATAGGGGCTTGCCGGTACAGAGTCAATGTGCACTGGTCAGGGGCACTGGTTATTTGAGGTAGTATGTACATGTAGGTTGAGTTAATTAAAGTGACTATGCGGAGTTGACGAGAAAGAGTGGCAGTGGTGTGGAGAGGGAGGCGTAATCCAAATAGTCTGGGTAGCCATTTGATTAGATGTTCAGGAGTCTTATGGCTTGGGGGTAGAAGCTGATTAGAAGCCTCCTGGACCTAGACTTGGCGCTCCGGCACTGCTTGCCAATGTGGTAGCAGAGAGAATCTATGACTAGGGTGGCTGGAGTCTTTGACAATTTTTAGGGCCTTCCTCTGGCACCGCCTGGTATAGAGGTCCTGGATGGCAAGAAGCTTGGCCCCAGTGATATACTGGGCCGTTCGCACTACCCTCTGTAGTGCCTTGGGGTCAGAGGATGAGCAGTAGCCATACTAGACAGGGATGCAATCAGTCAGAATGCTCTCGATGTTGCAGCTGTAGAACCTTTTGAGGATCTGAGGACCCATGCCAAATCTTTTCAGTCTCCTGAGGGGGAATAGGTTTTGCCGTGCCCGCTTCACGACTGTCATGGTGTGCTTGGACCATGTTAGTTTGTGGGTGATGTGGACACCAAGGAACTTGAAGCTCTCAACCTGCTGCACTGCAGCCCAGTCAATGTGCTCAGTCCTCTTTTTCCTGTAGTCCACAATCATCTCCTTTATCTTGATCACATTGAGGGAGAGGTTGTTGTCCTGGCACAATACGGCCAAGTCTCTGACCTCATCCCTATAGGCTGTCATGTTGTTGTCGGTGATCAGGCCTACCACTGTTGTGTCATCGGCAGATGTAATGATGGTGTTGGAGTCGTGCCTGGCCGTGCAGTCATGAGTGAACAGGGAGTACAGGAGGGGGCTGAGCAGCGTGGCAGATGTGTTGTTACCTACCCTTACCACTTGGGGGTGGCCCGTCAGGAATTCCAGGATCTAGTTGCAGAGGGAAGTCTTTAGTCCCAGGGTCCTTAGCTAATTGCTGAGCTTTGAGGGCACTATGGTGTTGAACGCTGAGCTGTCCAGGTGGGAAAGGGCAATGTGGACTGGAATAGAGACGGCATCATCTGTGGATCTGTTGGGACGGTATGCAAATTGGAGTAGGTCTAGGGTTTCTGGGATGATGGTGTTGATGTGAGCCATGACCAGCCTTTCAAAGCACTTAATGGCTACAGATGTGTGTGCTCCGAGTCGGTATTCATTTAGGCAGGTTAACTTACTGTTCTTGGGCACAGTCACTATGGCGGTCTGCTTCAAACATGTTGGTATTACAGACTCGGACAGGGAGAGGTTGAAAATGTCAGTGAAGACACTTGTTAGTTGGTCAGCGCATGCTTGCAGTACACGTCCTGGTAATCCGTATGGCCCTGCGACCTTGTGAATGTTGACCTGTCTAAAGGTCTTACTCACATCGGCTGCGGAGAGCATGATCACACAGTCTTCTGGTAAAGCTAGTGCTCTCATGCATGTTTAAGTGTCATTTGCCTCAAAGCGAGCATAGAAGTAGTTTAGCTTGTCTGGTAGGCTCATGTCACAGGGCGGCTCTCAGCTGAGCTTCCCTTTGTAGTCTGTAAAGTTTGCAGGCCATGCCACATCCAACGAGAGTCAGAGCCGGTGTAATACGACTCGATCTTAGTCCTGTATTGATGCATTTCCTGTTTTATGGTTCGTCAGCGGGCATACCAGGATTTCTTATAAGCATCCGGGTTCGAGTCCCGCTCCTTGAAAGCGGCAGCTCTAGCCTTCAGCTCAGAGCAGATGCTGCATGTAATTTATGGCTTCTGGTTGGGGTATGTACATACAGTCACAGTGGGGACAACGTCATCGATGCACTTATTGATGAAGCCAATGACCGATGTGGTGTACTCTTCAATGCCATTGGAGGAATCCCGGAACATATTCCAGTCTGTGCTTTCAAAACAGTCCTGTACCTTAGCATCTGCTTCATCTGACCACTTTTTTATTGATCTTCTTACTGGTGCCTCCTGCTTTAATGTTTGCTAGATAGTAGGAATCAGGAGGATTAAATTATGGTCAGACTTAACAAATGGAGGGTGAGGCAGAGCTTTGTATACATCTCTGTGTGTGGAGTATAGGTGGTCCAGAGTTATTTTTCCTCTGGTTACACGTTTAAAATGCTGATAGAAATTCGGTAAAACTGATTTAAGTTTCCGTGCATTAAAGTCCCCGGCTACTAGGAGTGCCGCCTCTGGGTGAGCGTTTTCTTGTTTGCTTATGGCGGAATACAGCTCGTGCACCAGCTGTTGTTTACAAAAATACATAGACCGTCGCCCCTTGTCTTACCAGATGCCGCTGTTCAAACCTGCCGGTACATCGTGCAACCAGCCAGCTTTATGTTGATATTGTCGTCGTTCAGCCACGACTCCGTGAAGCATAAGATGTTACAGTGTAATGTCCTGTTGGTAGTTTAATCTTCCCAATAACACGTCTATGTTATTGTCCAAAGATTGAATGTTTGCAAGGAGAATTTAGGGGAATGGGAGTTTATTCGATCGCCTCCGACTTCTCAGAAGGCGCCGCTCTCAGGCCTCTCTTTCTCTGCCTCCTCTTCACACAGATCACTGGGGTCCAGGTCTGTTCACGAGGGAGCCGTATATCCAGCGCCTCGGGCTCGTCACAGTCGTGAAAGAAGAAAAAATATGTTGCTAGTCTGTGGTGAGTAATCGTTGTCCTGATGTCTAGAAGTTATTTTAAGTTATTTTTAGACAACTCTATTGAAAACCCAAACTCAAATTGCTGAAAAAAGTTAATTAAATTAATGAGAGAAGAGTCAGATTAACTGATTCCTAAAATAGAAGTGTAGATGGCACTATTTTGCTTAGTGCAGAGTAGTGTTGTCACAATACCAGCATTTTGACTTCAATACTGATAGCAGGTTTAGTATCACAATACTCAATACCAAAACAAAACTCAATAACAAAACAATACTGGATAAAAATCATTGAAAAGCATATTATTACCTAAAGTCACAGAATAACCACTGGGCTTTCTTTAAAACAATATTGAACTGGCATATCAACTAAAATAACAAATAGAATATATTTTATTGAATAATACACCGAAATATGAACGCAACATGAAACAATTTCTACGATTTTTCTGACTTCATTAGGGCCTATTCTATGGATTTCACATGACTGGGAATAAAGATATGCATCTGTTGGTCACAGACACCTTTTAAAAAGGTAGGGGCGTGGATCAGAAAACCATTCAGTATCTGGTGTGAACACCATTTGTCTCATGTAGCACATCACATCTCCTTCACATAGAGTTGATCAGACTGTTGATTGTGGCCTGTGGAATGTTGTCCCGCTCCTCTTCAATGGCTGTGCAAAGTTGCTGGATATTGGCGGGAACTGGAACACAATGTTGTACACGTTGATCCACAGCATCCCAAACATGCTCAATGGGTGACATGTTGGGTGAGTATGTAGACCATGGAAGAACAGGGCCATTTTCAGCTTCCAGGAATTGTGTACCGACCCTTGCGAAATGGAGCCGTGCATTATCATGCTAAAACATGAGGTGATGGCGGCAGATGAATGGCACGACAATGGGCCTCAGGGTCTCGTCACAATATCTCTGTGCATATAAAATGCCATCAATGAAATGCAATTGTGTTCGTTGTCCGGAGATTATGCCTGCCCATACCATAACCGCGCCTCCACCATTGGGCATTCTGTTCACAACGTTGACATCAGCAAACCGCTTGCAAACCTGAGTGGTGCAGCGATCTAGGCACTGCATCTCAGTGCCTGGTTCAGGGACTGGCCTTGATTGGGAGTCCCATAGAGCGGCGCACAATTGGCCCAGCGTTGTTCGGGTTTGGCCAGGGTAGGCCTTCATTTTAAATAAGAATTTGTTCTTAACTGACCTGTAGTTTAAAAGTTAGTTAAAAATAATGAAATAAATAAAACATGGTTTTTGGATGTACTGACAAATTCTCTAAAACGACGTTGCAGGCAGCTTATGGTAGAGAAACTAACATTCAGTTCTCTGGCAAGAGCTCTGGTGGACATTCCTGCAGTCAACATGCCAATTACACACTCCCTCAAAACTTGAGATATCTGTGGCATTGTGTTGTGTGACAAAACTGCACATTTTAGAGTGTCCTTTTATTGTCCCCAGCACCTGTGTAATGATCATACTGTTTAATCAGTTTCTTGATATGCCACACCTGTCAGTTGGATGGTTTATATTGAAAAAAAGAATTTCCGAGAAATAAGCTTTTTGTGCATATGGAATATTTCTGGGATCTTTTTTTCAGCCTATGAAACATGGGACCAACACTTCACATGTTGCGTTTATATTTTTGATCCGTATATATTCCATTTCTTTCACAAATAAAACACCATATTAAATGAGAGAAGAATATCTTATATTTTCTCATGCAAAAACATATCTGAAAATAATTTTACAATTACATCTAAATTGTTTAAAAAATGTAATTTTATACAATTTCACGCAGTTAATTTGCTATCTATGTAATGAGTATGATGGTAGACAGAGTGCTGGTTTCGAGTGCAGGGCACTGCAGTTGTTTATTTCGTAAAGGACCACAGGAGGAGGCAGGTAACAGTGTCGAGGGACAGGCAGGACATACACAATACATCCAAAAAGGTAACAGAACAGGCAGGGAAAAAGGCTAATAATGTAGTCCGGGAGATGAGGCAAGAGGTTGAAGACAGGAAATCTGATAGGCAAAAGTACTGTACATTGTTAGTGAGGATGGCCCAAACTACAATACACAGGAGGACTAATATGGACATAAACAGAGCTCCAAATAGACTGCATCAAAACAAACAATACCTCACAATACCTCACGTTTTGCAACTAAACCTCCCTTGGACTGTACTGCTTTGTAGCACCTTTTGCATAGTTGGCTGGTGGACTGGCCCTCACCTTTTGCTCTGTGGGCAAAGTATTCCCATAGTTAGCTTCTGGATACAGTTTTGTCCACAAGCTGCAGGTGTGGAGGTATGATGTTTTTGTCAGAAGAAGCCATGCTGTCTACATTTTCTCTCTTCTCTTACATTCTTCTCATGCGCAAGCACAAGTAGCCACTAGCCTGGCTAGCATACTACTGACACCTTGAGAAGATTCAGACAAATTACTGGACAGACTCGATCCTCTCAATCCGTATGTGATGTGAGACACATTTCACAGAAGTACAGAAAGTAACACAAATTCTAGTCCCAAACCGTTTTTCATGTTCTGGTATCGAAAAAGTACTGAAGTTTCGGTATACCATGCAACGCTAGCACAGAGATGTATTATAGGGGCCTACAGAATGGCTCGGCAGTCTAAGTAACTGCATCGCAGTGCTAGAGGCATCAATAGAGATCCGGGTTCGATCCGCGACCGCCTAGCATCTTCCGGGTTAGGGGAGAGTCTGGCTGGCTGGGATGTCCTTGTTCCATCTTGCTCTAGCGACTGCTTGTGGTGGCTGGTCGCATGCATGCTGACTTCAGGTCGCCAGCTGTATGGGATTTCCTCCGACACATGCGGCTAGCTTCAGAGTTAAGCGAGAAGTGTGTCAAGAAGAAGTGCAGCTTGCCGGGTCAGGTTTCGGAGGACGCATGGCTCTCGAACATTCGCCTCTCCTGAGTCTGTACGGGAGTTGCAGCGATGGGACAAGACTGACTACCAATTGGATATCATGGGGAGAAAAAAGGGGTAAAAAAACAAATGTATAAACAATTCATAAATAAAGAGATGTATTATAGATAATGAATGAGACCTGGGACCATCACATGACAAAAACCTCCAGAGGTCCATGACAAAAAGTCCCAAGAGCGTTCAGAGGACCTCCAGGGGACCGTGACACAACGTCCCAAGAACAAGCTAAAAATGTCCTCGGGGACGCTCCCGGCACCAACTGTGAACTAGACAAAACCTCCAGGGGCCCATGACACAACGTTCCAAGAACGTCCTAGAAATTTCCTCTGGGACGTCCCCGGGACTAACCGGGAACGAGACACAAAACCGGGACCTATAAAAAGGTCCCGCAGAAATTGTTCCCTTGGGACCATCATGCAACATCCTAAGGACTAGTAAAATGAAAGTCCAGAGTACGTCCTAAAAAGGTCCTGAGATGGTCCTCAGTGACATCCTGGGAACTTACAGGGAACTACACAAAGGTCCTCCAGATAACATTCCCTTGAGACCATCACGCGACATGGGAACGTCACCGAATGTCCTGAGGACGTACCATGTTTGCTGAGTAGCCAGTGTGATTCTAGGAAGCTTTTCATTTCACCCCTAATACCATCTGGGTTGTCATTGATTCTAATTAGCATGATTTACCTGCACATGTGAATAGACATGCCAGACGTATGCCATTATGGCATGACTCAGACTAGAGAAAACTGCTGACATCCCCTCTCCCTTCAAAGCAGCGTTCACTGTGTGTCTACTAGAGGTCGACCGATTAATCGGAATGGCCGATTAATTAGGGCCGATTTCAAGTTTTCAGAACAATCGGAAATCTGTATTTTTGGTCGCCGATTTCCGATTATTTATTTATTTTTTAAAAAATTATACCCGTTAAGAACACATTCTTATTTTCAATGACTGCCTAGGAACTGTGGGTTAACTGCCGTGTTCAGGGGCAGAACGACAGATTTTTACCTTGTCAGCTCAGGGGTTTCAATCTTGCAACATCACAGTTAACTAGTCCAACGCTCTAACCATTGCACTCCACGAGTAGCCTGCCTATTACGCGAATGCAGTAGAAGCCAAGGTAAATTGCTAGCTAGCATTAAACTTATCTTATAAAAAATAATCAATCATAATCACTAGTTATAACTACTAATCCAGTTTAGCAGGCAATATTAACCAGGTGAAATTGTGTCATTTCTCTTGCGTTCATTGCACGCAGAGTCACGGTATATGCAACAGTTTGGGCTGCCTGGCTCATTGCGAACTAATTTGCCAGAATTTTATGTAATTATGACATACATTGAAGGTTGTGTAATGTAACAAGAATATTTAGACTTCGGGTTGCCACCCTTAACGGTTCCGTATTTCACTGAAATAATAAACGTTTTGTTTTCTAAATGATATTTTCCGTATTTGATCATATTAATGACCAAAGGCTCGTATTTCTGTGTGTTATTATGTTAGAATTAAGTCTGATTTGATATAGCAGTCTGACTGAGCAGCAGCAGGCCCATAATCATTAATTCAAACAGCACTTTCGTGCGTTTTGCCAACAGCTCTTCGCAAGCACAGCGCTGTTTATGACTTCAAGCCTATCCTCCTAATGGCTGGTGTAACCAATGTGAAATAATAATGGCTAGCTAGTTAGCTGGGTGTGCGCTAATACTGTTTCAAACGTCACTCGCTTTTAGATTTGGAGTAGTTATTCCCCTTGCGCTGCAAGGGCCGCGGCTTTTGTGGAGCGATGGGTAACAATGCTTCGTGTGTGGCTGTTGTCGATGTGTTCCTGGTTCGAGCCCAGGTAGGGGCGAGGAGGGGGACGGAAGCTATATTGTTACACTGGCAATACTATAGTTCCTATAAAAACATCCAATAGTCAAAGGTATATGAAATACAAATGGTATAGAGAGAAATAGTCCTATAAATACTATATTAACTACAACCTAAAACCTCTTACCTTGGAATATTGAAGTCTCATGTTAAAAGGAACCACCAACTTTTCATATGTTCTCATGTTCTGAGCAAGGAACTTAAACGTTAGCTTTTTTACATGGCACGTATATTACTTTCTTCTCCAACACTTTGTTTTTGCATTATTTGAACCAAATTGAACATGTTTCATTATTTATTTGAGGCTAAATTGATTTTATTGATGTTTTATATTAAGTTAAAATAAGTGTTAATTCAGTATTGTTGTAATTGTCATTATTACAAGTTTTTTGTATTTTTTAAATTGGCCGATTAATCGGTATCGGCTTTTTTGGTCCTCCAATAATCGGTATCGGTATCGGCGTTGAAAAATCATAATCAGTAGTGCTCTAGTGTCTATTGTACCTTATAATATCTCTGCTGGGTCTCCTTTCCTTTCTGATGCAATTCCATCATCATCCTATTAACCTTTTACTGGGCTAAATCAGTCAAACAGTGTTTCTTGGTAGTCTTGAACAAATCTACTTTGAAAAAAAATTATACACCTCATATACATGATTATGGACTTCAAAAAGAAGACACCTGTACCATGTCAGATATAGAGTGGAAATGTATTACATTTTTGAGTTTGTATCCCAATATTACACTAGATACATCACAGAGACTGAAATATAACAAATCCGTTTGACATAGAAAAACTGATTTTCAGCTTGTTTTTTAAAATAATGTTGATTAATTATGAAAAATATGAATAACATTCCACCCATGAGGCCTCTAGATAATTTGACTGCTATGCGGAAACAGACAAAAAAAGCAAGTATAAACAAGTATAAACTCAACCATGAAGACATCTAAAAGAGAAGAGCGTAACAGTTCTACTGGAGGCAAAATGTAGGTAGATACACATTCATATTATATCTACATTATGCCTAACTCAATAATGTTTGACAGGCACATTGCTTTGCATTTGTATTTACCTTCTTTTGTGAGAGTATGTGGCTTGTATTCCTCTGTAACTAAATATCTGCACAATGCTTACACATCTAAACAGACTGACTGACCAACTGACTGACTCAGAGGCTAACGCAGCGCCTCAGAAAAGAGGAGTGAGGCAGGCCAGGAAAGGGAGGGTGAGGTGATACATGACCACAGCCTCTCCAATACCTTTGAACCATTGCTCTCATTGAAGATCCCAGTAATGCACAGCCAGAGCAAGGCCCTGTTAACGTGAGCACTACACTTCTAGAGGCAATCTAAGACACCAATTACCCAGAGTTTTAAAGCCTCTAATTGTGGCCCTTCAGTCTGAATATGTTATTGCCACTTTGGATTCAGAAATGAAGACAGCATGTTCAGAAGAAGTGCAGCATCGCGGCTTCCTCTTCAAGGGATGTGTGGTGTTAATAGCAGGCTTGATTCTCAGGCTTTGGTTGGAAGAGAGTCCTCTTCCTGAACCAGTACCTCCTGGAGTGATAATCCTTATTTTGTTGCAGTGGCTTACTACAATGATAGTTGCAAACTTTGCATTTAACCACAGGCCCTGCTTGATGGGAGAAAAACCCTCTGGAGTTTTGTGTCAAGACTGCAGTATATCTGGAACCTGCCTATCATTTGTTGAGAATTATCACAATTGAGTTAATATGAAAAGTACACACTGACAAGAATGTAAACTAAACTAAATACTAATGTGCAGTATGCATTTAGTATGCACACTAAAGTAAATACAACTTTTTTGTAAACTAATATTTACTTCAGTGAATGTCATTTTACAGTTTTGAAAGGAACTCAACCCTCTTCATTTGTACATTATTTTGGCAGGTAAAACACCGTCTGTGGTGTTTTGGCTAGATTGCTGGCTCCTTTATGTGGTAGCTATACTAGCCTAGTCTTGGTTGATGTGAGAGAGCCAATACATTACTGAAATAAGAAAAGATGATATAGAAGGTTGACCAGGAGACATACACTACCGTTCAAGAGTTTGGGGTCACTTACAAATTTCCTCGTTTTTGAAAGAAATGCACATTCTTTTGTCCATTAAAATGATCGGAAATACAGTGGAGACATTGTTAATGTTGGAAACAACTATTGTAGATGAAAACGGCTGAAGTTTTATGGAATATCTACATAGGCGTACAGAGGCCCATTATCAGCAACCATCACTCCTGGGTTCCAATGGCACGTTGTGTTAGCTAATCCAAGTTTATAATTTTAAAAGGCTAATTGGTCATTAGAAAACCCTTTTGCAATTATGTTAGCACAGCTGAAAACTGTTGTGCTGATTAAAGAAGAAATTAAACTGGCCTTCTTTAGACTAGTTGTGTATCTGGAGCGTCAGCATTTGTGGGTTCGGTTACAGGCTCAAAATGGCCAGAAACAAGTACTTTCCTCCGAAACTCATTACTCTATTCTTGTTCTGAGAAATGAAGGCTATTCCATGAGAGAAACTTCCAAGAAACTGAAGATCTCGTACAACGCTGTGTACTACTCCCTTCACAGAACAGCGCAAACTGGCTGTAACCAGAATAGAAAGAGGAGTGGGAGGCACCAGTGCACAACTGAGCAATAGGACAAGTACAATTAGAGTGTCTAATTCGAGAAACAGATGCCTCACAATTCCTCAACTGGTAGCTTCATGAAATAGTACCCACAAAATACCAGTCTCAACATCAACAGTGAAGCTTTGACTACGGGATACTGGCATTCTAGGCAGAGTTGCAAAGAAAAAGCCATATCTCAGACAGGCCAATAAAAAGAAAATATTAAGATGGGCAAAAGAACACAGACACTGGACAGAAGAACTCTGCCTAGAAGGCCAGCATCCCGGAGAAGCCTATGCATTGTTGATGTTGAGCATGATGTTTTGCAGGTACTATTTAATGAAGCTGCCAGTTGAGGACTTGTGAGGTGTCTCTTTCTCAAACTAGACACTAATGTACTTGTCATCTTGCTCAGTTGTGCACCGGGGCCTCCCACTTTCTATTCTGGTTAAAGCCAGTTTGCGCTCTGTAAAGGGAGTAGTATACAGCATTGTATGAGATCTTCAGTTTCTTGGCAATTTCTCGCATGGAATAGCCTTCATTTTTCAGAACAAGAAAAGACTGACGAGTTTCAGAAGAAAGTTCTTTGTTTCTGCCATTTTGAGCCTGTAATCGAACCCACAAATGCTGATGCTCCCGATACACAACTAGTCTAAAGAAGGACAGTTTTATTGCTTCTTTAATCAGGACAACAGTTTTCAGCTGTGCTAATATAATTGCAAAAGGGTTTTCTAATGATCAATTAACCTTTTAAAATTATAAACTTGTATTTGCTTACACAACGTACAATTGGATCGCAGGAGTGATGGTTACTGATAATGTGCCTCTGTACGCCTATGTAGATATTCCATTTAAAATCTACCATTTGCAGCTACAATTGTCATTTACAACATTAACAATGTCTATACTGTATTTCTGATCAATTTGATGTTATTTTAATGGACATTTTTTTTTTGTAAGTGACCCCAAACTTTTGAACAGTAGTGTATATTAGAACGATTCAGGTGGGGAGAAATCTGAATTCTTGAAAATCAGAGTGATAATGAATTTCGTGGGACTTAAGTTGCTGCATGTCTACAGCAGTCAGATATGAATCCAGGATATATCTAATGCTCTGGTGTGGGTCACACTGAGATTTCCACAACTCTACATCCAAAAACAGCCACCAGACTCTCATTAGGCTCCCCATGCTGAAGAACATGAATAATGTAGTATACTCAGAACACTGGCCAGCGTCTGTACATTCAACACTGTGTTTGATCTTGTCAAGTTTATCTCACATTTTTGAATTTATTCTGCAGCATTTAACTAAGCAAGTTCCCCCGAATGCACACAAGGGTGTCGCAGGCAGTCACTGCTATTTGATGGGTATAAATATGAGAGCTTTTGAAGACTAACCCAAAAGACTAATGCAGGCTATAAACTATTGCAATGGGTTTATCAGCTAATGAGAATCCAGCCCTGGTCTTTGGCATCATAAACATTTTACCAAATATATTCAAAAATCCTGGAAAAGCATCTTGGTATTTCTCCTTGTGTACTATACTTCATCTCATTACTAGAAGGAGTTGAATTTTTTTTTTTGAAGCACTGAGTGTACTGAACCATGTGTCAAAAAGGTGATAATTGGTATCAGTAATATCAGTCCTCAAAAGAGTCTGTTTACTGGGGCATTACAAAGACATAGCGGTATGTACACATTATATACACTACAGGTGGTGTGAATAAATGACGCATAAATAGAAAAAATATACAGGCTACAGTATACAGGTTTGTTGCTTTATCTGTCCTGTGAAATAGTATACTTCTCTACAGAATACTGCAGGTTCTCTGTGGCATGCTGGACCATTTAGGAGGAATAGTCCAGCTGTTAACAGTGATGACAGCCATAGAGCAGCACCTCCTATCACTCACAAAACACTCCCAGTATGTTTAGAAAGGCACTCAATGTGTGGTCAACCTGACATCAACACTTTAATGTCCTGTCCAACAGTCAAGTTGAACAAATAACCAAACTGCATCATGATGCATGCCTGATGGGAAACTGCAAACCTTGGTAACAAAGACTCAATCCCTCTCAGACCTGGGTTGCACTTGGGCTCATTTAGGGAGCGAGACTAGTGGTAAAAAAAAATGCTAATCCCAAAACAAAATCCCTCTGTGAAAAAATATTTATGGATTTCATCCAAAATATGTGTTGCATTGGAAGCTTATGATTGAGTTGACCAGTTTATCTAATATGTGTGATAGTGCTCTTTAACTTACTGACCACTAAGGTACTTCACATCAAAACCCCAGGATGGCAGTAGAAATTGACTTCTGAATTGTCTAAGAAACTGATTACAGAGGACAGCAGTTAATACCGAACCATCATGTTACGACCCAATTGATTTGAAAAGACTTGAGCAAAAAGGGCAAAATGTAGGCAAGTCAAGCTTAGCTTTAGTGAAGGTCAGGGTAGCCTACTTGCAGTGTGGGCAATCTTCCCCTTAAGTCATTTAGCTTCCATTTCCACATCTGATGTCACAAAAAGTGGACCCTGTAAAACGGATAAGCTTAGCATTGGCCAGAGCTAAAAATAATAAGCCTTAGATGTTAAGAGACCAGGGTTTGTTCTCCCAAGTCATTAGCTGAGATACCCGTTACTGACTTGTATTCCCTGAGAGGAGTAGTGGAGGAATGTTGCACCAGTTGTTCTTGACTTCAAAGTCATTCTAAAGAGTTTGGTTTTCGTACCAAAACAGCACAATTCAAGGGAAAACACCAAGTAGTTTCCTACTTTCCATTACATACAATACTTTTACACAAATCAGGTAACAAATTCCCTTTTCAATGAAATGCTAAAATAGCCTTGTAAATAATACTGCTATTGGTTTCTATCAGTTACACTATAATAAAGACCATCCAAAGAAACTTTCTCTGCTGAGGTGACGAGCTGCATCAGCTTCGAGTAGATAACAAAATCTTCAGTACACGCCGGGAGATTCTGATACTATCATTGCCCCTGTGACAACAACTGATGATCTCAACTTCTATTAACAAATACTCACCCAATAACTCAATTACAGTAAACAAGAATAATTCACATTTGTTTCCAGCGGATAATCAAACTGGATTAAGCTGATAAAGGCACTCAGTGCCCCCTGATACTGAGGTATACAGCACCACTGAACGTATGAACTAATCCTATATGCCTAGTCTGACACTTAAGCCAACTTCTCCTTACTTGACTCTACAGTGGATTAGTTGATAATAAAAAAAAAACACTCAGGCCTCCCCATTGAAGGCAATGAAGTTAAAAAGTTAGATGCAACAAAAGTGATGTATGTGACAGAGGCATTTTATCATGTGTTGTACCAGCTCCAGGATACTGTAGCGAGTGTTAGCCAGGGACCCGGAGGAGCTTCTGTACTGTATCTCCATGATAAACTCATCTGCCATGATTTATTAACTAGTGGATCACACCGCTCTGCTCTCACTTCCCTTCCCCAACACACACTTAGAATGTCTGGTACATAAGGAGACTTTCCACAGGGACACTCAAAGTCATTAGTAGCACCTCCAAACTCTCTAGACAAACTTTCGACACAAAATCAAAAACTTTTTGCACCGTGTACTCATTTAAAACATTGTTTAGAACACATTGATATTGTCTGAAACTTTTCCAAGGGACTTTTTGTGACTTTTCAGTATTCAGACACAAATATGAACTTGTGCAATTCCCCACCAAATGGCAGATCACTTTTCATGGTAATAACGTAAAACATAACTGATGCCACCCTGAAAAATGATTGTTCTACATACTGCTACCTCAGCATAATCTCAATAATTTTTGTAAGTCATTATTGCCTCCTTAGTTCTATGATACAGGTATATCTTCTCCCATCAGTTTGACGGCCCAGTCTCCTGGTGTCCCCTAAAGTGACCTTGCAGTGTGTTGGTGAGGCTATAGAGTTTAGCAGCTGTCTTCTCACATCGCTCCTGTCCTGGTCTCTAGTGGTCCACAGCAGAGTGCAGCGCTGGCACTGGACTGCACAAAGAATGCTGGCATCATTTCATTCTTTGAACCTCCATCTGCCACCAATCTGACCAAGGGGCTACTTCTTATTTTAGACCATCTATTCACATCCTCATCACTGTGTCCGTGTCCGCTCGCCTCACAGACCCCCACCACCCCACACCCCTGTCCCATTTACACCCCCAACCTCCCTCCCTCCCATCCACTCTTCAATTGCGAACTTTGGTTCCCATGGCGAGGCTCGGCTGCACTCTATGAAGTAGACTAGAGGCATCATAGTGTCCTTCCCAAAACTTTGCCAGGTCTAAAGGATGGCTGCTTTGCTCAGACTAATGGACAGAGGGGCAGCTTTGTTCTTGAGCACTCTCTCACTGCAATTTAGAGGAAATCCCTGGCAGCTAGTAAAAGAGAAACACTCAATCGTACAGATCACATTGTAATGTGCTGCAGGGTGAAATATATAAATTATGTAATAAACTTAATAGCCCAAACACTCTTGCATCTCCAATATCTCTATCACGACTTGCCTGTTGGAGAGCACAGTATGACTGCAAAAGATAATTTATTATAAATTGTAATCTAAGCATTGTCACGCTGTTATTGCAAAGACATATTTTCATTAAGATGTTTGTGCTCAAATTAAAATCTATGTGGGCCTACAATGCCTACATTACCTGATTTGAGGACTTGAATTTCTCTTTTTTTTTTATTCTAAGTAAGGCATTTTTGAATGTACTGTATACACACTATGGCAGTCAGCAGTAAAACACACACTGCTCCATTATGGCTGTGGATTTGTTTAAAAATGCATCACACTTTTATTACTCCACCTAGTGTAGCAGCTTGACAGCCCGGGCTGAGACCACAACATTCTATAATGATGGATGGCTTTCATGTTAAAGATATCTATGCAACCCCAAAATAAATACAGTCTAAAGTGACATCTATGTATTATCAAGGGGAAACGGTGGATCATAATTGACTGCATATGTAGTAGCCTGGCTGAGATCTGGCGTGCACCTGACAGCTCTTCACAGGCTGTGTATTTTACATCAGATATAAAGAATGTGCCTCTATAGGACCGAAACCACAGAAAATATCAAAACTTCTGGTCTGCAACATGCTACACAGTAGCAGATATTTAATGTGTTGTCTATTGCTTTACATTACATACATATTTTGTGGAACAATTGCTTTTTGATTATCTCCTGGTGATTTTGACAAAGGCTTATGTTTGTACATCCAGCGTTAGGATTTAATTATGCTCTTTTTAAAGATAGTCTGTGTCCTATTGCATTTATACACTAGGATAGAAAACTGCTTCCTGTGAGTTTATAAAGAGAGCTAAAAGCTGTGATGAGCTGACAGCTTCTGAAGGGTGTGCATCAACATTGTTGCCTGGGCCGCCCTACCGTACCTTCCTTGCCCGTCCAAATAAAATATTGAAATATTGATCATTTATTTGACAGACGCGCGCTGACAGAACGACGCATCAATCTCAGTTAAAGCATCCGAAGGAGCGAAACAGCGCCCCTCTGTCTCAGTATACGTAAACTATGTCTGATGCTGTCTGGACCAAAAGAGTATGGCATGTTGTACTATTTCTGTCCAGACAGCATCAGACAGATTGGATACATACTGCTGTCATGGCTGTTGACGGATGAGGACCAAGGTGCAGCGTGGTGAGTGTACATTTTCTCTTTTATTCGAAATGACGCTGACAAAACAATAAACAATACAAAACAAAACCAACCAAACCGTGAGGCTTAAGGCTATGTGCCATCAAACAAAGTTAACCTCCCACAAACACAGGTGGGGAAAAGGGTACCTAAGTATGGTTCCCAAGCAGAGACAACGATAGACAGCTGTCCCTGACTGAGAACCATAACCGGCCAAAACATAGAAATAGAAAATCATAGAAACACAAAACATAGAAAGCCCACCCCAACTCATGCCCTGACCAAACAAAAATAGAGACATAAAAAGGATCTCTAAGGTCAGGGCGTGACAACTGCAAAGAGGGGTGCTGTTTCGCTAGCCCGGATGTTTTCTACGGTGATATAGTTTAGCAGAGAGGAAAAGGCTCACTCTCGCCAAAATCTGTCCAGTGGGAAGGCAGACCTATGCTTGTCGCCTGCCTTCCCACATTTGAGACAAAGACTCCCATCGTTAGGGAGGAGACATGAGCATCTCGTCATTATATACAGATCTCTGTTTCATCCTCTTGCACATTGGAAAGGAAAGTCGGCAGGTGCACAGTGCACTGTTAGGATGCTGGATTGCCCTAAATTGATGTTTCGCTAAAATTATACAATTATTCCTTTCTAAATAAAATCATTCAAAATACTTCAACAGGGAGCATGAATTAGCCACAGAGGATCATTAGCTTCTTAAAAATAATAGCTGTGGATTGTTTCAAATCACGTGTGTTTGGAAAGCCCGCAATTTGGGTAGTGGCAATAGGTCTAGCGGATTGAGTTGCAGCTGTCAGTGAAAAGCATCTAAAATATGTGTGAAGATAATATGTATTGAGTATAAAAAAAATGCTTAATCAAGAAGGGGATTGTCTTAATTCACCACATAAAACACACATTTTTTCTTCACCTCACAAATACAGATATTTTTTAAACATATATTGCGAATGAGTATTTTAAAAATATTTACAACACTCCCGGCTCGATAACCACCAAGCCTTGGTGTGAAAGAGCAAAATCTTGTGATCTGAAGATCCCATATATCCAGTGGAAACGTCATAAAAAACAGCTTTCTGTCCAGAGCTTACTGGTGTAGGAATCTTTGAGGGCCTGAGATTGGATTAGTTGATACAATGTTGCGGGACCGACCCTGTGATAATTTGATAGTAGCAATAGGCTATTTCTACGTTATATTATCTAATCTCTTTAGCCGGCAATGGATCACAGCGTATCAATGTGTCCATATGGCAGAAGCTAGTGCTCCCGCCATAGTTGAATTTTTACTTATAGATTTTGAACATTTACGATTTACCACTTGACAATGATTTTGAGAATCCTAACTGGCATGCAGAACGGTAGAAATGGTAGGAAAAATTGTAAGCTTCCCCAAACTTGAAACTGACAAGCTGCCTATGGCTTTACTATTACACCCATTAAAAAGATGTGAGCAAGCACGTACACACATAGGAGGTACCATGAAGAAACGGGCACATCCAACTGATTCGTTCTGACCCTGGATCTGGAGTCAAGTCAAGCAGCGAAAGATTTGCAAATAATTGTTTCTCTCCTGCTAGATGATCTGTACTGTGGGGAGAAGTCCACCTCAGGCCATTACTGTGGCAGAACTGTTTAATTTGTCTTTTCACTGGTTCTACAGTACTCTCAAAAGGTGGGACTGACTTCACTGTAATCTTGCCATCACTATATCATTAGGGCATCTATTAACATATTAGACTGATACTTTGAGAGTGTACTATTTTATGTTGGGCCATGTGCCTAATCAAAGTCAGCATTCATTTCACTACTGTTAAAAGTAATTATTTCTTATTAACAATACTTTGGAGCAGACATTGCAGTGTAATTGAGGAAATATTTAGGAATGTTGGCACTACAGTGCATTTGGTGTGAGGTCAATTAAAAGAAAAGGGTTGAGAACACTAAACAAAAGTGCACAACTTCTTTATGTTGGATTGCATTTTTCAGAGCAATGTTAGAGAGTAAACCAACAGTTTGTTGTTGGGGACAAAAGTAAAGTCCTCATCCTCAAGGGAGGGTAAACGTTCCTGTGCCTCATACCGGTGACCCTCTCATCTTGAACCGTTGGCCTCCACACTTCTGTTCCCCCTGTGTCCCCCAGCTGCACTGAGCTGTTATATTGTCTTCACTTTCTAGCAGTTACACAGAAGACAAAAAAGGCAGGGCATCTGAATTGTTCTGTGCATTGAGATTACTCCCCAGAGTGAGGGCTGTAACCCCAGATGGTTATGTTGGAATTTAAAGGAGTGCAGATGAATAAATCATAATCATCCAACCCAGAACTCCTCAGTCACCTTTATTGTTGTATCTAACACCCGTATTCCCCGCGGGCTGGGACAATGAGGCATTTAAGATCTCCGCTGCTGAGGAAAGGGAAAACAAACAGGTGGCGTATACCTCGACGGGCCAGGTTGTCTTGCGCTACGCACCGCGTCGAGCCTCCCTGACTCCGTCCGATCAAAGCAGGTTGTGAGACCTTGCCACGGCGCTTCACTAGTCCCTCTCCATGTACGCTTAACGGCTGGGACCAACGGTCCAAGTCCATATTGACTTGCATGAAGGCTGAGTTTAGTTCTCACACTACTAATGCACAACACTGATGTGCTGCTATTGATTTGTTCTTGGTAGCGCTTGTGTTTCTAATCGACAAAGAAGATTATAACATAATTAATTCCATTAAAAAATGTTCAGAGTTCATTTGAAAAATCTCCTTAATTATTCATGGATTTAGTAAATATCCCATATTAAAGAGGATGAAAAAAAATGATGGTATTGTATAAGGATTGGCCATATACCTTGTAAATATAGAAAACTATCGATTAAGCTCTCAACGGATGTGAGAAAGTGAATAGGTGTGAGAGAATATGGTTAGTGTTCTGAGAATGTGGACTGCCTTTTACCGATCAGTGCTGTAGAGCAGCGCTTGGAGGTGCCGGCCGGGGCGTCAGTGAGATGCCGTCTGCTTCAAGGACACTGAAGATCCCAAGGTACTTGTTGAAGAGGAGGAATATTATTAACCCCAGTGGCATAGACTTCCATTTCTTCCAATTTCACAGGCAAAACCATCAAACCATTATATTACAACATTTCTTTGAATGAAAGCTAATTTGACTTGGGAAAAATTGTTCCATGTAAGGTTAAAACAATGCCACAACAATGGCGGAAATAGGGCATTGTAAAAATAACTAGATGGGGAGAAAACTTTCGCAACACAAACTATACTTTGTTTCTAGGGCAGTGTACACCAGCCTGACTAGACACTTGTCTTCACTTTACTTCTAAGAACAGCGAGATGAGAGTTTATAGTGAGATGCACAACTTGATTTAGATTTTAGCTTTGACATTCATAATCTTTTGGGCAACTTTGAAAAAGACCTTGAAAATGTCAAAAGAAATGTCACCTCTCTCTGCCTCATTAAAGCTATGATATTACATCACATTGGACAACTTGGAGCTCTGGGATGAAACCGTGTACTACTCCATGTTAGGGGATATAGGGGTGATAGTAATAGAGTGAGTCTGTTCAAACTCAGGAGGAGTAGAAGAGTGTGCCTTTCCTCTTGTCTTTGCTGTATAGGACATGGCATTATGACAATATTCTGACTGCCATCCTCTGTGACACAAGACTCCTGAGCTCCACTATAATTAACCCTGGCCAGGCTCCAGGCCAGGTAGTGGAGGCACTAGGCAGGCTAGAGTATAGGGGCCGGGTGGGCGGCTAACGGGGCGGCTGCCAGCGTGCCTGCCAGACGGCATCCATTCCCAGAGCCTGGAGTTGATCCTGCACGGGAGACGTTTTGACACTCTCTACCGCATGCCTACACAGTGGACTCAGTAGAGCGCCCCAGCCAACAAACCCATCTGTGGAAGTCATTATTAGATCATCACTAACTGACTCAAGCAGGGCCCTCAACTCTCTGCAACTCTTTCTCTGCACAATTCACTCACATTCAGCCTATCCTTCCTACGCTATCATCATACTGAGACTTCACTATTTTTATGTTCATACCTTAGTGACATAATGAATGTCATAACTTCATCTAGAGTAGCTCAATCTCAATGGCAGATGTCCTCTGTCCAAAGGCTAGAATATAGGCAAAAATAGGTTAACCACTAGGTTGGAAATTAAAGAAGGAAATATTAGTATTGATCGTTTGATTTGCATAGAACTGATTAAGTCCATACCTTTGTTACAATTAAACAGAATAAATCCATTCACTGTGTCAAAGAAATTGGAGCTTTATTTTGCCTGGCCTTTTCTTAAAAGGGCCCCTAAGACTTCTAACATTCTAGATATCATATAAGTCATCCTGGGATAAAGAGAATACATAAGCCACTCATTGTCTTCAGTTTGACCAGGTGCTTGGCACATACAACCCACACTGGCTCTGCCAAGAACTGCTGGCTCGCATACAACACCGCAAATATATCCTTTCTCTCTGTGCTGTGAAAAGATTTATAGAGGAGAGGAGTTAGTCTAGATGGGCAGAAAGCAACCCAAGAATACCAGTATGTTTCATCAAAACATAGGATGAAGCAGAATATTGTTTGAATTAGGCATACATTAAGAAAACAATCGGAACTGCTGTAGAAAATGTCATTATTCTCACTCCTACCACTTTTTCTATGTTATATGGCAGTTACGATCTTCATTCTTCCAGCGTAGATAAGTCAAATGTATCACACATGCCACAGCACCTAGGTACCTAAGTAAGCACAATCCAGCAGACAGCTCCATATAGTGTAGTCTTCATAGTTTGTTTTATTTCATAGCGATCATGATTTAGTAGTGAACTTCATGGCTAACCTGTTCATCGTGGAATGCGAGACAGCAGTCACTTAATATTTAATTTGTCTGCAAAATCCAATATTGAGGAAAGATGAGGCCTTTTCATAATTATACTGAAAGTTTTCAAGAGATGAACTTGCTGTTTCTCTTTCATAGGGAACTTTAAACAAACACTCCTCTTTGATCTTTGCTTCCCTTTCAAAATGATTGATTCATGAACGGATTGATGCACAGACCTGGGGTGTAATGCACTATTTCTTTCATGTGGCTAACACAATCTAAACAACATGATCACACCGTTTTGCTCAGTTTTTCTTTCACTAAACTCGTTCCAGCACAATAGATAAGGGCTTAGAAATTCAATTAGGTGGTAGAAAACAAGATAATAATACAAATCCTAGAAAACACACAGCAGTTTACTTTAGAACTCAGCTACGCTGCTGCACGGCTCTTTCTTATTAGCACTACAAGAGCCGAATGAAAATGTTCTGACAAGCAGACCGGCCTGCTGCAGATTTCTCCCTTGCTTTATCCCCTTCTTAAGTAATGAGATTGCAGACAAACAATTAGAATCACCTAGTCATATGATTACGTTTCTGGGGCTGACAATTTTGCTGGTGATTTGATTTCCATGTTTGTTCTTAGTTGACTGAAAAAGTACTATTCAAATTGTAACAAAGCAATCTAAAGTTACAGTATAATGACAAGACATGTTCTGTTCCTCATCATATGACTGCATTACATATTCCCAATGCCTTTAAAAGCTAAAAAAAAAATAGGGACTATGTAATTAGTCCTAACCCTGACAACTCCCTTAAGGATGTTGGTCCTTGTCTTATCTTCCCATTTGAATTCCAAGGACTTTCTTTCTGTCAGGCCTACAAGCAGCTACAAAGAGCTGTGGATTTTAATATATATTTAAAATATTCAGCTAATCTATACTGGCCTCAGACTTTCACAGCAATTTAAAGTACCTTTTTCTTAAGCTTCTATTAGGTTAATGTTCAAATACACACAATGAATAAAAACAAGGTGAGATCTGAGAGCAATTAATGGATCGTGTTTAAGGAGAAGCAGCAATGCACACCAAACAGCCTTATTTCTACAGGTCCAGGAGATGGACCTCATGGCAATGTGGATGAACTCCTCCTTCGCTGATAGAGTTTCTGGTCCAGACTCTCCTGTCAGAACCTTCTCTGCATCTCATTGCCTGAGTGTCGCCTCTTCAGTTCTTTCCTGACTTTCAGCATCAACATTTCTAAGCCGACTTGGTAACCTTAGCTCAGGCTCCTGTCTAGATATTGACACTCTAATTTGGACGAAAAGCCATATTAAGACTTCTCAGGTGATGCTTTTACTCGCCTCTCCTGCTTTTACTCAACTGACATAAATCATACAAAAATAACACATTATTGAAACCGGAGTGTCATCAAGGTTCAAACTGAATCCAAATGTATCCAAATGCACTCTCAGAGTCAGCTGGGCACAAAATACCCTTCTGTTCCCACTGTCACCTCATGGTACCTTCACGCTATGTGGACAGATCTGGGAGGGACGGGGAGGGGGAGAGGGAGGGGGAGAGAGTGGGGTTCCAGGAGGTGAGGCTGAGGAGGATGGATAAATTAGCCAAACCACTTAGGTATTTCAACTAAAATTAGCAGTGCTGCCTGTGGGCCCCATACATTTTCCAACTTACTCAAACTCTGACATGCATGGGGAACTTTTTCCCTCTGCTGCCCCCCCCCACCCACCCCCCTCCCACCTCGTTCCTCTATACTGCACTCCAATCAGACCTTCGCTCAGCAATCTCACTAGAGAAGGAAGACACCCTAAAAGAAAGACACACCCTAAAAGAAAGACTCACACCCTGGTTTCTCTTCTTGCAATGCCACCATGGCCATCTTCACTCTGTACTTGAACAACAGTTAAATGAAGAAATTCTTCTTGAGAACTCAATCGACATAGCATTGAGAAATGTATTTATTTAAGAAAACAATATTTTAATACTTGATCAAATGACACAATTGAGCGCAGTCAGAACTTACTCAATTGAGTGTCTTTTTTTTCAGAATTCAAACGGATCTTTGTGTTCTCTCTCACAGGTGTTCATGGTTTATGTTGACACACAACGATCTGGTAGCAGAGAGACCACATGATTTCAAAAACCTGAATTGGATATGAATTACTATATTTTCCTTTTAAAGTAAATCTTATACAAATACAGCACAGCACAGCAACTGGAATCCCATGTTTCTATGTATATACTGTATATGTGATACTGCGGAAAGCAGGATATATCAACAGAAAGAACATTGCTCTAATAATGAAATTGATTCAATGGAAAGGTTTGTCCAGCCTGTACAGGATGAATACACAATTTCCTTCTTATTCAGATGACCAGATGACATATGGGGCATCATTTATCTACACCTGCCCCCCCCCCGCACCTTTTTTTCTCTCCATACCAAATGGCCAAATGGCCTGTCTACATATACTGACATACAGGTGGCCCATCCACCCTGGAATATCGAATTCACATTTTATGCTTAGTGAGTGTCAATTCTCTCTCCGGACAGCATTTACTAAGGTTCTGCATCCCACATGGTGTTTCTGGTAAACCAGTTAACAAGAAATTAGATAGAATGATGCATTTAGTCTGTGTGAACAAATTATACCTGTCCAACACACTCAGTAGAGGGAAACTGCAATTCAAACTAGTACAGTACACAATATTACACAGACATTCAATCTCTTGTACCTACCATTACCAACATTCCTGTGTTGTCAACAAGTCATTCTACAAAAATGTCATGTTACAATGTTATGTTACTGGACATGGTTTACATTTCAACAGTTCAGTCTCCATGTGTTTCTGAGATCATAAAATACTAATCTCTAGATTTGTTATCATGGTTAATTGCTTACAGTAGTAGACACTGCAGGCGGAACACTGCATTTTGTTGTCAGACAGCAACTCATCAGCAAAGACGACAAACGTACTGAAACAGAGCACACAGAGCGTAAACACACACACACACACACAGCAAGAGCACAAACAATGAAACCTTCAAAAAATACTGCCCTGACTCACTCCTACATGTAATCAGACATGCAAACATGCATAAAAAAGTGACTGCTCATATTTGCTGCCTGAGTGATCATCCAGACCCATAAACTCTGAGCAGATGAAGATTAAGCCATTTCATAGGACGACGTAGACTGCTCAGACCAGCCAAGCACACTAAATTGACCTATTCCTTAATCGCTTATAATGAAGACAATGTAAGCCTTGAGTGCCAGAGAGACCCAGAGCACTAGCACAGCCTTCACGCAGCCTCTGACTGGCTGCTACACAATTGAAAAAAAGCAGAGATGGTGAAATCTAAATCGAAACAGTGAATTTTAAATCACCTCTCTGAGAGAATAACTTTCCCCCAACAGGATCCCTATAATTTGTCCATTTCATGGGAATAGCATTCCAATTAAAGCGTCATATCCAAATGAATTTCATTAGATTAAAATCTGCCTGGCTTGGTTGGCTGGTGAGAGACGTTTAACAAAACAAAAACAAAAAATGCAGTTCTATAATTGTATTCAATTAATAGCTTTTCATCTTTCTATGTACCAGAAGATCATCCTCAGAATTGAAAATAGCCATTGTTCAATCTGAAATACAAACTGCCAAGGGGCATGAAGGCAAGGCTAATTGTGCATTCACAATACACTACAGTGCACAATTGACATCTGCTAACCATGTGTATGTGACAAATAAAATTTGATTTGATTTGATTTTTTGCACATTTGATTTTAAGCAAAATATGATATATTGATGATATGTTAAAACACTGTTTACCATCGTATTTCATAGTTTTGATGTCTTCAATATTATTCTACAATGTAGAAAATAGTAAAAATAAACAAAAACCCTTCAATGAGTAGGCGTTTCCAAACTTTTGACTGGTACCATATATACAGTATACACATATCTACCTCAATTACCTCAGTACTGGTACCTGGTGTATATAGCCAAGTTAGCGTTACTCTTTGTGTATTTATTCCTTGTGTTATTCTTTTTCTAATATATATATTTTTTCTCTCTGCATTGTTGGGAAGGGCCCAATAAGCATATCCATAACCTGGTGCAGCCACCACCATGCTTGAAAATATGGAGAGTGGTACTCAGTGATGTGTTGTGTTGGATTTTATCCAAACATAACACTTTGTATTCAGGACAAAAAGTACATTTCTTTGCCACGTTTTGTGTGCCTTATTGCAAACAGGATGCATGTTTAGGAATTTAAAAAAATTCTGTACAGTTTCTTCTTTTCACTCTGTCCATTAGGTTAGTATTGTGGAGTAACTACAACGTTGTTGATCTATCCTCAGTTTTCTCCTATCACAGCCGTTAAACTATGTAACTATTGTAAAATCACCATTGGCCTCATGCTGAAATCCCCGAGCGGTTTCCTTCCTCTCTGGCAACTGAATTAGGAAAGACACCTGTATCTTTGTAGTGACTATAACTACACCATGCTCAAAGGGATATTCAGTGCCTTTTTTTTACCTTACCCTATCTACCAATAGGTGCCCTTCTTATCGAGGGATTGGAAAACCTCCCAGGTCTTTGTGGTTGAATGTGCTTGAAATTCACTACTCGACCTTACAGATAATTGCATGTGTGGGGTACAGATATGGGGTAATCATTCAAAAATCATGTTAACCACTATTATTGCACACAGAGTGAGTCCATGCAACTTATTATGTGACTTTTTAAGCACATTTTTACTCCTGAATATATTTTAGGCTTGCCATAACAAAGGGGATGAATACTTATTGAATCAAGACATTTCAGATTTTCATTTTTCAATTAATTTGTCAAATTAAAAAAAAGATGTCTAAAAACTAAATTACACTTTGACTTTGTGGGTTATCAATTTAATCCATTTTAAATTCAGGCTATAGCACAGCAAAATGTGGAAAAAGTCAAGGGTGTGAATACTTTCTGAAGGCACTATGTTCTTATGGGACTAGTATATTCAGGGCCAATTTGCTCTTTCATTCCTTCATCTAGCAGACCTGTACAGGCCTGTGTTTTGTCAGCTCCAGCCGAGAGGCAGCCTTGGGATACCACTGAGACAGAGGGTCAGCGTAAATTAAAACCTTTTGATCACACCACTGTTCAACATCACAGCCGGCCTCTTTTTTCTTGTTATTATGCAACTGCTAACATCTGTTACTTCTTCCCAGGCTTCATGTTCGGCCTAAGAGCTGCAATGTTATGCAATAGGTTAGAGCAAGAGCTTAAATCGGCATCAAACCTAAGCTGAGCAACACACAGCAAGGACCAGCCAAGACAGGCTGAGACAGACAGGCAGTACTGTATAGGAATCTAGCCAGCCATTAACAACCAAATAATGGAACACAAGGACTTTTTCTCTCCCCAGGTGAAATAACTTCACCCATGAATATGAATTCATTTTGTTTCAACATCCATTTTCTTTTGGGCCGGAACTGGTCAAATGTATGCAGACAAACGTTCTCATGTCTTCGGGGAATGACCAGCGGAGGACATTTCTCAGGGAATTGGCCAATGTTCTTTATGCCGCATAATATTTCCAGCAGCAAACGTATGCCTATTGTTTGGAGCTGACAAGGTGCTACACGGAAGCAGATCGGCTGTTATATCAAATTCGCCATTACGACCTCCGTCCTAGTTTCAAGAAGGAAAAAAGAGTGAGAGTGAAAGAAAGAGAGGGGTGAATACAAGAGAAGTTAGAGAAAGGAGACTTCCAAGGACGCATCCAATTTCCTAATGGAGTCTCCAGAAGGAAGGAAGCAGAGCTGGTGATAGTAACGAGGAGGGAAGGAAGAACAGCTTATCTCTCTGGAGGGAGAGGCCTCGCACCACTCTTAGCTATATAGTACAGAGAGGACAGGCTTTCTTTATATTATTCCACAGGCTGGATAAATAGACCATCTACATGTTCTACATATCGAAAATGAAGCTAATATGAAGTAACTTCAAGACTTACTTGGTTGATTCAAAAATGAAAAAAAGATTCATAGCGGTTCATACTAGCATTCAAAAATGTCAACAATGTTTGGCAAAATAAACTGGGTAGTTTAATGTCCACTGAGATGTTCATTTTGTCATTTTAGGCTGGTGTACATCTCTGACCTATGAAAGATTTATAGCAATTGAGAAATATACTGTCAAGAGGGCTCAGTTCACAAAAGGCAGCTACTTATTTTCCAACTAAACGACTTCTGCCTCTGACAAAACAGCTACACACACTCATTCGCTGGAGCAAATGTAATCAGACAGACCTCTACTGTTGCCAAACAACTGTTCATTCCTAGATAAATCGTGCAAGAGGAGATACAGAGATTGTTTTCTGCATGGGATATTTTTTATTATTATTACAACTGAATTACGAGGATGAATTAACACTTAATAGAGACAAAAAATATGCTTCCTAATTCACAATCAGTTATTTTGTCCTGCCTGATTTGCCGTAGGAAGTAATAATATTGTGAAAAATACTTTTCCATATGCCTACAGCCATCATCAAAAAACAGTTTTACTCTTCATTGGTAAATCATCAACTTTTATTTGAAAGTGAAACAAATGGCATGTGGGCCTCTTGGCGGACCGTCGTGTGGGCAGAGCAGCAAAGACAGGCAGCCTGACGAATTCTCAGCCAAGCCAAGCTGGAGGGAGGTAAAAGACACTCCTCCTCAAACAACCCTGTCGATTTTCAAAGAAACCGCCATTAGTAAGTCCTCATCAAGCGGGACCAGGGGCCCGTTCCCCCACAGGGCCAAGGAGAGCGGCTGGCCACAATGCGTCTCTGGGAGGAGGAGGGGGGGGGGGAGGACTACAGAGATGAGTCCTGCCTGTACCCAGTGGTGTCTCAGAGCAGAGTCAAGCCGCACGGCCCAGGCTTGCTCAATTCCCAGCCCAACTGTCACTGCTGGCACAGGGCTCAGGCCCTTCAAGCACATAATCTGTGCTCGTATGGCTGTTAACCACTATACCCCCCAGCCCTGAACATATCCCCTGCCATAGCATTGTTGTCTTTCCGGGCCTTGTCCTCTCTTATCATCAAGCCATACAAGGATAGAGGGAGACCATGTCATATCTTAAATCGAGAGAACTCCATTTCTGAAGTGATAAAATAAATATTGAGTAATACTATACAGGCCAAAATGTACTGATCATTTTTGGAGATGTCACTTATTCATAAACAGTCTATCAGTATCTATGTAGAGGAGTGAGATGACTACCTGAAACTCTGCAAAGTATGCCGCTGGCTGCTGAGGAGGTGCCGAGGAGGATGTGCGTAGTGTAGTGGTGGTGTGTTGTGAGAAGGTGAGTGAACTGAATGAGACTTGAGGCGGAGGATCACTGCATTAATCTCACTGAACACTGAGGGGACTGAGGCAGCACTCTGCCAGTGTTGCATGCAGCCTGGAGACTCCCACTGATGCACATCTCTCCTGATGACAGAGCGATAATGTCACATGAGTCCAGGTAAGCGAAAAATAGCAGCCTGGTTGATGCCCAGCCGGCTGCTTTAATTGGGTAAAACAAAGTAATTTGAGAGCAGCGTGGGGGGTACGTGGGGCCACGAGGGGGTAAATGACGGGACAGAAGGTCACTGCTTCTTTTTTACTCTGTCTTATGCCGTCCACCAACACTCCCAGCATGCTCTACAGTTAATATTGAGATCTATTATATGGCAGCCTTCCACCATCTGCTTCACACACTGAGATCTCATGCTACACCGCTTGTTATTCCATAAAAGGACTTATCTTTTTCTGTGTACTGAACAATATAAAACATGACATAGAGCTCAGTAATAGCAGGCAATGTTTGACTGGGTTGTGGTATAATAAAAACACATGACCAACCACAGTTAAAGATCAAATTTCCATTGAGATCATCTCAAAAGCACCCATAATAATAGTCCACTTCTATGTGCCTGTATTTACATAGACAGAGGTAAGCAAGGTCATACATACAATTGTATATCCTATCGACACCATATACCCCAGGCTTGCGTTATTCAATAAACTACACAAACACATCACCCCCAATAGGACACCACTCATACCTATATATCAATTTGAGAGGTGGGCTGAAGTGATGCCTCTCTGCAACCTGCTTGGTCTATCACTTATAAAGAATTCAGGAGATATTTTCTGCTTTTCAGGTGAAATAGCAGTGTTGTGGTTTTCAAGGGAGGCATTCCAAGAATCCTGTCAGGGTCAAAACAAGATGCCATAAATCCTTTGGGCAGGCAGGGCAGGACGGAATTGTGCAGCATCAAACTGTGAAGATAACAGTGCAATGGGATAATCACAGCGGTGCCTCAGGTGTACTGTACTGTACACACAGAGACCTCAGCACCGACCAACCGACAGCTTCCACATTCCCATAGTCAATAAGGGCCTCTCAGAGGTTTCATACAGCAGATACTACTACTGTATACAGAGCTCGGTTACTGTAATGCTACGATAGCTGAAAGAGACTGGCATGTGGTAGCTTTTTATCTGTGTGTGCTGGTGCATGATGCATTTCTGTTATAGGAATGGCTCTCTTGCCTGTGTGGGTTTTGTCCCAGGTGCAGCTGATGCAGGGATCATGAGGTGCGAAGTGCTCAGGGCTATGTTGGCACAAGTGTCCTGGGATCATCTCTGAATTTGTTCCTGCACTTGCATTAAGTGGAGGAATGGTTCACCTAAGTCTAGTCTGCTGTGTGTCTGAGGGCCAGTGGAGCTACATGCTAAGCTAACTCCCTGCAGGCAGAATCAGGTGTTATCTGTCTGACTGGGGAGACCGCCATCAATCTCTCCTGTCCATACTCCTGCCTGGATTCAAATCAGGATATACATCTGTGCCGATGAAAGGAATAGGTCAGCCAGATGCTTATTGTATATTTGTCCCTGTTTTAAACTTCTGTCTTTTTGGTAATCTGGAAATCAATGCTGTATATTGTGCCCTGAGCCACTAGGAGGCAGAGAAAGAAAGAGTCAGAGAATTGGAGAAGGACAGAGCGAGAGAGAGGAGAACCTATGTTGTCCAAATCAAATCAAATCAATTTTTATTTGTCACATACACATGGTTAGCAGATGTTAATGCGAGTGTAGCAAAATGCTTGTGCTTCTAGTTCCGACAATGCAGTAATAACCAACAAGTAATCTAACTAACAATTCCAAAACTACTGTCTTATACACAGTGTAAGGGGATAAAGAATATGTACATAAAGATATATGAATGAGTGATGGTACAGAGCAGCATAGGCAAGATACAGTAGATGGTATCGAGTACAGTATATACATATGAGATGTGTATGTAAACAAAGTGGCATAGTTAAAGTGGCTAGTGATACATGTATTACATAAGGATGTAGTCGATGATATAGAGTACAGTATATACGTATGCATATGAGATGAATAATGTAGGGTATAAGGTAGCATTTTTTAAAGTGGCTAGTGATATATTTACATCATTTCCCATCAATTCCCATTATTAAAGTGGCTGGAGTTGAGTGAGTGTCAGTGTCAGTGTGTTGGCAGCAGCCACTCAATGTTAGTGATGGCTGTTTAACAGTCTGATGGCCTTGAGATAGAAGCTGTTTTTCAGTCTCTCGGTCCCAGCTTTGATGCACCTGTACTGACCTCGCCTTCTGGATGATAGTGGGGTGAACAGGCAGTGGCTCGGGTGGTTGATGTCCTTGATGATCTTTATGGCCTTCCTGTAACATCGGGTGGTGTAGGTGTCCTGGAGGGCAGGTAGTTTGCCCCCGGTGATGCGTTGTGCAGACCTCACTACCCTCTGGAGAGTCTTACGGTTGTGGGCGGAGCAGTTGCCGTACCAGGCGGTGATACAGCCCGCCAAGATGCTCTCGATTGTGCATCTGTAGATGTTTGTGAGTGCTTTTGGTGACAAGCCAAATTTCTTCAGCCTCCTGAGGTTGAAGAGGCGCTGCTGCGCCTTCTTCACGATGCTGTCTGTGTGAGTGGACCAATTCAGAGTTTCTGTGATGTGTATGCCGAGGAACTTAAAACTTGCTACCCTCTCCACTACTGTTCCATCGATGTGGATAGGGGGGTGTTCCCTCTGCTGTTTCCTGAAGTCCACAATCATCTCCTTAGTTTTGTTGACGTTGAGTGTGAGGTTATTTTCCTGACACCACACTCCGAGGGCCCTCACCTCCTCCCTGTAGGCCGTTGGAGGCGTGCGTGGCTACGTAGTCGTGGGTGAACAGGGAGTACAGGAGAGGGCTCACCCTTGTGGGGCCCCAGTGTTGAGGATCAGCAGGGTGGAGATGTTGTTGCCTACCCTCACCACCTGGGGACGGCCCGTCAGGAAGTCCAGTACCCATTTGCACAGGGCGGGGTCGAGACCCACGGTCTCGAGCTTGATGACGAGCTTGGAGGGTACTATGGTGTTGAATGCCGAGCTGTAGTCGATGAACAGCATTCTCACATAGGTATTCCTCTTGTCCAGATGGGTTAGGGCAGTGTGCAGTGTGGTTGAGATTGCATCGTCTGTGGACCTATTTGGGCGGTAAGCAAATTGGAGTGGGTCTAGGGTGTCAGGTAGGGTGGAGGTGATATGGTCCTTGACTAGTCTCTCAAAGCACTTCATGATGACGGAGTGAGTGCTACGGGGTTGTAGTCGTTTAGCTCAGTTACCTTAGCTTTCTTGGGAACAGGAACAATGGTGGCCCTCTTGAAGCATGTGGGAACAGCAGACTGGTATAGGGATTGATTGAATATGTCCGTAAACACACCGGCCAGCTGGTCTGTGCATGCTCTGAGGGCGCGGCTGGGGATGCCGTCTGGGCCTGCAGCCTTGCGAGGGTTAACACGTTTAAATGTCTTACTCACCTCGGCTGCAGTGAAGGAGAGTCCGCATGTTTTTGTTGCAGGCCATGTCAGTGGCACTGTATTGTCCTCAAAGCGGGCAAAAAAGTTATTTAGTCTGCCTGGGAGCAAGACATCCTGGTCTGTGACTGGGCTGGATTTCTTCTTGTAGTCTACTTTGTCTCTGTACTGACGCGTAGCTTGTTTGATAGCCTTGCGGAGGGAATAGCTGCACTGTTTGTATCCGGTCATGTTACCAGTCACCTTGCCCTGATTAAAAGCAGTGGTTTGCGCTTTCAGTTTCACGCGAATGCTGCCATCAATCCACGGTTTCTGGTTATGGAATGTTTTAATCGTTGCTATAGGAAACGACATCTTCAACGCACATTCTAATGAACTCGCACACCGAATCAGCGTATTCGTCAATATTGTTATCTGACGCAATACGAAACATATCCCAGTCCACGTGATGGAAGCAGTCTTGGAGTGTGGAATCAGCTTGGTCGGACCAGCGTTGGACAGACCTCAGCGTGGGAGCCTCTTGTTTTAGTTTCTGTCTGTATGCAGGGATCAACAAAATGGAGTCGTGGTCAGCTTTTCCGAAAGGAGGGCGGGGCAGGGCCTTATATGCGTCGCGGAAATTAGAGTAACAATGATCCAAGGTTTTTCCACCCCTGGTTGCGCAATCGTTATGCTGATAAAATTTAGGGAGTCTTGTTTTCAGATTAGCCTTGTTAAAATCCCCAGCTACAATGAATGCAGCCTCCGAATAAATGGATTCCAGTTTGCAAAGAGTCAAATTAAGTTTGTTCAGAGCCATCGATGTGTCTGCTTTGGGGGGGATATATACGGCTGTGAATATAATCGAAGAGAATTCTCTTGGTAGATAATGTGGTCGACATTTGATTGTGAGGAATTCTAAATCAGGTGAACAGAAGGATTTGAGTTCCTGTATGTTTCTTTCATCACACCATGTCTCGTTAGCCATAAGGCATACGCCCCCGCCCCTCTTCTTACCAGAAAGATGTTTGTTTCTGTCGGCGCGATGCGTGGAGAAACCCGCTGGCTGCACCGCCTCCGATAGCGTCTCTGCAGTGAACCATGTTTCCGTGAAGCAAAGAACGTTACAGTCTCTGATGTCCCTCTGGAATGCTACCCTTGCTCGGATTTCATCAACCTTGTTGTCAAGAGACTGGACATTGACGAGAAGAATGCTAGGGAGTGGTGCGCGATGTGCCCGTCTCCGGAGTCTGACCAGAAGACCGCCTCGTTTCCCTCTTTTTCGGAGTCGTTTTTTTGGGTCGCTGCATGGGATCCATTCCGTTGTCCTGTTTGAAAGGCAGAACACAGGATCCGCGTCGCGAAAAACATATTCTTGGTCGTACTGATGGTGAGTTGACGCTGATCTTATATTCAGTAGTTCTTCTCGACTGTATGTAATGAAACCTAAGATGACCTGGGGTACTAATGTAAGAAATAACACGTAACAAAAACAAAAAAAACTGCATAGTTTCCTAGGAACACGAAGCGAGGCGGCCATCTCTGTCGGCGCCGGAAATAGGTACAGACCAGTGGAGGCTGCTGAGGGGAGGACATCTCATAATAATGGTGGAATGGAGTGCTTGGAATGTTATTAAGCACATGGAAACCACGTGTTTGATACCATTCCATGTATTCCGTTCCATCTATTACTATGACCTATCCTCCCCTGAGCAGCCTCCACTGATGTTGACACTTGGTCTGCCTGATGATAATCTGATGTGTGAGTGATGGCTGGGAATTTGAAAGGCACTTTGTCCAATTAGAAATGTGCAGCAAATTTCCACCTGTCCCTGACAGAGATGAAGTGGCTCTTTGAGAAGACACTGTGGCACAGTGCCAGGTAAGAGAGCCCAACAAACTGCTTGTGGAGCAAGTTGCAATTAATGAGCATGGCAAGCCACCCTTGTTTAATGCAAAATGACACATAATGAATATTCCCTCACAATTAAAAACAGATTTTGACATTAGCCTATTTTATTTATCAACGCACAAGGCCTGAACAAACTATATCCGACGGACCGGATTAGTTGGTCAGAAAGAAAGAAAAGTTTACTGAATAACCTGATGGAAATGACTGTGAAGTTGTTTGGATGTACAGTAGTGACATCTGAAATTTATCAAGTGGAACTAGCTATGACTGTTCTTCCTCTCCTGCTTCCAATATATTAGCTAAATAGAACAACATGTATGCGATAAAACGGATTAAATGTCTGTAAAAGAGATCACTATAGGTTTTACGAGATTATTTGAAAGACAAATAAACATGTCATCTGTGTTCCAAGGAGATTACATAAACTCATTCAAATAGTGTGACATCCACACAGATACTCAACACTTTCTCTGAGGGGTTCTTAAAGATAAGGGTTTCCTCCTAATCTACCACCTACTACATGTGTGATAAAGGTCAGGCCTCAAATGACCTTTAGTACAGAACAGAGGTTTAGGATGTGTTGAGTTTTTCCATTCAAATCATTATTTATATAAAACTGAATCTAAAATCCCTGTTGAGATAACCATAGGACTCTGAGGGCACTCCGTCGTAATATCTCACTCTCAACAGAGGAACATTGACCCAGGACTTCCATCTTCCTATTTCTGCATATCTATTTCAGTCCGTCACTTAAAAATAGCCTTTTAATAACCCGACATGCTGTTCATTATTGCTAATCTATTTTACTACATTAGGAAAATAAAGTAGCAAATATTGATCGATAAGACAGATGAACTTTTGTCAGAGGATGTGAACATGATTGGTGTTGCAAACATTGTCCAACTTTCAATCAAACAGATGCACAGCAGCTTTGAGTCCAACTATATAAATAAATTTGATTTGATTTTTCAATCACTGTCTATATAAATAAATTTGATTTGATTTGATTTGATTTGATTTGATTTGATTTGCTTTGATGGAGCCTCATGCTGTAGCAACACCCACTCTATCTTAATGCACCTCCCACAGCAATCAATCCACACAGGCAATAATCAAATATAAATTAGTGGCTTATTCATATTCAAAATCTGTGTTTTAAAATAACAAAGGGACAAATTTCCTCTTTATTCTTTCTGAGAAAGATGATACTTTTTGGGATTATGAAAATGCAACAATTTGGAGAAGAATTATTGTCAACATAAGTGGAGCATTAGAATCAGTTCTGTTCAATGTCATGGTCTTGCAGTAAATGGATGGAGTGCATAAGAAACTGAAGCCTGGTTCTATGTTTACAGTGGCTTATATCAAAAGCAGTTTTTGTCTATGAAATGTATGTAAATGGTCTAGAAACTTGCAGATTGCCTTGGAAAAAACAAGTGCACATTAATGTCCACTCTCACAATTAGGACGTAGTCCTTATGGAGGAAGCCTGAAGGTCAATAAGGACACAACATGTCCTTGGACAATATGCCCCCAACTACTGGGTGATATTTAAATAAGAATAAGCTAATAGTTTCACATACAATGTGATTCAATATGATGAATACTTATGGGTATTGTTTAACCACTGAAGTCCATTGGCCTTCTGTAATTGGTGAAAAAGCTGGAGAGATGGGTTACAATAATTAGTTGGTTCTGCACTCTAAAAAATTCTGTCCAACCTTGCCAGATTTTAATCAAACACTGAAAATAGTAGCTGATTGTAATCGGCACTCAGAAGTCACCAGGGGTGTTTGAAGAATTTGTCAAGCCTGAGAGTAGAGCTAATTCGATTATGTGGCAGCATTACCTGGAGGGAATGGATCTATATCTCTCTCTTTTTATTTAGCTACGAGATTAGGTTTCGCTTGTTACTCCAATATAAATACTCAAGCCAATGGAAATGATACTGATTTTCAAGTTGGGTTATCTTTTTGTCTCAAAAAGTGTTTTGTTTATTATAAATAAACTTTGTTTAAATGTGTAATACTCAAGTGTCTACTTGACAAAAGTGAACCAAAGGCACACCGGAGTTAGTCACATTAATTAATTAAAGGCTGAAACAATTTAATTAGAGGAAATTATACACATGATTTGGCCCTTGTCACCTAATCCCTTCTGAATGTAAAATGAACTGGTTGGATAAAAAAGTTAAACTATTTTTCTGATGTTAAACATATTTTGCATCACTACATTTCAAATATTATCCTAATCTTTTTTTTGCTCTTTCTCTACAAGTAATACTTATTTTACATACTGTCTACCGTGCACAAACACAATACATACAACATAGCGACATACTAAAGAAGAAACATATTTATAGTTTGGTTTCAAGGATCTTGGGAGTTCGCATTATCCTAAACCTGCACAAATAAAGTGCAGCAAATACACAAACCTACAAACACACAGAACACAATATGCAAAGCAGCAACTAAACTGGTCTATTAGGACGAATAAAATGTTAAGTCAAGTCCGCAAATTGCCTACTTTTTGATGCCTCTTGACTTTCCATACTTGCTTTAACAACCATTTCATAATGGGACATATGAGGATGAACAACTGATTGGCTCAAATGCATTAAGGAGGAAAGACATTTCACTTTTAACAAGGCACACCTGTTAATTGAAATGAATTCCAGGTGACTACCTCATGAAGCTGGTTGAGAGAATACCAAGAGTGGGCAAAGCTGTCACCAAGGAAAAAGATGGCTACTTTGAAGAATCTCAAATATAAAATATATTTTGATTTGTTTGACACTTTTTTAGTTAGCACATGATTCCATATGTGTTATTTCATAGTTGTGATGTCTCCACTATTATAGTAAAAATAAAGAAAAATCCTGGAATGAGTAGGTGTATCCAAACTTTTGACCGGTACTGTAGTCCTTACAACACGGCTGCCACGAGAGCATTTTCACCAACAGTAAGCAAGAAGAAGAGAAAATAGTTAAGGCACTCTGGGGGTGTTCTGCGCAAATAGCACCGGTTTTACACTGTTACCTTTTGCTGGGAAAGGCTCTATGGCTCTCTGCCCTGCTCTCAAGTGTTCAACACATGTTGGTGCTCCACTCCCTGCATTAGGAATCATTTATGGGACTTTGTTTGAACATGTTTAGTGCATGTATGTTTGTTTCAATTGATGTAGAACTGATGACAGGATAAGTGTGATTATGGTGCAATTGTACAATGGTACAGTTTCACAAACTGCACAAAGACTTAATTACTTTCAGGTGAGAGGAATGTGAGTGTTGATCAATGTTGGCTTGTTCACTGATCATAGGCACTTTAAAAAACTCACTGAACGAAAGCTCACCTACCTGCTCAACTGCTGTACACCCTCCAGACTAGTGGAGCTGCTTAGGGTTTGGCGCTGGATGTGACATAAGAATTCTACTGAGTTATCCCTTACTCCCTACTCATCACCTCCCTCTACCATGAGGCCTCCTCAGAGAGGCCCACTTCATAACACAGCCCTGAAGGGCCATCCTATACAGCAGCACTGCGTAGGTCACAGTGTGCAGCATTAAATATAGACTCCTTTAACACCCTCCAATAATGCATCTGGAGTATTTCAGTTCATTACTATTCAAAAACGTACTATCTCAGATATTAACTTCAGTAAATGGGCCACAGATCTGAGCTGTCGCTCACCGCCGGAGATTTCACATCAAATCTGCTTCTAGTCACCAGCCGAGACTTCCTTGCCAGCCCTAGTTGAGCCACTGATGATGCGCACTCCAAAATAAACTGTCCCACAAGGACAAAACTTTCAGTAAAGTTTGAATGTCAATAAACTATGTTTTGTTGATAAAGTAAATTGGGGCAAGTGGTGGATTAACTTTATCTTAATACATTTTAGAATTGACACAAATTTTCAAACTTCATAGATTGACATGTTCTGACCTAGCTTTTACCCCTCAAATAACATATTCTGTTTGCACCAAGTAGGCCAACAGGTTAAATCCTTTAGATATCAAACACTAACAGCTTTCAAATACGTGTGAACTTTGGAGCTATAACTCCAGATGTTAAGGCTCAATGATAATTATGAGGTCAAATTTTAAGAGCATTCCTGAGTGAAGGTAATAGCATGATGTGCATCGTATCCATGATACTGTAAGTCTGGCATGACTGGCAGGGGGAGACCAACAGTGCAAACTACTGTAGCTTCAAGCCAGGGATTATTACCTGCAGAACTTCTTTCACATGGTTTGTCACGCCCTGACTGTAGATTGCGGTGTATGTTTCTATTTTTAGTTTGGTCAGGGTGTGATGTGGGTGGGTATTCTATGTTGTAGGTCTAGGTTTCCTTTTCTATGTGTTTGGCCTGGTATGGTTCTCAATCAGAGGCAGCTGTCTATCGTTGTCTCTGATTGAGAGCCATTCTTAGGTAGCCTGTTTTCCCATTTTGAGTTGTGGGTGGTTATTTTCCGTTACAGTGTTTTCACCATACGGGACTGTTTCGGTTTTCCTTCATTCTTTTGTTCGTTTGTATTCGGTGTTCAGTTTATTAAATTTACCACATGAACACTTACTACGCTGCGTTTTGGTCAACTCCTTCTTCTACCAACGACAGCCTTTACATGGTTCTTGCTACTGTCTTCAACACAGACAGACCACAATACAAAGAACAGTAGTGGACACGATTAGTATACAATGCCCTAATGAATCTTTGTAAGATCTCCATATGAGAAAAAATACAAGACACTTGCGTTTATGTGTGGAATCTCAATGTGGAATATAATATTTATTTTTTGCACTAGCACTAGATGGCTGTACATGCGCCAAAACACCAATATTTTCCATCCTATAGCGTGGTCTACATCTTCTTTTTAAATAGTGAACCAGAATGTTTTCAGCACTTTTATACTGAACAAAAACGCAACATGTATAAACGCAACATGTAAAGTGTTCGTCTCATGTTTCATGAGCTGAAATAAAACATCCCAGAAATGTTCCATACGCACAAAATGCTTATATCCGTAACATTCGCTTATATTTTTGCACACATTTGTTTCCATCCCTGTTCGTGAACATTTTTCCTTTGCCAAGATAAACCATCCACCTGATTGGTGTGGCATATCAAAAAGTTGATTATTAAACAGCATGATCATTACAACAGTACACTTTGTACTGGGGACAATAAAAGGCCAATTTAAAATGTGCAGTTTTGTCACACAACACAATGCCACAGATATCTCATGTTTTCAGGGAGCGTGCAATTCGTATGTTGACTGCATGAATGTCCACCACAGTTGTTGCCAGGGAATTTAATGTTAATTTCTCTACCATAAGCTGCCTCCAACGTCATTTTAGAGAATTTGGCAGTACGTCCAACCAGCCTCACAACCGCAGACCACGTGTAACCACGCCAGACCAGGACCTCCATTTTTGGGGGAAAAACAAATTCTGATTGGCTGTGCCTGGCTCCCCAGTAGGTGGGCCTTGCTGCCAAGTGGGTGGGCTGATGCCCTCCAAAGCCCACATTTCTTTCTGTCCCAAACATATTGCCACTGTATGTCTGCTGCAGAAAGAAATGTGTTTTGATCAGCCAGGGAAATATACGGAACAACAATATAAACACATCTTGCAACACTTTCAAATATTTTATTGAGTTACAGTTCATATAAAGAAAATCAGTCAATTGAAATAAATAATTAGGCCCAAATCTATGGATTTCACATGACTGTGCAGTGGTGCAGCAGTTAATCGCAGTATCGAATCGCAATATATATCGTATTGGCAATTCCCGGGAATAGATCACATGGAATTTGACCTTTGACACTAATTTTAAAAAATGTTTTTTTTTTAAATGACTCATCTTGAACTGAGATGCAGTGCCTTAGACCACTGTGCCACTCCTTTACTTAGATTACTCTTATCAAACTGTGTTTATTGGGGCAGAAATTACTTCTCGAACATTTGAACTTTCATGTGCCTTGATAACAAACTTGTATGCCATCTGTAAATAAGAACACAATTGTTAAAATTACAGTTGAAGTCAGAAGTTTATATACACTTGGGTTGTAGCCATTAAAACTCATTTTTCAACCACTCCACATATTTCTTGTTAACAATCTATAGTTTTGGCAAGTCGGTTAGGACATCTACTTTGTGCATGACACAAGTCATTTTTCCAACAATTGTTTACACAGGGCCCTGTGAATATGCTGGAGGAAAAAGGTACAAAAGTATTTATATCTACAGTAAAACAAGTCCTATAATCGACATAACCTGAAAGGCCGCTCAGCAAGAAAGGAGCCACTGCTCCAAAACCGCCATAAAAAAGCCAGACTACGGTTTACAACTGCACATGGGGACAAAGATCATACTTTTTGGAGAAATGTCCTCTGGTCTGGTGAAACAAAAATAGAACTGTTTGGCCATAATGACCATTGTTTCGAGGAAAAAGGGGGAGGCTTGCAAGCTGAAGGACACCATCCCAAGCTTGAAGCACAGAGGTGGCAGCATCATCTTGTGGGGGTGCTTTGCTACAAAAAATAGATGGCATCATGAGGATGGAAAATTATGTGGCCATCACAAAGCCCTGACCTCAATCCCATAGAAGAATTGTGGGCAGAACTGAAAAAGCATGTGCGAGCAAGGAGGCCTACAAACCTGACTCAGTTACACCAGCTCTGTCAGGAGGAATGGGCCAAAATGCACCCAACTTATTTTGGGTAGCTTCTGGAAGGCTACCCAAAAACATTTGACTCAAGTTAAACAATTTAAAGGCAATGCTACCAAATACTAATTGAGTGTATGTAAACTTCTAACCCACTGGGAATGTGATGAAAGAAATAAAAGCTGAAATAAATCATTCTCTCCACTATTATTCTGACATTTCACATTCTTAAAATAGAGTGGTGATCCTAACTGACCTTTTACTAGGATTAAATGTCAGGAATTGTGAAAAACAGTTTAAATGTATTTGGCTAAGGTGTATGTAAACTTCTGACTTCAACTGTAAGAGCCCATTTGGTTCAAACACGGAAAAATGCAGGAACCTTCCCACTAGCTATGATTGGCTGAGATAATGGATGGGCTAGACTTGCTGAGAGATTAGTGCAGATTGGTCTGCCATGTAGCATGCTTCTTTCTATAAGGTGATCTGGTCAGTATATGTAGGTTATCCTTTCTAATGCAGATTTCTTGAACGATTACACAAATAACTGCAAGTTTTGAAGTCAGTGGAATGCCCGGTGGAAGCATAGTATGATAGCTAAGGAGATGGAGAAATGTTGGGCTTTCGATTGCAAATATGCGGAGGGAATCATACAGGAGGCTGTTGCATAAAACACCTGTCTCCGGATTACATCTTCAAACTAAGGGAATCCATGGTATCCATGACACAGAGGGAAAAGTGTTCATTCATATATAAGGATAAGAGAGTTTAGCTAGCTACATTTTCAGATATTATTTGTTTCTAATTTAGTCAGAAAGTAGTTTTCAATGCCATTTAAAGCGTACTGTTATCTAGCTAATGTTAACTGGCTGGCTTGCTCTCGAGCTAACGTTACATGTATGATCTGTGTAGTAATATTATTTGTATCTCAGAGCCATTTGCATTGCTAGTTATAGACTAATGTTACTTAGCTAGCTAACATTGAACAGAGTTGCTTAGCTTTAGCTATGTGTAGATTCATGCAGGGTTGTAACATTATGAGCTATGCTTAATTGTTTAGCTAGCTAGCTACATGTCTAAACAAAAGACTCCACTATGCAATGAACCATTTCACTGTAATGTTTACACCTTCTGTATCCTGTGCATGTGACAAATAATATTAGATTTTATTTGATATAGTCTGTGTTTATGTTTTTCTGTAATTAGCTCGCCATTAACTTGTAAATAATGATATTGTTGTGAGCTTATTTTCCTGTAATAATGAATACAAATTAACTAAATTTAAGATGTTGTCAGCTATATGATTATGGTCATTATTTGAACTGGCTAGCCAGCTAAGTTAACATTAGCTAGCTAGAAAACATTGCTTAGAAAGTTTATTTTAGTTGCCTGGTTTGCTAGATTGACATATTCAAAAGTTAGCTGGCTGGCTTGCTAGCTAACATTGAGACATAAAAATGGTATCCATGAGTTCATCTGACTCTGGGGATAAAAGGTGTGTGTGTTTCTGTTCAACCAAACAAGATTTTCTGGTTTATCTTCAAGAAGACTCTACGTTCCAGATACGTGGACGTTTGGTTTCTCAAGCCTGATGACAGTTGTGCACAGACAGAATATTCCCTCCACGAACGGTTGGGATGCAGGGGCAGAAACCAGATCCAGTGCCACAGGGCACAGCTTTGGATAAACAGCCATCCTTGCCTGCCATAAATAGAGAGGTGACTCTGTAAACATGCCCCCCCTTTACCTCTTACAGGTGTTTCCATAGCTCACATGGGGGTACTTAAATGCCCTGCCAGGTTGACAGTGACCTCAAGTACAATCTTCATTGCGAGGAAGCTACATTTCTGAAGCACTTTAGACGAGATCATGAACCCCAAAAATCTGAGGGGGCACATACTACATGAGGATGGTTGAGGGGTGGTTCAGAGCAGGGCTAGGCCCCCATCCTGAAGTTGGGGAATTTTGTATTTTTCAGACACTTGACACTGCCTTTTCCTGTAATCTAGAGCCATAATCATTATGTTTAATTCTATGTCAAAAGTATGTACAGTTGAAGTCGGAAGTTTACATACACTTAGGTTGGAGTCATTACAACTCGTTTTTCAACCACTCCACAAATTTCTTGTTAACAAAAATTAGTTTTGGCAAGTCAGTTAGGACATCTACTTTGTGCATGACACAAGTAATTTTTCAAACAATTGTTTACAGACAGATTATTTCACTTGTAATTCAATGTATCACAATATCAAACTGTGTTTTTTGGGTCAGAAATTACTTTTGGAACATGTGAACTTTAATGTGCCTTGATAACAAACTTGTATGCCATCTGTAAATACGAACACAATTGTTAAAATTACAGTTGAAGTTAAAGTTTACATACACTTAGGTTGCAGTCATTAAAACTCGTTTTTCAACCACTCCACAAATTTCTTGTTAACAAACTATAGTTTTGGCAAGTCAGTTAGGACATCTACTTTGTGCATGACACAAGTAATTTTATAATAATTGTGTACAGACAGATCATTTAACTTATAATTCACTGTATCACAATTCCAGTGGGTCAGAAGTTGACATACACTAAGTTGACTGTGCCTTAAAACAGTATGGAAAATTATGTCATGGCTTTTGAGTCATTTGGTGGTGTACCTGTGGATGTATTTCAACGCCTACCTTCAAACTCAGTGCCTCTTTGCTTGTCATCTGTCACGGGATACTAGGAGTGGTGGGTGGAATCAGGCGCAGAGAGCAGGGTTCAGTAGATCCTCAATTTATTCTCCAGCGCACAAAACGGTCACGCCAACATACAGGGCGCATACAATTGACCAGCCCAAACACAGGACCAAATAGTCCGGAGAATACACATAAGAAAACCACCATTCGACAGAGCAACAAAAAACAATCCCGCACAAAACAAGGACGGGACAATCTACTATGGGACACTTAAACTAAAATACACACAGGTGAAACTATAAAGACAAAACCAACAGACAAACGAAAAAGGGATCGGTAGTGGCTAGTAGGACGGTGACGACGACCGCCGAGCACCGCCCGAACAGGCAGGGGAGCCCACTTCGGCGGAAGTCGTGACAACATCATGGGAAAATCCAAAGAAATCAGCCAAGACCTCAGAAAAAATATTGTAGACCTCCACAACTCTGATTCATCATTGGGAGAAATTTCCAAACACCTGAAGGTACCACGTTCATCTGTACAAACAATAGTATGCAAGTATAGACACCATGGGACCATGTAGCCGTCATACCGCTCAGGAAGGAGACGTGTTCTGTCTCCTAGAGATGATTTGCACAAAAAGTGCAAATCAATCCCAGAAAAACAGCAAAGGACCCTGTGAAGATGCTGGAGGACACAAGTACAAAAGTATCAATATCCACAGTAAAACAAGTCCAATATCGACATAACCTGAAAGGCGCTCAGCAAGGAAGAAGCCACTGCTCCAAAACCGCCATAAAAAAAGCCAGACTACGGTTTGCAACTGAACATGGGGACAAAGATCACACTTTTTGGAGAAATGTCCTCTAGTCTGATGAAACAAAAATAGAACTGTTTTGCCATAATGACCATCGTTATATTTGGAGGAAAAAGGGGGAGGCTTACAAGCCGAATATCACCATCCCAAACGTGAAGCATAGGAGTGTTAGCTTCATGTTGTGGGGGTGCTTTGCTGCAGGAGGGACTGGTTCACTTCACAAAATAGATGACATCATGAGGGTGGAAAATTATGTGGATATATTTTAGCAACGTCACAAGACATCAGTCAGGAATTTAAAGCTTGGTCGCAAATGGGTATCCCAAATGGACAATGACCCCAAGCATACTTTCAATGTTGTTGCAAAATGGCTTATGGACAACAAAGTCAAGGTATTGGAGTGGCCATCACAAAGCCCTGACCTCAATCCTACAGAAAATTTCTGGGCAGAACTGAAAAGTGTGTGCGAGCAAGGATGCCTACAAACCTGACTCAGTTACACCAGCTCTGTCAGGAGGAATGGGCCAAAATTCACCCAACTTATTGTGGGAAGCTTGTGGAAGACTACCTGAAACGTTTGACCCAAGTTAAACAATTTAAAGGCAATGCTACCAAATACTAATTAAGTGTATGTAAACTTCTGACCCACTGGGAACTTGATGAAAGAAATAAAAGCTGAAATAAAGTATTATCTCTACCAAAAAACTGAGTTTAATTGTAGTTGGCTAAGGTGTATGTAAACTTCCGAATTCAACTGTATATTTTTCTGCATACCTCTTGAGCTGTCTGCATCCTACTGACTGGTGGTTCTGTTTTAAAGCTTGAAAACCCCAGTTGATATTTTCCCAAAGATTAGAAGACAACTAAATGTAATTTATCATGGTTTGCTATGTTATTATATTTTTTCAAATATTTTTTGTTTGAAAAACATTTACTAAATAGTTTTTGCAATTTTTATTTTATTTTCAGATTTCGTTTACTATAATAACCTTGGTGTGACGACATCATCAGTGCACTTATTAATGAAGCCGGTGACTGATGTGGTAAACTCCTCAATGTTATCGGGTGAAAATATTCCAGTCTGTGCTAGCTGAACAGCCCTTTTGACTTTTTGCCTGTAACCAGGAATCAGGAGGATAGCGTTATGGTCAGATTTGCCAAAGGGAGGGTAAGGGATAGCTTTGTATGAGTTTCTGTGTGTGGAGTAAAGGTAACATAGAATTTTGTCGCCTCTAGTTGGACAGGTGACATGATGGTTAAAATGAGGTGAAACGGATTTCAGTTTCCCTGCATTAAAATAAATGTCCATGAGAAGTGCCGCCTCTGGGTGTAAATGTTCTTGTTTGCCCTATACTGCTCGTGTTCAGTCTTAGTGCCAGCATCGATTTGTGGTGGTAAATAGATAGCTATGAAAAATTGGTCGTAAATAGTATGGTATGTAGCTTATCATGAAGTATTCAGGCGAGCAAAAACTTGAGACTTCCTTAACAAAGAGACACACCCTCCCCCCTCATCTTACCGACCGGTTTTCTGCCGACCGGTTTTCACAATGCATGGAAAAGCCAGGGAGATGTATATTATCCATGTCCTTGTTCAGCCATGACTCCAACGGAGCACGTCCAGTTTGTTCTCTCGTGACTGTACATTCGCCAACAGAATGGAGGGTAGAGGAGCTTTATTGCATGCTAACGTAGCCTAGTCAGGATGCCAGCTCGTCTGCCTCTTTTGCGTCGTCGCTTCCTCTTTCGAGTCCCGGGGATCAGGGCCAAAGTAAGCAGGACATCCAGAACTAACAGGAACCTGAAAAGCTTCTACCCCCAAGCCATAAGACTGCTAAACAAGACTTCTAAAAAGATAATCAAATGGCTACCCACTGCTGCTACTGTCTATTATCTATCTTGTTGCTTAGTCACTTTAACCCTACCTACTGTATATGCTACCTCAATTACATCGTACCTCTGCACATTGACTCGGTACTGGTACTCCCTGTATATATGCAAAATTAAAGGAGAGCCGCACACTCTAGGAGCTCAGATGCAATAATTAATAACATCATAATAACATAATATCCATCGTTTCGACACACAAGCTGTCTTCATAAGGGTATAATGACAAACACTGGGGGGTGACTAGTTTATATAGTTTCAAAGGACACACACAGGTGTCTGTAATCATGGCTGGGTGTGGCCTGGTTAATTCTCAGATATAAAAAATAACATACAAAAAACATGTTGCTTGTGTCCTTTGACACTACATAAACTAGTCACCCCGCAGTGTTTGTCATTATACCCTGATGAAGACAGCTTGTCTGTCTAAACGTTGGATATTAGGTTATTCAATTATTGAATCTGAGCTCCTAGTGTGTGGTTCTATTCCGCTAGCCAGCACCTCTCCTAAACAGGTGTTTGTTTATTTTGCCTGTAGACTCCCTGTATATAGCCATGTTATTTTTACTCATCGTTGTTATTTGTTATTCACTGTGTATTTATGCCATGTGTACTATTCATATTTTTGTATAAATATGTCTGCATTGTTGAAAGAGGACCCGTAAGTAAGCTTTTCACTGTTAGTCTACTACACCTGTTGTTTACGAGGCAAGTGACAAATTAAATATGATTCTATTTTGGGGGGAAATACTGTGCATATAGAGACACTTCACATTCAAATGTGTGTCATCCATACATTTAGAATTTTTGTTTTCACTTATGTCTTTAAAGTCTGACTAACACTTTCCATATTTAAACAACTTTGTGTCAGCATTTACCTCAGTACATTGGTTAAATGGACATGTCTTGTACTGTGAACTTTGTATAGGCTAATCCTGACCCTTACCCTGTTTAACAAGACCATTTAGCCCTCCAGCTGATACAAAACATGACATGTAGCCAACAACAAGACAGCTTGGGACACCTCACACTCCTCGAAGTATTAACAGCAGGGAGAGACAGAGCCCATTATTACGTCAAGGGCTGTCTGCCAAAAAGAAAGACACACAAACGAGTTGCTCTCCAGGATGTGCATTGACTGTCTGCATGGCGGCTACCTGCTGCTTGGCCCTCCTCAGCGAGCAGAGAACTGTAATCCCTGGTATTTGAGAATGTCATAGCGTCACGAACGCTGCTGTCCAATGGAGTAGTGTGAGGACCGTGCCAGCTCCAGGCTCACAGGATTTGTGAAGAACCTTGTTTAGAGGCCTCCGCTTCCCTTTGCCTCATCCGTCTTCTGTCAGCACAGAGTAAACACATGCCAACCACTCCAGCCCACAGCGCTGCTTCCGTCTGCACAAATAGAACCAATCGCCAGGCTGTGTTGGTGAAGTCCTCTTAAGTGTCTCGAAAGGACAGGCCATACCATGGAGAGTTTAGTTTGGACTAGCAATATCCGGCCAAAGAAAACTACACAAGTAATGGCACCTATGTTAAAAGTGCTGTATATAACTTCAGCCTGCATGCATCTTGTGTGATATGGTATGTTGAGGTGTGTGCAATACGTATGAGTATTTTTTTATTTCACCTTTATTTAACCAGGTAGGCCTGTTGAGAACAAATGCTCATGTACAACTGCGACCTGGCCAAGATAAACGCAAAGCAGTGCAAAAAAAACAACAACACAGAGTTACACATAAACAAACATACAGTATCACTGTCCTACAGAACAATACACCTGCTAGAGTGAGCCTGTTTGCCCTTCACCAAATGACAGCTTTCATAATGTTGCAGTAAGGTAAAAACATGAAAGAAAAGTAATTTATCTGCCATGCCAACTGATAAATTATATGGAAAGTCCTGCACAGGTTAGCAGTCTTATCACTATCTTTGGGATAGTGGGAAAATTATGTTAAAACAGCACAGCACACTCTGAATATTAAAATCAAGTTTCTAGCCTCAGATACAAGCCTGCACTACAGTAATCCCAGTGTCAATAACGCACTACTCTACTCTTAACTGTTCATTCAAGGCAGTCTCCATAGTGTGATTATGTACAGCATATACAAACAGATACACAACAGCATAGTTGAGGCTCGTTTAGGGTTAGAAGGGGCAGGATTGAGGCCCTTCAGAGCTTCAGCTTCCCTGTGTAATTCTGAGGCTTCATCCCAACCTACACAGAGGCCGTCAACTTACATAACAAGCCATTAATATTGACTGTTTCCAAATTTGCTCCCCACAAACTGAGGGATCCTGCAATATGAAAATAACACCCTTTCTTCTTTCCACTAATGATATCCACAGACCTCCAAGGCCCGTTCTCTGACCCACTCAAGTCTTCCAGCACAGCTTCTGCTGAAGTAAGCCTTTTCTACTTAAAAGGTATTAGTGCTCAGGGTAAAAACAGTATGTGTATTCTCAGAAATTCCAATACACTGGGTGTGAAAACGGAAAGTGTTCCTCAGTAAGCTTCTGCAGTATTTCAGATGTTGTTTTTTGAGTATATCCTAAAATGCAGTGTCTAAACCCAGCACTGTAATCCTGGAAATGCTTTACATTTTTATTGTTTCACATTGTTGAGTAATCCCATACTGGATTGTGCCACCAACACATAGCAATTATAAATATTTTGAATCATTTCATGCACTGTGGGGAAAATACATTTATCATACTGTATCAAGGTTCAATAAAAAAAATATGTTTCAGTTTCTACAAAAGCAAAGTTTAAAGGGTTGCACACATCGCACCGAATGTGGATCTCCCGTTTATAAAATATGTTTGCACACGGTTTGCAAGTACTCTCGGCAGGCAAACTCTACTGGTGTGTTCAAGCTCTTAAAGAGCGCCTGACCCTAAAAAGCAACTTCTCATTTTTTTAATTGCTTATGTGGCATAAATATGAGTCAAATACATGTATTCTAGTCCAAATTGACTACAAAGTGTAAATAGGAAAGTTTTGGTCATCAAGTCAATCTCGTCCAAAACTGATCTTTGCGAGACGATGGGAAAAAAAGGGTATGTCATGGAATGAAGGGTACCGTAACAGTTTTACTTGGGTTGGGTTCATTTAAATCCTACCCACATGCCCACAGCTAGCTGCACCCAAGTATTCATCAATTCGGAGCGCAGCTGCACATGACCCGATCGTAATGCCCATGGTCAATTTGGTTTGACATTCGATATCCCTATGGGGATCGACACTAGGGACCGTCAGTGAATTACACAATGTTCAAGGGACAATATCACCAGCCGGCTGAAGCTAATTGGCGAAAGCTAGCCGAGGCGACTTCAAGACACAATAACTTGTTAGACTGTTTTAAGTTATCTAGAAGGGTGAGTGACTGTAACTGTGTACGGTTTTGGCAGATTGCATGTACAAACGCTTGCCACGTGCGAACACACACACAATAGACACACATATTAAACCACCCCCCAAGACAACTCTCGTTTGGCTTCAGATATAGTCGCTACATTTCTTAATGACCAAGCCAAAAAAACAAGGCCAAATCAAAAAGTTCAGCCTCCCTGGAAAGCAGATAATCGAAGAAATCGCACAAGTTTTGATAACAAACATATATTAATTAATGATTTCATCATATTTGTTACAATTATCTCAAAAGAAACAGCTGGAGAAGAAGAATACAGTAACATCATTAATTGTAGGTTACAAGTAGGCCTGTTATTAAAAACTTGAAAAAGTGCTACAGGAGAACTTTTGCCAGCATGCCATACATATTCAAGTTAACTAAATGCCTTCTGGAAGAGGTTTGTCCCACTGAACATTAATACTTTTCCCCCCACCCATTCAAAATTCCATAACAAAGCAAAAAAAAACGTTTTTTCCCCTGTCTTTCTCTCCAGACACTTTAATCCTATGCATAAATTGGTGGGGGTGAATATGGGTCAGCAGGTTAAAAGTGTCTAGGAGCCTGACTTCATAAAACAGCCGTCAGATGAACCTAACAAGGCTCGGACCGAAATGCCTTCCTAACAACCTGCCTTTGAAATGCCTTCATAACTATCTGCCTTTGAAATGCCTTCAAAACTATCTGTCTTTGCCTGTTATTACATAACTGAGCACTGGCTGGGATCTACTAAATGTAAACAATCTCGTGTTCATGACAAAACATCGTACTCTTCTGCAGCTGGAATACTAAGTGATTAAAAAAAACATTACACTTGTCTTGAACTGTGGAGTCAATAACGCATCTACAAAGTGAAATATATGTAATGATTTTCGCTATCTCTCTTTGTGCGCCTCTGTTTATTGCTACCTGTTACATAACCAGTTTACATTCCACATTCACCATATTAGACTCTAAATATACCGCTTCCGCAGAGGAAACGTGCTCATGCAAACCACAGCGCGATGAATACATTTACATGTAAAATATGTAATTTAGTGTCATAGTTGTATATGAACAAACTGTACTTTGGAGTATTATAGTCTGGAAATATTTCCATTGAACTTGGATGAGTTGAATGGAAGCAGTCTAGAGGGGGTGTGGCTAAACAATGTCTGTAGCCTACTGTACAACACGCACCGTACTCAATCTCACATATTCTTAAGAAATGTATACGGGACCAACACAATCATAGACTTGATTTGATAAATGACCACAACGTCTATCATGTCAATCATCAGGCAGTTGTGATCTCTTCATGTCCACTACAATGTATCAGAGCTAACGCGCGCTCGCAAGGGAAGGAAAATCAAATTCCTGCTGCTGATTTGTCTATTTCACAAACACACAAAATTACAGGCTATGTTTTCTGTAAATTACTTGGAAATAAATACGACCATAAAATACATGTCCCTTTAGAAGTTGAAGGGGCTGGTGTTCGATAGCTTACAGTTTCCCAAAGTTCATTAATATTTAGTAACCTACCATTGTGTAGTATAGCCTAATAAACGTGTAGAAAGATAATATTGCGTAGTTGGTGTTCTTGTATTTTAAGGGAATTTTAGGTCCTAGTCGACCTGTGTAATTGACTATCCTAACTATAATTGTTCTATTCATAGAGTAATTTGTCTCCCAATGACACATACGACAATGGTTGGATCTCTGTCAGTTGTGCTTGAACACAAGGGCAACACAGAAGCAACTCGCTCATCATAATACATTTGGCCACTTTACAAATGCAGCGCAATAAGAATGAATCTGTTCCAGGTGGTTTTTACACTATTCAGGTAACGTTATAGACCATTTTTGAGACCTCTATAATTCAAGTTCTCCATGCAAAGAATTCATTTTGAAGTTTCAGGCATCAATTCGGTAATCAATCAATATTTCTTGTGATGAGAGATGTCAGCCGCTTACCTCTGTTGGTACTTGAACAGGTCTGCCTTCGAACAGGGGCTGGATGTTCTGCTTTTCGGAGCGTCTCTAGGTTTACCGGGGTTTCCCTGGCCGGTGTAGCCGACTCAGAGGCGCTGTTGCCCGGGTCGCTTGCTGGATCTGGAGGGGACTCCATGTTGAATTTCAGATTTACTGTTAAACTATTGCTAGTATTTCACGAAAAGTTTCTATGATTTGTGAGCCGCGAGAGTCCGTCTAGCTATCTATTTTAGAGTAGAAGTAGAACTACGAAATGAAAAAATGCGAGTGTATCTAGAGGTGGGTGTGAAGATTTGATTGTCCATCCGCAGCGCTAGAGAGAGCTTCAGTCATGCAACTGAAAAGGGAAAGGTTGTCAATAGCCGATTAATAGATGTGCAGTAGTGCCTGCGAGTTTATTTCATAGGAATGGCTGTTTGTTGCAGCCAGCTAAGGTTGTATCGAGTTTATCATCCCAATATTAACTTCACATGATGAACTCTGATTGTAGGCTATAGTCTCTCATCAGTGTGTTCAAAATTATTAATAGCCACTTCGAGAAATCTGCACAATACGCTGTCTCCTGTTCAGTGTTTAAAAGCCTGTCCATCTATGTAAAATACTGCTTACAACTTCAACATCCCATAACATTATAGTTCATTTTTAATTTACTGACAATTTTACAAAATCAATATTGACAATTAATATGCCTAGGCTTATGCAACGACAATCAACTCTGGAGAGAAAATGAAGAGAACACGTCCATGCCTGCGCAGTCGATGCTATTCAGCTCTCTTTTTTGCTCTCATCATCACCACCACCAGCACCCCCATCATCATCATCTATATTTTAAGGTTTACAGTGTAAAAGCTCAGAGACTCGTGCATAATTGGTAGCACTGGAATTATTTATGCAGCTTTCAAGAAATTCCTCCAAATGTATAGAGCTGAGATAGGCCACCAAAAAGTGATTATATGAACATAAGTCTCTATGTCAATGTGATGATCATGAGGAGGATGGGGATGATGACATTGAAGAGATGCTGATGAGGATGCTGCTAATGACAATGCTGCTGCTGATTAATATTATTTTTTTAATAAAAAAATGTTGGGGCTCAGAAAATATGGCTGTATTTCTCTCAGTATATTAAGCGTGTCTGAAACTGACCCTCAAGCCGCTGATCAAAGCTGCTGGAGCCTGTCTTGCTTTCTTTTTGTCATTTCTCTCCAAATTGTCTCGCTAAAGATCATATGCATTAAAACCAGGCAAAATACATGAAAATGCATGCGTATATTTGAGAACAGTTATGTCTGCGCTTACGTGGTAGTAGGCTACACCGGGCATCGCATTACATTCCCGCTTGGGCTTGCGTGCCTACATTGCTTATGGTGTAATTACAAACACTTGAGCACATTCCGCTGCCCATTTCGTAAGCCTACTCTTGCTGCGTTCAGAACAACTGGGAACGCGGAAATATCAGACTTCAGTGCATTCACGACAACTGGGAACTGCTGAAAATAAGATCTCAGACTGGGAAAAAAACGTTTTGAAAGTCAGAAACTCAGCATAGGAGTGTATTCGTGTATGCAAAGGGAAGTCACGCTTCCCCCCGAAAAGTATCTTTCCTCTCTCTGTGTTTCATAATTGTCCTTCAACTCACAAGAAGCTGAATGTATCTCACCAGAGAAAGCATAAAAGCGAGCGAAACAGCTTCCCTCTGTATGTGTAGCCCATCTGTCTGGTCAAAAAGAGTATGATATTGCTGCCTCCCTTCGCATTGAATGCAAGGGAAGCCAGAGAGCATTCGGCCTTCCTTGATGAAAAAAAATACAATAATAGCAATCAACGTTCAGCTAAACTGTGAGCTCAACTGTAAATGGTCCTGGCACACCCCAACATTTTTTTTAAATAGAAGCCAGTTTGGATTTGGCTTCACAACAATCACACAGATAGAACAATGAGCTTGCTAATCACATCACATCAAAAGACAATCGTAATTGACAGACAAAAACTTGAATTGTTGCATCTCGCTGTGTTGTTGTCCTCCGGGGGTTAGCTAGCTAAAATTGTCCCTTTCCTAAATTAGCCATGGGTGGAGATAGGGATTTGGACTTGTGGTTTTACTAAATTTTCCATACTGGCCAATGATTATAATGGAAATTCTGATCCAACCATTAATTCATACATTGTGCTTCAGGCCTGAGAGGATGGAAGTTTAATATGTAGCTAGACGGAGAAGGCTAATGTTAACTAGCTGGCTAATCCTTTCCCATGAAAGGAAGTTAGAATAGCGAGCAAACATTTTAACCAGTTAGCCTAGGACAACAAAAACTAAAAGTGTGTACTGTATGACAGAGTCATAGACCGTTTCGTCAACATGAAAGAGAGGAGGGTGGCATTGGCATTTCTCTAACGTAGGGTGAGTTGACATGAGTTTCCTACTAATGCACACACGCACTCTCTCTCTCACACACACACACACACACACACACACACACACACACACACACACACACACACACACACACACACACACACACACACACACACACACACACACACACACACACACACACACACACACACACACACACACACACACACACACACACACACACACACACACACAGAGAAATCATTACCATGGACAGCCACGTTATATTTAGCTTCTGTCAATTGGACTAAATCATGTTTTCAATGTTTTAGTTGTCACTGTATTAGACTAAGCATAGGAGATTTGACAATGTTGAAATGTTGAAGTTGAAATGGTGCTGGAATTAGTGGAGGCAGCTCCTGTTTCTTTGTGACTTGCGGTAACTCTCTGGTGTTGTAAATCAAAGTTGTTTAGTAGTTTGAAAATGTCAGAAACATTAACTTGATTGACCATGCTGTGGGTCATGTGACTGTTTGTTACATGCAATATGCTTTGTGGCTCCACCAGACAGATGTTGCACTCTGTTTTTGTGATAAAACAAAGGTGTGGTTCAATTTAAATTTATTCTGCCACTATGTCTTTTTAGTCTCAACCTATATACACTATATATATATGTGACGGATGTGAAACGGTTAGCTTAGTTAGCGGTGGTGCTCGCTAAATAGCGTTTCAATCAGTGACGTCACTTGCTCTGAGACCTTGAGGTAGTAGTTCCCCTTGCTCTGCAAGGGCAGCGGCTTTTGTGGAGCGATGGGTAACGATGCTTCGTGGGTGACTGTTGTTGATGTATGCAGAGGGTCCCTGGTTCGCACTCGGGTATGGGCGAGGGGACGGTCTAAAGTCATACTGTTACATTGGTGCCGTGACCCGGATCACTGGTTGCTGTGGAAAAGGAGGAGGTCAAAAGGGGGGTGAGTGTAACGGATGTGAAACGGCTAGCTTAGTTAGCGGTGGTGCGCGCTAAATAGCATTTCAATCAGTGACTTCACTTGCTCTGAGACCTTGAAGTAGTAGTTCCCCTTGCTCTGCAAGGGCCGCGGCTTTTGTGGAGCGATGGGTTATGATGCTTCGTGGGTGACTGTTGTTGATGTATGCAGAGGGTCCCTGGTTCACGCACGGGTATAGGCGAGGGGATGGTCTAAAGTTATACTGTTACATATACAAAGTATGTGAACACCACTTCAAATTAGTGGATTTGGCTAGTTCAGCCACACCCGTTGCTAACAGGAGTAAAAATTGAGCACACAGTCATGCAATCTCCATGGACAAACATTGGCCGTAGAATGGCCTTACTAAAGAGCTAAGTGACTTTTAATGTGGGCACCATCATAGGATGCCACCTTTCCAACAAGTCAGTTCATCACATTTCTGCCCTGCTAGAGCTGCCCTGGTCAGGTGCTGTTATTGTGAAGTGGAAACATCTAGGAGCAACAATGGCTCAGCCGCAAAGTGTTAGGCCACACAAGCTCACAGATAGGGACCGCCGAGTGCTGAAGTGTGTAAAGTGTTAAAATCGTCAGTCCTTGGTTGCAACACTCACTACCAAGTTCCAAACGGCCTCTGGAAGCAACGTCAACAAAATAACTGTTAGTCGGGAGCTTCATGAAACGGGTTTCAATGGCAGAGAAGCCGCACACAAGCCCAAAACAGACAAATCTGGGTTTGGTGCATGCCAGGAGAACACTACCTGCCCCAATGCATAGTGCCAACTCTAAAGTTTGGAGAAGGAATAATGGTCTGGGGCTGTTTTTCATGGTTTGGGCTAGGCAGCTTAGTTCCAGTGAAGCTAACGCTTAACACTACAGCATACAATGACATTCTAGATGATTCTGTGTTTCCAACTTTGTGGCAACAGTTTGTGGAAGGCCCTTTCCTGTTTCAAAATGACAATACCCCTGTGCATAAAGCGAGGTCCATACAGAAATGGTTTGTTTGAGATCGATGTGGAAGAACTTGACTGGCTTGAACAGATCTCTGACCTCAATCCCATCGTACACCTTTGGGATGAATTGGAATGCCGACTGCAAGCCATGCCTAATCGCCCAAACTCACTAATACTCTTGTGGCTGAATGGAGGCATGTCCCCACAGCAATGCTCCATCATTTAGTGGAAAGCCTTCTCAGAAGAGTGGATGGAGGCTGTTATTAATATCCATGATTTTCAAATTAAATATTTGACAAACAGTTGTCCACATAGTTTTCGTCATGTGGGGTATCACCGTGGCAAACAATCCAATTATGGCTTTTTTTCCTGGCTTGGCTTCCCCAGCGATTTTACCCACACACTGCTACTGAAACTCAGGCATCTTTCTAGAGTTCAGATTGTCTTGAAAGCACCATCAGGCGAGGCAACGCATCAACCAATGGCGAACTCATGCTGGGTTCATAGCCCCAATAAGTTGCTCCAAAGATACTGGATGAATGAAGATTGTTCACTCAGGCCATTTACCATTGGAATTCTTTTGTCAGTTCCTGCCCTTTTTTCTCAATTTCCGCCTGAATGACGTGCCCAAAGTAAACTACCTGTTGCTTAGGCCCTAATGCCAGGATATGCATATAATTGGTTCCATGGGAAGGAAAACACTTTAACGTTTGTAGAAATGTTAAAGTAATGTAGGAGAATATAACACAATAGATATGGTAGGAGAAAATCCAAAGAAAAAACAAACTTTTTTGTTTTGTTTGAGAGAGACCATCCTCTTACAATGGGAAGTATAAGGACATAGCTCCCTGGATACAATTCCTATGGCTACCACAGGGTATCAGCAGTCTACGTTCAAGGTTTCAGGCTTGTAACTTCAAAAACGAATAAGAAATATCAGGTTTAGTACAGGGACACAGTCTTGGAAATTCATGTTTGCGCGCCATGAAGACAGGACACACCTGCTAAAATCGGTTTCCTATTGAACATACTTCTTTCCGTAAGAAATATTATAGTTTGATTACATTTTAGGGTATCTGAGGAGTAAATAGAAAAGTATTTTGACTTGTTGATACACATTTTCGGATTCTTTTCTCTGCATGTTGAATGAGTGGATTAGTCAAATCAATGGCGCCAACTAAACAGACTTTTTGGGATATAAAGAAGGATTTATCTAACAAAACGTCACTAATTGTTTAATATCCATAATTTTTAGGACAATTTATTTGAATTGCGTGCCCTCCAGTTTCACCGGAATTTGTACTGCTAGCGGGACGCCTAGCCCTAAATTATCTAACCCTTTAGTTTATCTGTGCCAAATTAGAAAAAAAGTTACCAATGTTTGAGTTTTATGTAAGAATAACAATAGATTTCACAGCTTCGCTGTCAACACCTAATGATAATATTAATAGTAATAATGATAATTGTCCTGTTGTTCGTACAGAAAAACAGCTGCAGAGCTCCATAGCAGAGATTGGAATATCTGTCCGTAGGACCACTTTAAGCCGTACACTCCACAGAGCTGGGCTTTATGCAAGACTGTCCAGAAAAAAGCCATTGCTTAAAGAAAAAAATAATAATAATAACATGCTTGGTGTTCACCAAAAGGCATGTGGGAGACTCCCCAAACGTATGGAAGAAGGTCAGATGAAACAAAGATGTTGCTTTTTGGTAATCAAGGAAAATGCTATGTCTGGCGCAAATCCAACACCTCTCATCACCCCCACAGTGAAGCATGGTGGTGGCAGCATCATGCTGTGGGGATGTTTTTCATCGGCAGGGACTGGGAAACTGGTCAGAATTTAAGAAATTATGGATGGTGCTAAATACAGGGAAATCCTTGAGGGAAACCTGTTTCAGTCTTCCAGAGATTTGAGACTGGGGCGGAGGTTCACCTTCCAGCAGGACAATGACCCTAAGCATACTGTTAAAGCAACACTTGAGTGGTTTAAGGGGAAACATTTAAATGTCTTGGAATGGCCTAGTCAAAGCCCAGATCTCAATCCAATTGAGAATCTGTGGTATGACTTAAAGATTGCTGTACACAAGCTGAACCCATCCACCTTGAAGGAGCTGGAGTAGTCCCCCCCCAAAAAAATCCCAGTGGCTAGAAGTGGCAAGCTTATATAGGCATACCCCAAGAGACTTGCAGCTGTAATTGCTGAGAAAGGTGGCTCTACAAAGTATTGATTTTTGGGGGGTTGAATAGTTATGCACGCTCATGTTTTCCATTTTTTGTCTTATTTCTTGTTTATTTCACAAAAAACATTTAGCATCTTCAAAATGGTAGGCATGTTGTCTAAATCAAATGATACAAAAATGAATTGAATTAAAATCAATTTTAATTCCAGGTTGTAAGGCAACAAAATAGGAAAAATGCCAAGGGAGGTGAATACTTTCGCAAGCCCCTGTATGTAGCACTACCTAGCTTGGTTGCTAGCTTGTTAGCATCCATGAGGGTGAGGCTATTGTGGTAGACGAGTGCCATTTGTATTGTTTTAATGGCCAATATGGGAGAGCCACCGCCTTATTAGTGCTATCCAGGAACCTTGTGACATCCCTACCCTAAACCCTGACGATAACCCATACCCTTACCATAACCCTTACCTAACTCTAACCTTAAAGATTTTAAATTTCAACTTCAATTGGGTGATGTCATAGTTGGGACATCCCAAGGATTCCATTTAGACTTTTCCCGAAACTAGAGACCATAACCTCTACAGGATCGATGCCCCCCCCCCCTCCTGTGGGACGGTTGAGCTAACGTAGGCTAATGTGATTAGCATGAGGTTGTAAATAACAGGAACATTTCCCAGGACATAGACATATCTGATATGGTTAGAATGCTTACATTTGTGTTATTCTAACTGCAGTAGCTATTACAATGAAATAATACCATGCTATTGTTTGAGGAGAGTGCACAGTTATGAACTTGAAAATGTATCAATAAACCAATTAGGCACATTTGGGCAGACTTGAAACAACATTTTGAACAGAAATGCAATGGTTCATTGGATCGTCTAAAACATTGCACATACACTGCTGCCATCTAGTGGCCAAAAATGTGCCTAATCTGTAATAATACATTGTGACCTTTCTCTTACATTTCAAAGAGGCAAGAGATCTAATGTGTTATATTCTCCTACATTAATTTAACATTTCCACAAACCTATAAGTGTTTCCTTTCAAATGCTATCAAGAATATGCATATCCTTGCTTCAAGTCCTAAGCTACAGGCAGTAAGATTAGGGTATGTCATTTTAAGCGTAAATTGAAAAAAAGGGTCTGATCCTTAAGAGGAAGTAACTTGGTTAACAAAGAATGGCACCGATTGACCTATATGTTGCACTGTTATAAGCAGTCTCAATTAATAAGCCCTCATGTCCACTATCCTGTTTGCGCTAGGGACTTGAAACTTTGTAGGTACAGTATGTATGTTATGCAGGTGAATGAGGACCCAAAAGCGACTTGGCGAAAACAGAGTTTTTAATCCAGTAAAGTTACTTTACAAACAAAAGGCATAATACTACTCGTAATGACGAGAACAGACTGGAGACTTGATCAAGAACTGCAGGTTGCCTCGGGAAGGCACTTGAACGTAGCAGACTCAGACACCTGCTCACCACGCAGCATCTGAGGGAAACACGACACGACAGGGCAATACATAGACACAGCACGGTGAATAATAGACAAGGATCCGACAGGGCAGGAACGGAAAACAAGGAGAGAAATAGGGACTCTAATCAGGGAAAAGGATCGGGAACAGGTGTGGGAAGACTAAATGATTGATTAGGGGAATAGGAACAGCTGGGAGCAGGAACGGAACGATAGAGAGAAGAGAGAGCGAGAGAGTGAGAGAGGGAGGGGGAGAGAGAGGGATAGAAAGAGGGAAAGAACCTAATAAGACCAGCAGAGGGAAACGAATAGAAGGGGAAGCACAGGGACAAGACATGATAATCAATGACAAAACATGACAATGTATACTTTGTATGTAAACTTTTTAGGGCCGTCACAGACATTACCATGATGAACCATATTAAGTTTGGCATTTATATCTAAATAAAATAAGGAAACTATTAACTATAAACTTTGACTATGTAACCCTAATAAACAATATTTTCATGGACCAAAAGTCAAATTCACTGCAAATTGGGTCTTTGGACTCATCACAATAGTCCCTCAAGAGTTTGAGAAAATAAGATTGATGCATTCAAAGATGGCCACCAGTAGATGCACAGAAGCTAATTTGCTAAAATTTGCTAAAATAAATCTTCTAAAATGGCTGAATGTCAATTTAAACCGTTGTAAATCCACTTCACAGTCGCCTATCAACTTGAAACGTGTCTTTTTCTTGTAAATTAGCAGATGCTCGTATCCAGAGTGACTTATTGTTAAGCGGAGCGACACAGGGGAACCCAAGAGCAGACTCAGATGAGGAAACAGGGATGAATGAATCAAAATATATATTGTACAGAGGGAGATATGGAGTGCAGATCTGGGGAAGCTCGGATGAGTTGCAGAAAAACCAGATGTGGAGACTGAGGTTGGAGTTAGCTGAGTAGAACAGGGTAAACAGGTCTTGAGGGGAATCCAAGTTAGTGGTGGTGAGTAAAATTCCAGAGCAAGGTAGTTGGGTGGTAAGATGTGGAACAGGAGACAGGAGCCAGAGAGGTAACTGCACTGAGAGGATAAATGGTGTCAGGCAGGGAAACAGGCACAGCAGAGTAACAGGATCTTGAACAATCATAAATGGCTAGAATCATGAACTGACTGAGCATAGATTACAATGTGGTAGAGTGGAAGTGGCAGGACTGAGTATTTGTAGAGGTCTTGATTATGGAACGAGTTGCAGCTGGTAGGGATCTGCTCTGACTCCCGCACACCTGTCTCCAACCACACAGTCACACACACAGAGGGAGAGAGAGAGAGTGTACAGGGGGAGTAACTGCAGGTCAAGAAGACACTGGATGAACACCAGAGGGTGTAGCAGGAGAAGATGTGACACTTATAGGAGCAATTAGGGTTAAGTACCTTGGCTCAGGGATTTGAACCAGCAAGCTTCCGGTTACTGGTCCAACACTCTTAATCGCTAGGCCACCTGCCGCTCTAGAAAGCAGATTGTAATACATCCTCAATAAATCAGATTGACTCCAGATTGATCAAGTAGACTTGTCTCATGCAAATTAATATTTGATTTAAATTATGCAGACGAACAAGTTAAATATCACGATTAGTACTGTATATCTGTATAACCACATATTGTTGTCATATTATGTGGTCTGAACATAGTGAAACCACATACTGGTTGAATCAACATTGTTTCCACGTCATTTCAATGAAATTACGTTGAACCAATGTGGAATAGACGCTGAATTGATGTCTGTGCCCGGTGGACTGCTGCTTGCGCAGTCAGCATATTACAGCTGTAAAAGTGTATTGAAATATTTTGGAATGCTAATGTGGAGTGTACCAACTGAGATTTAAATAATTTACACAAACAGATTGACAAAACAAAGACCCAGAATTCAAAGATGACTGCAATATACTAACGCTGAAAATATTTCACAAATCTTAACATAAACCATTAGTCAAATTGACCACAGAAAATCAAATCAAATCAAATCAAATCAAATTTTATTTGTCACATACACATGGTTAGCAGATGTTAATGCGAGTGTAGCGAAATGCTTGTGCTTCTAGTTCCGACAATGCAGTGATAACCAACAAGTAATCTAACTAACAATTCCAAAACTACTGTCTTATACACAGTGTAAGGGGATAAGGAACATGTACATAAGGATATATGAATGAGTGATGGTACAGAGCAGCATACAGTAGATGGTATCGAGTACAGTATATACATATGAGATGAGTGTGTAGACAAAGTAAACAAAGTGGCATAGTTAAAGTGGCTAGTGATACATGTGTTACATAAGGATGCAGTCGATGTTGTAGAGTACAGTATATACATATGCATATGAGATGAATAATGTAGGGTAAGTAACATTATATAAGGTAGCATTGTTTAAAGTGGCTAGTGATATATTTACATCATTTCCCATCAAAATGGCTGGAGTTGGGTCAGTGTCAATGACAGTGTGTTGGCAGCAGCCACTCAATGTTAGTGGTGGCTATTTAACAGTCTGATGGCCTTGAGATAGAAGCTGTTTTTCAGTCTCTCGGTCCCAGCTTTGATGCACCTGTACTGACCTCGCCTTCTGGATGATAGCGGGGTGAACAGGCAGTGGTTCGGGTGGTTGATGTCCTTGATGATCTTTATGGCCTTCCTGTAACAACGGGTGGTGTAGGTGTCCTGGAGGGCAGGTAGTTTGCCCCCGGTGATGCGTTGTGCAGTCCTCACTACCCTCTGGAGAGCCTTACGGTTGAGGGCGGAGCAGTTGCCGTACCAGGCGGTGATACAGCCCGCCAGGATGCTCTCGATTGTGCATCTGTAGAAGTTTGTGAGTGCTTTTGGTGACAAGCCGAATTTCTTCAGCCTCCTGAGGTTGAATAGGCGCTGCTGCGCCTTCTTCACGACGCTGTCAGTGTGAGTGGACCAATTCAGTTTGTCTGTGATGTGTATGCCGAGGAACTTAAAACTAGCTACCCTCTCCACTACTGTTCCATCGATGTGGATAGGGGGTGTTCCCTCTGCTGTTTCCTGAAGTCCACAATCATCTCCTTAGTTTTGTTGACGTTGAGTGTGAGGTTATTTTCCTGACACCACACTCCAAGGGCCCTCACCTCCTCCCTGTAGGCCGTCTCGTCGTTGTTGGTAATCAAGCCTACCACTGTTGTGTCGTCCGCAAACTTGATGATTGAGTTGGAGGCGTGCGTGGCCACGCAGTCGTGGGTGAACAGGGAGTACAGGAGAGGGCTCAGAACGCACCCTTGTGGGGCCCCCGTGTTGAGGATCAGCGGGGAGGAGATGTTGTTGCCTACCCTCACCACCTGGGGGCGGCCCGTCAGGAAGTCCAGTACCCAGTTGCACAGGGCGGGGTCGAGACCCACGGTCTCGAGCTTGATGACGAGCTTGGGGGGTACTATGGTGTTGAATGCCGAGCTGTAGTCGATGAACAGCATTCTCACATAGGTATTCCTCTTGTCCAGGTGGGTTAGGGCAGTGTGCAGTGTGGTTGAGATTGCATCGTCTGTGGACCTATTTGGGCGGTAAGCAAATTGGAGTGGGTCTAGGGTGTCAGGTAGGGTGGAGGTGATATGGTCCTTGACTAGTCTCTCAAAGCACTTCATGATGACGGAAGTGAGTGCTACGGGGGCGGTAGTCGTTTAGCTCAGTTACCTTAGCTTTCTTGGGAACAGGAACAATGGTGGCCCTCTTGAAGCATGTGGGAACAGCAGACTGGTATAGGGATTGATTGAATATGTCCGTAAACACACCGGCCAGCTGGTCTGCGCATGCTCGGAGGGCGCGGCTGGGGATGCCGTCTGGGCCTGCAGCCTTGCGAGGGTTAACACGTTTAAATGTCTTACTCACCTCGGCTGCAGTGAAGGAGAGACTGCATGTTTCCGTTGCAGGCCGTGTCAGTGGCACTGTATTGTCCTCAAAGCGGGCAAAAAGTTATTTAGTCTGCCTGGGAGCAAGACATCCTGGTCCGTGACTGGGCTGGATTTCATCTTGTAGTCCGTGATTGACTGTAGACCCTGCCACATGCCTCTTGTGTCTGAGCCATTGAATTGAGATTCCACTTTGTCTCTGTACTGACGCTTAGCTTGTTTGATAGCCTTACGGAGGGAATAGCTGCACTGTTTGTATTCAGTCATGTTGCCAGACACCTTGCCCTGATTAAAAGCAGTGGTTCGCGCTTTCAGTTTCACGCGAATGCTGCCATCAATCCACGGTTTCTGGTTAGGGAATGTTTTTATCGTTGCTATGGGAACGACATCTTCGACGCACGTTCTAATGAACTCGCACACCGAATCAGCGTATTCGTCAATATTCCCATCTGACGCAATACGAAACATGTCTCAGTCCACGTGATGGAAGCAGTCTTGGAGTGTAGAGTCAGCTTGGTCTGACCAGCGTTGGACAGACCTCAGCGTGGGAGCCTCTTGTTTTAATTTCTGTCTGTAGGCAGGGATCAGCAAAATGGAGTCGTGGTCAGCTTTTCCGAAAGGGGGCGGGGCAGGGCCTTATATGCGTCGCGGAAGTTAGAGTAACAATGATCCAAGGTTTTACCACCCCTGGTTGCGCAATCGATATGCTGATAAAATTTAGGGAGTCTTGTTTTCAGATTGGCTTTGTTAAAATCCCCAGCTACAATGAATGCAGCCTCCGGATAAATGTTTTCCAGTTTGCAAAGAGTTAAATAAAGTTCGTTCAGAGCCATCGATGTGTCTGCTTGGGGGATATATACGGCTGTGATTATAATCGAAGAGAATTCTCTTGGAAGATAATGCGGTCTACATTTGATTGTGAGGAATTCTAAATCAGGTGAACAGAAGGATTTGAGTTCCTGTATGTTTCCTTCATCACACCATGTCCCGTTAGTCATGAGGCATACGCCCCCTCCACTCTTCTTACCAGATAGATGTTTGTTTCTGTCGGCGCGATGCGTGGAGAAACCCGTTGGCTGTACCGCCCTGGATAGCGTCTCTCCAGTGAGCCATGTCTCCGTAAAGCAGAGAACGTTGCAGTCTCTGATGTCCCTCTGGAATGCCACCCTTGCTCGGATTTCATCAACCTTGTTGTCGTGAGACTGGACATTGGCAAGAAGAATACTGGGAAGTGGTGCGCGATGTGCCCTTTTTCGGAGTCTGACCAGAACACCGCCGCGTTTCCCTCTTTTTCGGAGTCGTTTCCTTGGGTCGCTGCATGCGATCCATTCCGTTGTCCTGTTTGTAAGGCAGAACACAGGATCCGCGTCGCGGAAAACATATTCTTGGTCGTACTGATGGTGAGTTGACGCTGATCTTATATTCAGTAGTTCTTCTCGACTGTATGTAATGAAACCTAGGATGACCTGGGGTACTAATGTAAGAAATAACACGTAAAAAAACAAAAAACTGCATAGTTTCCTAGGAATGCGAAGCGAGGCGGCCATCTCAGTCGGCGCCGGAAGTATGGTCAATTGGTATATAAACTCAATGCATTAAGTAATGACTTTAAGAATGATTAACTGCTGCATTTAAAGATAACCAACCTGCAGCACTAGAATAAACTTCACTTGCGTCCCCCTTGTGGTATTGAGAGATAAACATGGTAATGCTTTCACTGATTGCACATACAGGTAGATATAATAGTTCCTACATTATATATTGCTTTCTTTGTTATCCACCTGATCCACCTTGTGTCATTTCTGTCATCCTATGAACTCTGTTCATTTCTGCTCACAGCTACAGTACCAGTCAAAAACACACATACTCATTCCAGGGTTTTTCTTTATTTTTACTATTTTCTACTTTGTATAATAATAGTGAAGACATACAAAGTTGAAATAACATACATGAAAACATGTAGTAACCAAAGAAGTGTCAAACTAATCAAAATATATTTGAGATTCTTCAAAGTAGCCACCCTTTGCCTTGATGACAGCTTTGTACACTATTGGCATTCTCTCAACCAGCTTAACCTGGAATTTTTTTCCCCACATATGCTGAGCACTTGTTGGCTGATTTGTTGCCTGATTTGTTTGACATTTTTTTGGCTACTACATGATTCCATATGTGTTATTTCCTAGTTTGATGTTGATATGATGATAATGGACCGCAGCGGTCTAAGGCACTGCATCTCAGTGCAAGAGGTGTCACTATAGTCCCTGGTTTGAATCCAGACTGTATCTCATCCGGCTGTGATTGGGAGTCTCATAGGGTGGCGCGCAATTGGACCAGCATCGTCCGAGTTTGGCCGGGGTAGGCCGTCATTGTAAGTAAGAATTTGTTCTTAACTGACTTGCCTAGTTAAATAAAGGTCAAATAAAATAAAATAATAACTTAATCAAGTTCAGGTATAAATCCAAATTTGCCATTACGATGCAGGTAAATCATATGTCCTTACGTTTCTGTCACATCACAGGCTCTTGGGATGACTATTAAACTAGAAATTAGATTGGTGTCGCAGTGCCATGATTTGATTGATTTTTAAATCTACCTATACCTATCTGTCTTGTTCAGCTGTTCTCTCTTCTCACAAGGCTTCCAGACTGTGTTTACCCTGATGATGGCCCCCAGCCAAATGAAATATGAGATCAAACTTCAAACCATAGCCAGACTTCAAGGCATTTCTTTCATACCCTCTTACGCTGCTACCTCATTTTCACAATAAGGAATCAAGTTTGACATGCAGAGTAACATTTATTTGATATTGTTTATTTCAGGGGGGAAACATTTGCCCATTGTGCATTGCATTGAGATGACAAGGGTTGTTATTCCAGTTTGTAGATTTGCACTCAAATAGTCAGCAAATCAAGTATAAATATCAAGATGGGATATCTCTAGGCTTTCTCATAACCAACACACTATAGGCATAACAACCATGCAACAAATCTATAGTACCCCACAGTAGAGGTGTCATAATACCCATAAAACCTAGCAGTCAAAAAAGAAATGGTTCTAATTGTTATTCCACCATTAATTTTTCCCAGGGGGGATTTTAGAAGCTCTTAAAATAAGGGCTGTGTTTCGTGTAGGCTTACCCTGGCATGACGTTTATGATAACCATGTAAATCTCTCTCAGACAAGGTGACTTTTATCAATATATTCGCCTCTATTTACTCTCAGATTCAAAAATACTTATTAAGGTCAAAGAAGACATCATGCAAAACTGCAAATCCCTGCAAGCTCCTGCACGTCATCTCTAACTGACATCTTTGCTAACAGGTATTGTGTCAGTTTAAAACTTGCACAAGACAGTTCACAGAACTGTCAATTTAAAAAATGTTGCCAATTTTTTAAGTACTACATTTAGCTAACATTAGATAGTTAATTGAGAGATTCTTACCTTTGCCTCGATTCTACAGTCTCGTCCAGATCATCATGGCATTTGTGATAATGATAGCCACATTAGCAACTAATTAAGATTTATTTTTGGGGGGGTAATAACAGGCGAATATATTGATAAAAGCCACCTTGTCCTAGAGCGGTTTACACTGTTATCAAAATGTCACGCCAGAGTAAGCCTAACGAAACACAGCCCTTATTTAAGTGTTTCTAAAATCCCCCATGGGAAAAATGAATGGTGGAAAAAAGATTATAATAATTTCCCTGTTTGACCACTAGGTTTTCTGGGTGTTAGGACTCATACTGTGGTACTCTATAACAACCATCGTGCACTATATTGTGGTTCAGTGGGGTTCAACAAAGTCTATGATAGGAGATAGCATTGTGTGATGTTCATTTAGAAAAGAGAGAGTATGTTTTTGTTTCATATTTGTCTGCTCTGATGTACTGTGGATTTTTGTTTTATATTGTAATAAACAAAGACAAAGCACTGCTATTTGCAATATCAACTGCTGTGGTGGGTCTGAAGGTAAGTTTTGTGTTGCCTAATGTAACTACAAACCCTATATATTTAATCAGCAAATCACTTTCAATTTGCTCAGTGGAGGAAGAGTGCATCATTCATTCTCCAATCGATAATTGTTAGCAACATTCTTTTAATTGTCATTATATTCAAAACGGCCTGTTTATGCTGCTGTACCAGTATGTGTGTAGTTTGATGGAGTGGGTACTGCTGCTTGTATGCACTGGTGCTTGTTGCATTGTTTAGATGGATACAGCTTTGGAAGTATAGATTATCTTTACAGAATTTGTTTTTGAATACTGTGTCATGTAATTGTAGAAATTCCACCCGGGACTGCATATTGAGGGCGGGGCAACATGTTTGATGAACTACGGAGTTACATCAACTGGATACAAACAAATAAAAAGAGTCTGCCTCTGATTGGCTTGCTATTACTTAGCCAATTTCCTCTCTTTAATCGGAGGGACCTATAATCACCATTTCCATTTAGCCTTTCTATGTAAAATGATCTGCCGAAATTGTTGCAACCCCTATTACTAGCCTGTTCAACCTCTCTTCGTGTCGTCTGGGATTCCCAAAGATTGGAAAGCACCTGCGGTCTTCCCCCTCTTCAATGGGGGGGACACTCTTTACCCAAACTGCTACAGACTTATATCTATCCTACCTGCCTTTCTAAGGTCTTCGAAAGCCAAGTCAACAAACAGATTACCGACCATTTCGAATCCCACCATACCTTCTCCGCTATGCAATCTGGTTTCAGAGCTGGTCATGGGTGCACCTCAGCCACGCTCAAGGTCCTAAACGATATCTTAACCGCCATCAATAAGAAACAATACTGTGCAGCCGTATTCATTGATCTGGCCAAGGCTTTAGACTCTGTCAATCACCACATCCTCATCTGCAGACTCGATAGCCTTGGTTTCTCAAATGATTGCATCGCCTGGTTCACCAACTACTTATCTGATAGAGTTCAGTGTGTCAAATCGGAGGGCATGTTGTCCGGGCCTCTGGCAGTCTCTATGGGGATGCCTCAGGATTCAATTCTTGGACCGACTCTCTTCTCTGTATACATCAATGATGTCGCTCTTGCTGCTTCTCTGATCCACCTCTACGCAGACGACACCATTCTGTATACTTCTGGCCCTTCTTTGGACACTGTGTTAACAACCCTCCAGACGAGCTTCAATGCCATACAACTCTCCTTCCATGGCCTCCAATTGCTCTTAAATACAAGTAAAACTAAATGCATGCTCTTTAACTGATCGCTGCCTGCACCTGCCCACCTGTCCAACATCACTACTCTGGACGGTTCTGACTTAGAATATGTGGACAATTACAAATACCTAGGTGTCTGGTTAGACTGTAAACTCTCCTTCCAGACTCACATCAAACATCTCCAATGCAAAGTTAAATCTAGAATTGGCTTCCTATTTTGCAAACAAAGCATTCTTCACTCATGCTGCCAAACATACCCTTGTAAAACTGACCATCCTACCGATCCTCGACTTTGGCGATGTCATTTACAAAATAACCTCCAATACCCTACTCATTAAACTGGATGCAGTCTATAACAGTGCCATTTGTCTTGTCACCAAAGCCCCATATACTACCACCACTGCAACCTGTACGCTCTCGTTGGCTCTCGTTGGCTGGCCCTTGCTTCATACTCGTCGCCAAACCCACTGGCTCCAGGTCATCTACAAGACCCTGCGAGGTAAAGTCCCCCATTATCTCAGCTCACTGGTCACCATAGCAGCACCCACCTGTAGCACGCGCTCCAGCAGGTATACAGTGGGGAGAAGTATTTGATCAAATAAATAAAATGCAAATGAATTACTTAAAAATCATACAATGTGATTTTCTGGATTTTTGTTTTAGATTCCGTCTCTCCCAGTTGAAGTGTACCTATGATAAAAATGACAGAACTCTACATGCTTTGTAAGTAGGAAAACCTGCAAAATCATCAGTGTATCAAATACTTGTTCTCCCTACTGTATCTCTCTGGTCACCCCCAAAACCAATTCTTCCTTTGGCCACCTCTCCTTCCAGTTCTCTGCTGCCAATGACTGGAACGAACTACAAAAATCTCTGAAACTGGAAGCACTTATCTCCCTCACTAGCTTTAAGCACCAGCTGTCAGAGCAGCTCACAGATTACTGCACCTGTACATAGCCCATCTATAATTTAGCCCAAACAACTTCCTCTCCCTCTACTGTATTTATTTATTTATTTTGCTCCTTTGCACCCCATTATTTCTATCTCTACTTTGCACATTCTTCCACTGCAAATCTACCATTCCAGTGTTTTACTTGTTACATTGTATTTACTTCGCCACCATAGCCTTTTTTTGCCTTTACCTCCCTTATCCCACCTCATTTGTTCACATTGTATGTAGACTTATTTTTCTACTGTATTATTGACTGTATGTTCGTTTTACTCCATGTAGAACTCTGTGTTGTTGTATGTGTCAAACTACTTTTCTTTTTCTTGGCCAGGTCGCAATTGTAAATGAGAACCTGTTCTCAACTTGCCTACCTGGTTAAATAAAGGTGAAAAAATAAAAATAATAATAATAATAATAACCCCTCATGTTATTATTCATCACAATCATCAGCTATTACCATTGCCTTTTGTATACAATAAAATGTATCTTTCAAAAATATTGTTTTATTCAAGATATCTGCTAGATCAGTTCCAGTGTTTCCCCAACACTGAAACACTGGAACTGTGATCTCATACAGGTTTGACTAAAAGTAAGTAGCCAACGGAGCAAAAAAAATCTTGATTTGTGTCAAATAAGAATTTCACAATAATGCTCCCTAATTTGTTTAGAGTGTCTCTCGACAGAGACTGACCTCACACCAAATCATACCTTATGTGAGTCATTCTACTTTATTGGCAATTTATGGCAATTTGCATGGCTCAGCCCCGAGTCTCAAGTTCGAAAGAATGTGTGATAACGTAACACCATCATTGGTAATGCCTGTGTATCTTTCCAGTTGAACTCCTGTCAACCTAAGGCTACAATGCATGCCAAAGACCAAACACTTCCATCACTAATATACTTTATTTTCATTGTTTAATGTCACTCAATCAAACCACTGTGAAAAGTGACGTCGTCTATATTAGGCATTATGCAACACCTAGTTTTGGTTTTGCTATGCCAAATGGGATGGGGGAATTCAGTCAGAACTCGTTACAGATTAGGTTTAATTGAAATTCACTGACAAGTCATATAGCCTTTGGTGTCACTTCAACATGAACAGGTGTATTTAGAGGTCTCTCTAACCACAACAATAGAGAATCATTCCTACTAACAAAATACTAGTTAACAAACCACATTTGATTAATCTGTAATTTCAGTGCAAATATCATAGAATATATGGACAGCTGGAAATCAAATTATCTACACCAAAGCAGTTGATACAAACTGCATATACTCCCTCACATCAGGATAATTGCAGAATATCCAAAAGGGAAATAGAAAAACATTGTTACTTTGGTCATGTAAGAGATGAATTTGTTAGTATTAAAAAGCTAATGATTTAAAGCTCAAAGCTCTGCATGATCTAACCACAAGGACATTGTGGAAAGTAGATATTTTCAGGGAAAGGAAGAAAGAATCTCTCACTGGCCTGAGATTAGGCCAAACCACTCTCCTTCTGCTCAGCCTGGTCCCCTCCAAAATTCATAACCTCATGACCCACTGCAATGTAACCCCGTGAACCTTACTCCAACATCTCTCTCCTTCCCAAGTTCAATAGGCAAACCAAGAAAACTTGAATCTGAAGGTGCTGTATGTACATGAGGGTAATCTGAGCCCCCCCCCCCACACACACACACACACACACGAGTATGCACGCAAGCACAGATGGACACATGCACATCCTCCCCACCCCCTGTTTAAACAAAAGATGCAAGGACGAGTTTGATGCTGCTGGTTTAATTTTTGAGTTGTAATGAATTATGCCGCTGTCATCGACTGGAGCAGGGGAAGGATGTGGCGGATGTGAGGCGGGCAGTGCTACATGGCTGCCTCTCTCCCTGTGTTTAAAAATGATTGATTAAGCTGACACCAGCTCAGGGGTGCACCACTGCTCTATTTTTCTCCCTCATTATGTGAGGCAATATTTCAAATCAGGAGAACACCGGAGGAAGACACTAGAGACACCAGACAGGACACCCTTCAGATATAAAGTTTATCAGACAATAGAATAGCCTCTGAGACTGAAGAACTCTCTTTTTTCAGAATGTCTTGGGAGTGCCTGTTTTTGTAAAAAAATTACTTATTTACTTAGTCTCATCGGCCCATCAATAACCTCCTCTCCAGTGAACTTGACTTTGGGCAGTTTTCATCTCATTCCAGGAGTAACTGATCTTTCTTTGCCATGGAAAATGTGGGTTATTTCCTTGTGCCGTTATTAAAACATATTGATCAAGTGAAGGTGTAAAGATTCAACCAATGGTTCAAGAGATTAAATCCAAACCCAAATCAAAAACAACTGTACAGAAAATATCCTCTGCAATGTGTAATATGTCAGTAGTGGAATTCTTTACAAAATCGGACATCAGAATGGTTCCCCTCCAAACATAGATGCACGACAAATAATTTTCCTCTAGATGATTTCGCGCAGTGTGAAGTGCCAGGCCTTAATGAAAGAGACATATTAATGATGTTTCACTTATTCATGTGTAGGAAATGAAGGCACGGCAGCGGATTGAAACAGTTGACAGAATAAAGACCCAGCGTTGGGGGAATGATTGTATTTTATGATTTCAATCTGACAAATCGTGGTATCAGGAGAGAGGCAGAGTGACACGTTTGTGGCAGTTCAAAGTGTTAAATTATGTGATATATGGTGGAGTACTCTGGCACGGGGCACGTACACTCAGACATTCAGTACAGTACAGGATGAATGTGCTGGGCCTCCTGGGTGCACAAGACATCAGAGAGTTCTGCCAACTCCAATCTCACAGGAGACAACTATGCAGTCAAAGGTTTGTGAATTTTAACATGAAAATATGATACACAACCAACACAGCATGTACTGTATTGTATATACTGTTTCATAATAACGGAGATATGTCAAGGATGATGTATAGACTATCATAGTTATCTGTATATGGAACTTTGTGTCTCCCTCCTTTGAATGATACAATGCTACTGAACAGCACCACCTAGCAGCAACTTGACAATAGCAAATCATTGAATTTACTATAAATAAATGTTTAGATTTGATTTTATAAGTGCTTCTGTACAGGCAGCTAGCTTTACATTCCTGACAGTCAGACTTAATTTCATGAGTGCCATAGGCAAACTCAGAAACAACCAACAAAACAAGTGAATTCATAATATGTGGTTATATATACTATTAATTGAACGGAAATCAGTTTTTTTTAAATATGATGTCATGATGACAGTAAAACGTGATAAACATTCTACATTAAAGGACTACTGTAGCTGCTGTTGGTAATTATTATTTCCCATCCATACAACCCATAACTACTGTCCATACAAACACAGACATGCAAAGTAAATTGCTTAACATTACATAGTCAATGTGTATCCTAAAAACATGAAAAACTACAAAGGAAAAGAAATTCTCTGGTCATAAATCCTGTTTGTGTGAAAAAAGATAGAATTGTCAGGTTATGGCCAACTCTTTTCTGTCAGAATTAGAGTTAGAATTGACTCATAGCATGTGTGTAGAGTTCATATGACTAGGGACCGGAGTGATTTTCTCAGTTAAAAATCAGGAGGTGAAAAATGGTGTGGTTATTTGTACCTGACAGAAGTTAAGAGCTTCTCCCTGAGGCCCACTCACTCCCTGCTGACCGTAAGGCTGCCTTCTCCTCTCCTTCAGCATCAGCTCACCTTGTGAGAGCACGCTTTCCCACTGGCTGTTGGGATGGACTAGTATCCTCTAACTTTACACTACTCTGGCTCTGGAGTTTAGCTAGTTGTCCTTGTGGGTTGTTGCTGTCCTTATGGGTTGTTGCTTTATATGTGTTGGTATGAGGGTGTGTGTGCCAATGACAGTGAAAGTTGTGTGTGTGTGTGTGTGTGTGTGTACATTTGTCTGTGCCTACATATTTCGAATCAGAGGCAGAGGCATAGAGACATAGCATTGACAGGAGATGAAAGCTTAATATCTGGATAGATCTGGTTAGTCGGTAAATAGTCTTCAACCTTGTGCTTTTTTTACTGCAATAATTGAAATAAAATTGCGATAAAAAAGTTTATCAACGTCACATCATTTTTTGTGACCAACTTTTTATTTAGTTAATCCTTCTTTCAGAAGGGGGGGTTACAGGTACAGGCATATCATTCAGTCATATTCATACAGATATATTCATGTATTAAGTTAGATTTTCATTTCACTTTTTATATTTTCTTTTACCTGTGGGACACCACAAAATAACATCTGAGAAATGTATACAAAGATAAAGAACACTATCAACATTTTTTAAATACTTTTTCTGCAGGGCAAAAACTAACAAAAAAAAGTATTTCTCTCCAACCCATTCCCCCCCAGTTCCCAACGTCATATCATCCACCCACCCACGACCTCTCTCCCACCTGAAATCAATGTTTCCCAGCTTGCCATTAGAACCTGTACATATACTGATGTCCGATTTAATTTATTTGAGTGTTATGTTGAAGTTTTTGGCAATTGTTTTATCAAAAGAAGGAAATATACACTCACAGGACATTAATTAGGAAACATTCCACAGGGATGTTGGTTCATGCTGATGCGATTGAATCACGTAGATGCTGCAGATTAGACACCGGTAAATTCCTACAGCGAGCAGCCCGTTCCATATTATCCTAAAGATGCTCTATTGGGTTGAGGTCTGGGGACTGACCAGGCCACTCAAGTAAACTGAACTCACTGTCCTGTTTCAGGCAATGTTTTTCCACTCCTCAATTGTCCAGTGTTGGTGATTGCATGCCCTCTGGAGCCACTTGAACTTGTTTTTAGCTGAAATGTGGAATCCAGGGTGGTCATCTGTTGCAGTAGCCCATCCAAGACAAGGATCGGCGAGTTGTGCATTCTGAGATGTCGTTTTGCAGACCACTGTTGTATCACACTGTTATTTGACTGTTTGTGGCCCACCTGTTAGCTTGCATGATTCTTGCCGTTCTCCTTCGATCTCTCTCATCAACAAGCTGTTCTCACCTACAGGAATATCACTGACTGGATGTTTATTGTTTTCCCCACCTTTCTCTGTAAACCCTAAACACTGACTTGTGTGAAAAGCCCAGGGAGTTTCTGAGATACTGCATCTGGTGCACCTGGCAACAACAATCATACCATGCTCAACGTCGCTTAGGTCACTTGTTTTGCCCATTCTAACGTTAAATCGCACAGTAACTGAATGTCTCGATGCCTGTCAGCCTGCTTTATATAGAAAGCCACGTAACTCACAGTCTGTAGGAGCAATCCATTTTTGTGAATGGGTGGTGTACCTAATAAACTGGCATGTGAGTATATATATTCCTAAATATTTTAAATTAGAAACAATTGGCATTCCTTAAGTAGTGATGGGGTCCTATGTCAGTTTCTTAAGAGGAAGTAAGGTAGGTCTGGTTAGATTTATTTTTTAACTTGAGATGGAGCTGAATTTGTCTATGATCTTCAAAGCATTTGGGAGATATTGGGCTACACTGGATTCACACCCCTTCACTTTTTTCACATTCTGCTGCGTTACAGGCTGAATTAAAAATGTATTAAATGTATTATATTTTGTGTCACTGGCCCACACACAATATCCCATATGTAAATGTGAAATATTTCTTTAAATTTTTACAAATTAATTAAAAATGAAAAGCTGCAACGTCTTGAGTCAGTAAGTATTCAACCCCTTTTTTATTGCAAGACTAAATTAGCACAGGAGTAACACTATGCTTAATAAGTCACATAATAGGTTGCTTGTACTCTGTGTGCAATAATAACATGATTTTTGAATGACTACCTCATCTCTGTACCCCACACATACAATTATCTGTAAGGTCCCTCAGTCGAGCGGTGAATTTCAAACGCAGATTCAACCACAAAGACCAAGGAGGTTTTCCAGTGCCTCTCAAAGAAGTGCCCCTACTAGATGGGTAGAAAAAAGACAACAGTTGTTGAATATCCATTTAAGCACGGTGAAGGTATTCATTACACTTTGGATGGTGTATCTATACACCCAGTCACTACAAAGATATAGGTGTCCTTCCTAACTCAGTTGCGGAGAGGAAAGAAACCGCTCATGGATTTCAACATGATGCCAATGGTGACTTTATTACTTTACTGTAACCGAGTTTGTCTGTTGAATGAAGAGAGTCAGACCGAAATGCAGCGTGTAGGTTACTCATGACTTTAATGAAAGTATCGCGGTACATGAAATAACTGAACTAAATACAAAAACAACAAACGGAACGTGAAACCTATTACAGCCTATCTGGTGAACACTACACAGAGACAGGAACAAACACCCACAAAATACAACGCGAACTCAGGCTACCTAAATACGGTTCCCAATCAGAGACAACGACAAGCACCTGACTCTAATTGAGAATCGCCTCAGGCAGCCAAACCTATACTACACCCCTAATCAGCCGCAATCACAAATAATACAAACCCTAATACGAATACAACATATAAACCCATGTCACACCCTGGCCTACCCAAACATATAACAAAAACACAAAATACAATGACCAAGGCGTGACAGTTACAGAGTTTAATGGCTGTGATAGGAGAAAATTGAGGCTGGATCAACAACATTGTAGTTACAATACTAACCTAAATGACAGAGTAAAAAAGGAAGCCTGTACATAATAAAAATATCCCAAAGCATGCATCCTGTTTGCAATGAGAAATTAACTCTGTCCTGAATACAAAGTTCCAAGTCTGGGCCAAATCCAACAACACATCACTGAGTACCACTATTCATATTTTCAAGCATGGTGGTGGCTGCATCATGTTATGGGTATGCTTGTCATCCTTAAAGACTAGGGAGTTTTTTAGGATATAAAGAAACTGAATAGAGCTAAGCATATGCAATGTCCTAGAGCAAAACCTGATTCAGTCTGCTTTCCAACAGACACTGGGAGAGAAATTCACCTTTCAGAAGGACAATAGCCTGAAACACAAGGCCAAATATACAGAGTTGCTTACCAAGTTACAGTTGACTTAAATCGGTTTGAACATCTATGGCAAGACTTGAAAATGGCTGTTTAGCAATGATCAACAACCAACTTGACAAAGCATGAAATTTAAAAAATAATCATTTTAAAAAGACTCACAGCTGTAATCATTGCCAAAGGTGATTTTAACATGTATTGACTCAGGAGTGTGAATACTTATGTAAATCAGATATTTCTTATATTTAATTTTCAACTAATTTGCAAACATTTAAAAACATGTTATCAATTTGTTATTATTGGCTGTTGTGTGTAGATGATTGAAAAATAATATTTAATCCATTTTGAATTCAGGCTGTAACACAACAAAATGTGGAATAAGTCAAGGGGTATGAATACTTTCTGAAGGCACTGTAGATGAAGTAAGATGTCATCAGTGTATAGTGAGATGACATGATCTATAGAATTGAGAGATATTGTTGTAATTTGATTTGATTGTTGAACTGCTTGGGGCAGGGGCTCCATAGACAATAAAAATAGCAGAGGTGAGATGGTGTCACCTTGCCTGCTACTTCTACTTATTATATTATATATATATATATATATATATATATATATATATATATATATATATATATATATATATATATATATATATATATATATATATATTATTACTGTTGCTGAGGGATTGGCATATAGTATTTTAATCATATTCATTAAATTGGAGCCAAGTCGCACATGTTCCAACACCAACAAATGATATGACCATTCTAGTCTATCAATAAGCTTTTTCTGCTTCGAGAGAGAACTGCTCAAGGAGCTTTGGTTCTGATGAATCATGTAAGACATGTAATAGATGGAGGTTATCTGAGGATAATTGTCATACCTTGGTCTTAGTATTTTGTGTTTTCTTTAATTATTTGGTCAGGCCAGGGTGTGACATGGGTTTATGTTGTTGTATTTCATATTGGGATTTTTGTATTATTGGGATTGCGGCTGAGTAGGTGTGTTGTATGGGCTTGGCTGCCTGAGGCGGTTCTCAATCAGAGTCAGGTGATTCCCGTTGTCTCTGATTGGGAACCGTATTTAGGTAGCCTGGTTTCGCTGTGTATTTCGTGGGTGATTGTTCCTGTCTCTGTGTAGTTTCACCAGATAGGCTGTAATTAGGTATCACGTTCCATTTTGTTGTTTTGCATTTGTATAGTTATTTCATGTATCGCTCTTCCTTCATTAAAGACATGAGTAACCAGCACGCTGCATTTCGGTCCGGCTCTCTTTCGACAAACGAAGAACGACGTTACAATAATCATTTTTTTAACAAACCTGCTTTGGTCTGGATGTATCAATTTGGGTAAGTACCTTTCGAAACAGAATTTTTGAAAATAGTTTAATATCTGTGATTATCAAAGATAGAGGGTTATAATGAAAGCACTGGGTGGCATCCTCACTTTAAAAAAAATAAAAGTGAAATTAGTGCTGTGTTAATCATTTCAAGTAATAGTTGAGCTACTGTAATTGGATCCAAAATGTTAAATAGACCTCAGGAGGAATACCATCACAACCAGGTGATCTGCCTTTATTCATGTTATCCAAAGCCCTTTTCAGTTCACATTTCATTTTAACTATGTTGAAATGTTGACATTCCCATCAAAATACCATGTTCTGAGATATGTTTGTTGGGGATGTATGCATTAGTTGAGAGACCGGCATCCTACTGCTCTTCTTCATATGGTAGTAGTTTCTCCTCATTACACTAATGACCCAGAGAATCCACTTCACCATGAATATTTTCATCATTTGAAGAACTGGAAGAACATTTCATCTGCATTTTGGTTTCCATGATACGTGATATGATAGGACACTGGATTGAGAGAGCACAAAATGTCATTTCATAAAATTGTACATTCATGCAAGAAAGATGAAAAGGAAAAAGCCTTAGATTTATAGTGGCGTATATACCATAGGACTATGTGCAGTTGCTACATCCACATGTAGAGGTTGGTGGCACCTTAATTGGGGAGGACTGGATCGTGGTAAAGGCTGGAGCGGAATGGATGGAATGGTAGCAAATACATCAAACACATGGTTTGAATTTGTTTGATGCCATTCCATTCACACTGTTCCAGCCATTATTATGAGCCATCCTCCCCTCAGCAGGATCCACTGGTAGAGATGGTAGGCATTACATATCATACATATTATTTCATGGTCTTTTTATTTTTGTTAACTTTTACACCCTTTTTCGTGATATCCAATTTTGTTGTTACGATCTTGTCTCATCACTGCAACTCCCCTACGGAGCCTTAGACCGCTGCGCTACTCGGGAGGCCCCATTTCATTGTCTTTTAAAAGAGTCCTAATGCAAAAGCCACTGGTATGCTGTAGCAGCTCCTTTCTATATTCACAAAGGAGAAAGCACAATGCTCAGCTGCCTATACTAACAGCTCCTGATGAAAACAAGATAGCAGCAAACTATCTGCCCAATGCTATCTGACAAATCCAGCCCATCAGACAGTACTGTGCGGTCTCTGATGTTTGGGGGCTTGCTAATTTAGCCTTTAGCTCCATGGTACCGTAAATCACAACACTCAGGAAGACAAATGTCAGAACCCATGTTGCCAGACTGTGTCTTTGAGCAGAATATTCCTTTAATTGGGTGTGTAGGGACTGGGTCCAATCCCCAGCACCTTTTTCTTCCTTTTCCTCTCTCTCGCTGTCTCTCTCTCTGCCTCTCTCAGTCTTCCCCTCACTCTCTCCATGTTAACAAAAGGCTTAGAGATGAAAAAGGCAGCATCAACCCATCCCTACTTTGTGCCATTATAGAACAGACACACTGGGGGTAAAGAGGTGTGATGCTGAACTTCAAGGAGAGCTTTATATAACTCTTTTTAGTCTCAGTGTTTCATGTTTATTTTACTTCTGCTTCCACCCCTGACATCTGATTGACACTGCTTCCTGTCACTACAACTGTTATTTATCGAACCAGCTCATATGGAATCCATTGATAGCTTCTGGATATTTGTATGAGTTTAGGAAAATGTGCAAAGAATCAAAAAGTTCTCCAGTGTCTGAGAAGGGAGTAGCATCTCATCAGAGTTGTGATTTCAACCCTTCCCCTTTGCCTGCTCTCACATACTCTAAACTTCACCAGTTGTCACTTTTCAGGATTAGAAGAAGTGACTTCTAAATGCGTAATCCCGTTCATACAAGCTGGTTAGCATAGCTAGCATACAGAAATTGGTGGTGCTAGTCAAGGTAGTTTAACTGTAATGCAGTTGATGGGTTAAGATGACATGAACATGGGTTAGTGTTGACATCCATACAAGCATTATACTCTGATTTTCACCTCAACATAGTGTTAAATACACAAACAATAGCCTAAATGTTGACAAATTTTGCTGGGGGACAATGAGGAGATTCATGTTTCCATGGCAATTCCATTGTTTTGGTCAAGTTCGATTGACCTCTTTACTGCATCTACTGTATAGTAGAACCCTTTGAAGAACCCCTTTTGGGTTCCATGTAGAAACCTTTCCACAGAGGGTTCTACATGAATCCAAAAAGAGTTCTACCTGGAACCAAAAAGGGTCATCCTATGAGGACAGCCACAGAACCATTCTGGAAGCTGTTTTTCTAAGAGTGTAGAGATTCAAAGGTCTAAAAACAAAAACTGCTTCTCACAGAATTCCTCACTGAGGATCCTCTGGGCTACAGAGGCAGGTTGAAATGTCCACATTCAGATAAAACAGTCTCCTTTTATGATACATAGTAAATAGTGCCATTGTACTTCATTTCATAGTCATTTTATATGTCCATTGCAACTTAATCCTGGCTATTTTGCAAATAATATCCATGAAGCTCACATTTAGAACCCAGAAATAAAATGGACACCTGTACTTTGTTGCAAGTCGATCCACATGTGTTTCCTCAGAAAGAGCTTCTGACCTGTGACTCACATCTCAGTTACTTTAGCCCAACCCAGGCCTGGAGTAGCAGACAGTGGGGAGCAGAGCAGTGGGCCCTGAGCCATACAGTACAGTTCTGTTACACCAATGGTCTGAGCTAGACATTTACAGTCTTAGACAAAGAGGACCTGGACCCAATTCAATATCTCAGCCTAATATCGGTCCCATGTCCAGCACACATGCATGTATTCCTGTTCCCTTCAGTAATGACATAAGTGTGTTCCTTCTGTCCACATGGAGTCCACAATGTACATTTGAATTAATGCAATAAGTCTGATCAATACTGGAAGACATTTGTAAAAGTTCTTATATTTCCAACCGGATACATAGAATACCTAATTAAACTAGTAAATTATGAACTGTAATATGTTGCAACAGCTGATAGAGCAGAGACACAACATTATTAAAGATAACTTTACCTGATAAACCTATTAAACGCCTGATTTAAAAAAATGAAAATATTAATTGTAGTGCATACATGGAAGAACTTGTACTTTCTCCCTACCAAGCCAATCATAATCAAATGACGCACTAAACAGAAACATTTCTTATAGAAAATATTTTTTGAAAGTGTTTGGTAGCCTTGAAAGAAAGTGCCTCGGTTTCACATAGACCACAATAGAGACCCTGTAAAGACAAGTACAGGAAAATAAAAGCTGAAGCCAGTTTTCCCCAAGGTTCTCTAAAGCCTGAACTGTTCACAGTAATGTTTGTCTTCGACAACAAAACAAGTCACTTTTCTTTCCTCCGTTTTGTCTCCCCCAGTCAGACCCCATGGTGAGCAGCAGCCACCTTTTATTGATCAACACAAAGTCCCAAATAAATGAGCAGAGAATGAGAGCTATGCTCCAGGGAGTTCAGGGGAACCTAAGCTTTATGGGCTCCCATCAATTTTAATCACTCCCCTAATGAAGAGGCTCTCTGCTGGGCATCCATAACTCACCGCGGCAGAGCTACCTCTACCTCCACTGGTTAAATCCAATCATTTTTAAACAGCTCCCTCTTCTTCTCTAGTCTAATGCCCTTTTCAAAATAAACAATGCATTCACTAATGGAGTCGAGAACTTAGTATAGATATGAATAGGACAATTCTTATTGGACAAATGGAATGTAAGCAGGACAGATAGGATTTATCAAGTTGGCCCTCTGATCTTTGTGCATCAATATTTATTTTGGTCCATACTCTAGCGTATGATTGTTTAACAATGGGATTGCAGTGAATGCATGGTTTTATCATGGCTCTGCATTACATCCGAATTACAATCACATCAGATCTGTTCGGTTCTAATTCTCAGAGTAAAAACTCAACGAAAGCTATGAAAGCTCAAATCAAGTTTATTCTTCCCAGAGGGTCAAAACAGCTGCAATAGACAAAGAGACGTTTACAATAGTTGTGGTATATGTACCTCACTTCAGGTGGAGTCTCCTCCTTTTTGCTAAACATTGTATCTTTATTGCTGGGCAGGAAACTAAGTGATACGGGCAATAACTTTTATTTTCCCTTAGCGTGACCTGACCTGTCCTCGACCCCCTTCATCACTAATCCATGGCTCTCTCCCCTTATCAATGCCTGCCACATGTGATCACTTTCCCTACACTCAGTACATTCCAAGCTTAATTGCACCCACCATATACCTTCTTCCTACAGATAACCATTAACCTCTGGTGTAGCCCCTCGGCTATGGCACCCCTCAGGTCTATTACAACTAATGATTAATGACATTTAAAGTTTGGAAATCCAAACCTATCAGATCTTTTCACATCATATATTTTTCAGAGCTGATCGGTTAAAATACCTGTTTTGTTTGTTTATTTAACCAGGCAAGTTAATTAAGATGAATTCTTATTTACAATGACGACCTACCCCGGCGAAACCTGAACAACGCTGGGCCAATTGTACACCGCCCTATGGGACTCCCAACCATGACTAGATGTGATGCAGCCTGGATTCAAAACAAGATCCCACCAACAAAAAGGCTGCCTAAGTATGATCCCCAATCAGAGACAACGATAGACAGCAGTCTCTGATTGGGAACCATACACTGCCAACAATGAAATAGAAAACATAGATTTCCCACCTTAGTCACAACCTGACCCTGACTGACACCTCTTGCACTGAGATGCAGTTTCTTAGACCACTGCGCCACTCGGGAGCCCAGTTAGTGAAACTAATATCAGAATTTTGCTGCCTGTGTAATTAAACACAGCCTTAGCAGACTATGAAACTTTAAGTACACCTCTGTGCTTTGTAACTGAAATTAAAATGTATCATAATGCAATCAGAGTAACAGTGAACATAATAAAATAGTTTATGAATTAATCAGTTTAACTTCTTGTATTTAGGGGGCGCTCTTAATTTTTGGATTAAAAAAATGTTCCCGTTTTAAACAAGATATCACGAAAAGATGCTCGACTATGCATATAATTGACAGCTTTGGAAAGAAAACACTCTGACGTTTCCAAAACTGCAAAGATATTGTCTGTGAGTGCCACGGAACTGATGCTACAGGTGAAACCAAGATGAAATTTCAAACAGGAAGTGCCCCAGATTTTAAAGGCGCTGTGTTCCAATGTCTCCTTATATAGCTGTGAATGGGCCAGGAATGAGTTTACACTTTCTGTCAGTACCCCAAGGTGTCTGCAGCATTGTGACGTATTTGTAGGCATATCATTGGAAGATACACTACATCTACCAGGTGCTCGTTTGGTGTCTTCCGTCGCAATTATTGTGTAATCTCCAGCTGCGTGTATTTTTCCATTTGCTTCCGAGGAGAAACCCAACTGCCACGAATGATTTATCATCGAATAGATATGTGAAAAACACCTTGAGGATTGATTCTAAACAATGGTTGCCATGTTTGTCGATATTATGGAGTTAATTTGGAAAAAAGTTCTGCGTTGTAATTTTTGAATTTTCGGGTTTTTTTCTTAGCCAAACGTGATGAACAAAACGGAGCGATTTCTCCTACACAAATAATATTTTAGGGAAAAAAATGAACACTTGCTATCTAACTGAGAGTCTCCTCGTTGAAAACATCCGAAGTTCTTCAAAGGTAAATTATTTTATTTGAATGCTTTTCTTGTTTTTGTGAAAATGTTACCTGATGAATGCTAGGCTTAATGCTATGCTAGCTATCAATACTCTTACACAAATGCTTGTGTAGCTATGGTTGAAAAGCATATTTTGAAAATCTGAGATGACAGTGTTGTTAACAAAAGGCTAAGGCTTGTGAGTGAATATATTTCATTTCATTTGCGATTTTCATGAATAGTTACCGTTGCGTTATGGTAATGAGCTTGAGGCTATGATTACGCTCCCGGATACGGGATTGCTCGACACAAGAAGTTAACAATTACAGCACGCAGGTATTTGATTTGAGTGGCCTTTGTTGTTGTTTTGTGTACAGATCAAGGTATGCAATATACCACATAAGTTCAGTTAATTGGGTAATGACAAGCCTTCATTTGAAACAATGAGAACTGAAAATGTCAATGATCTACAATATGTCTGTCACACCCTGACCGTAGAGATCCTTTTTATTCTCTGTTTGGTTAGGTCAGGGTGTGACATGGGTGGGCAATCTATGTTATATTTCTTTGTTGGCCGGGTATGTTTCCCAATCAGAGGCAGCTATCTATCGTTGTCTCTGATTGGAGATCATACTTAGGCAGCCTTTTTTCCACCTGTAGTTGGTGGGATCTTGTTTTTGGTACTGTGCTGTTTAGCCCTACTAGACATTACGTTTTGTATTTGTTTGTTTTTCGGTGTTCATTTAATAAATTAAAATGTATGCCTACCATGCTACATCTTGGTTCGATCCTTCCATCGACAACCGTAACAATGTCATTAAATCGAACTTTCCGAAGTCAACAGCTCTAACTTGTAAAATCTGAGCCTTCTTGGGGAGACACTCCACACAGCAATTCCTTCTCTCAGCCCTCAAAGTTTGTTAAAAGGTGTTTAAACTTCAACACTCTGAACTAGTGTATCACACACACTCATATTTTACTTCTAGTGATGTATCAAAATCTTTCTCCAGCATCTGCTCCTCTCACTGTGGGTAAGGGGGAAAATCCATCACCCTCCCCCAGGGTTTGCATAAGCCTCTCAGAGAGGTGAGGTGGGGCTAGTGGGCTATTTGCTGCCACGTCCTGGGATTCGCCCTGTCTTCTCATATTTGATATGTGAACACTCCACTCTTTAGTTTGGTGTGGGTGTCTTGGTCAGGGCTTAGATTTTATCCATGGTTCTGACAGAGGCACTAGGTGGTCAAGTCAGACCACACACTTAGAAACCTTCAGGGACATAGTCTACTTGAATGTTTAATTGTCATGGAACATTTACAGTGCCTTGCGAAAGTATTCGGCCCCCTTGAACTTCGCGACCTGTTGCCACATTTCAGGCTTCAAACATAAAGATATAAAACTGTATTTTTTGTGAAGAATCAACAACAAGTGGGACACAATCATGAAGTGGAACGACATTTATTGGATATTTCAAACTTTTTTAACAAATCAAAAACTGAAAAATTGGGTGTGCAAAATTATTCAGCCCCTTTACTTTCAGTGCAGCAAACTCTCTCCAGAAGTTCAGTGAGGATCTCTGAATGATCCAATGTTGACCTAAATGACTAATGATGATAAATACAATCCAGCTGTGTGTAATCAAGTCTCCGTATAAATGCACCTGCACTGTGATAGTCTCAGAGGTCCTTTAAAAGCGCAGAGAGCATCATGAAGAACAAGGAACACACCAGGCAGGTCTGAGATACTCCCTCACGACGCCAGGACAGCGGAGTCAATCACCACCTTCCGGAGACACCTGAAACCCCACCTCTTTAAGGAATACCTAGGATAGGATAAAGTAATCCTTCTCACCCCCCCCTTAAAAGATTTATATGCACTATTGTAAAGTGGCTGTTCCACTGGATGTCATAAGGTGAATGCACCAATTTGTAAGTCGCTCTGGATAAGAGTGTCTGCTAAATGACTTAAATGTAAATGTAAATGTAAACTTTCAGCTCATACAAGGAGAAGACTGATCAGAGATGCAGCCAAGAGGCCCATGATCACTCTGGATGAACTGCAGAGATATACAGCTGAGGTGGGAGACTGTTGTCCTATGGACAATCAGTCGTATATTGCACAAATCTGGCCTTTATGGAAGAGTGGCAAGAAAGCCATTTCTTAAAGATATCCCTAAAAAGTGTTTAAAGTTTGCCACAAGCCACCTGGGAGACACACCAAACATGTGGAAGAAGGTGCTCTGGTCAGATGAAACCAAAATTGAACTTTTTGGCAACAATGCAAAACGTTATGTTTGGTGTAAAAGCAACACAGCTCATCACCCTGAACACAACATCCCCACTGTCAAACATGGTGGTGGCAGCATCATGGTTTGGGCCTGCTTTTCTTCAGCAGGGACAGGGAAGATGGTTAAAATTGATGGGAAGATGGATGGAGCCAAATACAGGTCCATTCTGGAAGTTCAAAAATAAACATATCCAGGTGTTAGAATGGCCAAGTCAAAGTCCAGACCTGAATCCAATCGAATCTGTGGAAAGAACTGAAAACTGCTGTTCACAAATGCTCTCCATCCAACCTCACTGAGCTCGAGCTGTTTTGCAAGGAGGAATGGGAAAAAATGTTCAGTCTCTCGATGTACAAAACTAATAGAGACATACCCCAAGCAACTTACAGCTGTAATCACAGCAAAAGGTGGCGCTACAAAGTATTAACTTAAGGGGGCTGAATAACTTTGCACGCCCAATTTCAGTTTTTGATTTGTTAAAAAAGTTTGAAATATCCAATAAATGTCGTTCCACTTCATGATTGTGTCCCACTTGTTGATTCTTCAAAACAAATACAGTTTTATATCTTTGTTTGAAGCCTGAAATGTGGCAAAAGGTCAAAGTTCAAGGGGGCCCAAATACTTTCGCAAGGCACTGTATATGGACATTGGTGACTATGAATCCATACATGACAGATGTATCACGCTTATTTTGGGAAAATGAAAGATTCATATACCATCCATTCTGCGCCACCCAAAATATGTTCTACCTTTCTGAATGAGACCACTGCTGTCTTTTTTTTCCAATCCAAAACATCCCCTGTTGTGTGGATCTTTTAAAAAAAACTTCAATAAAAACACACTTGACTGGCATACACTGGGGATCCTCTTCTCTCAACTGGAACACATTAAGTTCACTGTGATAAACAGCTTGCTCAGAGACTCTAAGTTGAACATTGATGTTTGATCTTTCATTTGTGGTCTCACACATGGGGCGCTCTTTGTGTGTTGTTGTAGCCCGTAGGCACAGTGGGCTCTGTGTGCAGGCCAGACAGGGGCACTGGGCCAAGCGGACAGAGAGATACAGAGCTCTCATCTCTAAAGCTGGCTTGACCCTCTCATACAGTCATACAGGGGGGAGTGTGTGACCAGGGCCAACACAGCTGTTTAGACACAGGGTCTGGGAGAATGGGAAGACGGGAGGCAGAAAGGCGGGAGGATGGGAGGGGGAAACGACTCAATATGCAATAAGGCAAAGCTGTTCTGTGTGCTGCAGTTTTTGTCAGATTTAGAAAGAAACTGCAATCCACACTGGGTTTGAATATTTTCTTCCATGCATGGCACAAGTTCATGTCAGAGTATGAACGCAAAATAACTTCTGGTAACTAGTCACCATAAAATACATTTTGCTCAGGTACGCTACCATACAGTATCTGTACTACACTTAGCTATTCTGTAAAACGTTACTCAAAGAGCCAAGGAAAATATAATGACTGCAGGTAGAACTGATGAATGAGTTCTTACAGCAGAACTCTCTCTGTTAAGTGTGTTCCTTATTATCGATCAAACTGAACAACCTGATGGAACTGAGTGAAAGTCACCTTGATATAATTCTGGCAATCAATCATTTCCAAACCGCTCTTTGTTGTGGTTGGCAGTGCCATTAGCATGTTTGGGGAAGGAATGCATACAGGGTCTATAGTGATTAGCACGATGAAGGACCATGTTTACCTATATTCCCTCTATTGGCTATTATTTCTGCTCTTCTTCACTAATTTCCCATGGATGGTTGATCTCCGATAATACAGTATTCCCATTAAAATGGATAGTCCCTCCCTCTATCTCTTGCTCTGTGTGTGGGTTGTGTGTGTGTGTGCATGTGTTTGTGTATTTTAAGCCTTCTCTGCTCAAAACAGTTGTATCATAATAGGGAAATCTACCATGAAATTAGTCAAAAATTACAATCTTAGAAACTCAGAGATTGCCTATGCTTTCTTTACTAAATCCTGGCGCTATCAATAACAAGTTCAGGAAGCTGGCATCACTTATTTGACATGGGTCATCTTTTCTTCAAATCTCACAGCCAATTCATGCATCTTGGAATTCATTGTCTGTCATAGAAAAAGTATCTCCTTTTATAGGTACCAAACAATATAGAAATTCCTTCACTCATCCAGAAAATATGCACCATTCGTTTATACAGTACACCAGGCTTCATCAACACTGTACAAAACAGCACCTGTACAATATCCACCTGGATGTAATGCTTTGTGGTCATGGTCATTTAGTTCTCCATACACTGGAGCATTGTCTGTCTTCCTGCCAGCCTTCAATATGACAGCATGAGGAGACAACTTGCTGAACACCTGGTCTGGGATCAGGGTGCATCAAACCTGGCCTTTGGTCTCAGTTGGGCTGCAGTGGGAGTGAAACCTATGGTTTCCTGAAGTAGTTTGTGTGTGTTGGAGACATATGGCTGTACCTGGTGTTATGTAATCCCAGCCTTCACCATCTGCCTGGAGGCCCAGGCGTTCAGAGCCTGCCAGACTCCCTCTCAATCCAACACCACCCGAGCGCTGTCATTCAGGGCTTTTTAATCTAGCCACCATACTTTGCCTTGTTCCACTTACCCAACATAAATGTGTACAAATAAGCTGTAGTAGTGTTACCTGCAGGCTCCCACTCCTATTGGCTCAATGCTGGAAGGAGAAAATAATCTGTTAAGTGTGAGAGAGAGAGAGAGCTGAGTCTTGTGGTGCACACAGTTTGTTGACAGGAGGGACCAGTGCAAGGTGGGAGTTATTGGAAAATAAATAATAAATCACCTCACCTCAGTGACAGGGAGTGTCCCTCGCAGTGCACATCTCCTGTGTGGGTGTTGACCAGCCTGTGTTCCTGATTGCTTCCCATCGTAATGCACATGCTTATATCATAGAAACTATGTGAAATTATTATGGACCTATATATTTAAAAAAAATAACTGCCCTTTATCTGGCCTGCAAATTGATTTTGACAAACAAATCAGTCCCCAAAGAATGTTGAATTTGAAAATCCCACTGTGGCCCTCAAGCCAAAAAGTTTGCCCAGCCCTGCTCTAACGAGTACTCATGCAGCCCACCAGGGATGCATCATTATGGAGCTAGACTAGAGTGAGTGAGAAATGGATAAGGTGCTCCTATGGCCTGAATAACATCCTGACCTTTCTTACTGAGAGACGCTGCTGTGAGTTCTCCACAAGCTCTTTCCATTTCCCATAAGGCACCTTGACTTAGGCGGTTCATACTCAGAGGTGATTTAGCAGACTACCTCTCACTTCAGGACATCAAAATCAGAATTTATTGGAGGACTCCAAACAAGCTGGGTGACATTACAGCTAAAGCCAAGACAGGTTTATAGTCAACCGAGGCAAAAGTCTGAAAAAGCCATGAACAATTTTCCCTTTACAGAGAACATGGGAGACAGTCTGGTGGCTTTTGTAAATATTGAGTGGAGGGGTGTTCCAGTAACATGGTCTGCACATTCATCTGTGGAGGGAAGAGTACAAAGATGAGCACCCATGAGGATTCAGGGAGAGAGGATCTGTGTTTGATCACCCATCAGGTGTCAGCCATGTTTCGGTTGTTAAAAACACAGGAGGCTGCCGCTCACACTTGTTTGTGCCGAGCACATTTCTTCAAAGCCCCTCCACAGCTCTGTAGCGCCTCATTTAAATAGAACGTTTGTTTCAGCTGGTAGCGTTGGTGGAGCTCCTGTTGACACAGGACATTTTCCCCATGAAAACACATCACTGTTTCCTCTCCTCTGTGTTTGCATTAATGAAGGTGATTAATGACAACATCTAAGATCCAAAGGCTATCAAACGATTTGTGGCGCTCTGAAAATCCATCCTAATTTTTACACATTGCTACATATAATGACAAGAAATACCAGGAACTTAACATGCTCTCCTTATATCAGACGTGTAATTATCCCTGAATTTAGCCAGTAGCCTTTTACATACAATGTATTTGGCATACATGTACATATTTTAACATCACTAAGATATACACTCTGATATTTCTTGAGTTGAGGTTGCTGTCAGGCTTTTGTAAGTATATGGAACGTACTGTCTTACCCCATGCACACAGACAGCTTTAAGTTTTAAAGTAATAAAAAAAATGAAATGTATTCCTGCATACTACGAGATGGTAAATGTTAGTGCCTACTGCATCACACTCCATATCACTTCTCCCCATATGAAAAAATAGTTTGCTATTTTGGAACCCCCTGGCAGCCATAGTAGATCACCACAGACCCAGAGCTCATTTATCTTTTGTCAGAGATGAAGCCAAACTAACGCCATCTCCTGAAGCCGCTAAAGAATGAGGGACATAGGGAGGGTAAAAATAAACCTGGAGCTCAGGTAACTACACAGAGCAGTCACTCCACAAGTAATGGGTGGCTTCTTAAAAGTGGAACTCTGTTCGGAACTCTCTCTCTCTCACTCTGCTAGAGAATTGTGTTTTGTCTCCAAGAAACTTAATCTCTTTGCCTGTCTTCATTTACAGGGATACAACAGAGCTTCATTAAAAATAATGGAATAATTGTTTGACGAGCTGAAACATGTTTTGAATAATCATCCAACGTCGGTAAGCACCTTACCTGTAACGGCAGATTTCCTCCTCTTCGTCTGAAGAGGAGTAAGGATCGGACCATGATGCGGCGTGGTAAGTGTTCATGACGATTTTAATAAGAAAAGCACTGAACACTATGAAAAACAATAAACAAATACGTGAAATAACCAAACCGAACCAGTACCGTGTGGCAACAAACACTCACACGGAAACAAACACCCACAAACCAACAGTGAAACCCAGGCTACCTAAATATGGTTCTCAATCAGGGACAACGATAAACAACTGCCTCTGATTGAGAACCATATCAGGCCAAACACAGAAATAGAAAAAACATAGAAACACAGACTGCCCACCCCAACTCACACTCTGACCATACTAAATAAAGACAAAACAAAGGTCAGAACGTGACATTACCATTGGCACGGCTAGTGAAAAAGTAAACAAACCTTTACCAGACCGCATTAGACAATGCAAATCCAATATTGATGAACATGCAAAAGTATCATGTGGACATTGGGTAACATTTCTTTAAAATGTTTGACATTATGATGATAGTAAAATACTATCATTTCATGATTTGATTGAAAACAGATGATTAAGGGGTTTGGGGGTCACATAAGGGTAAATACATATGGTAGCTTGGAAATGGCAGTCAGTATCAGTGTGCCACAAATCACTCTGCTCCCCCTACATCACCACCATGAATATACAACCCATGTGACTTCCCATCCCTTCAAGCTCTGTGTCTAGAAACAGGATTGAACAGGCCTGTATTATGATAAGCACTAGCCATGAGAATAATACATCACATCGACAAGGCAATGATGGGTCATACTCCAAATGAGCGGTCTGTGGATCTTAACTCTGAGCCACGTCTTGGTGACAACCACGTATCTCTGATACAGAAGACCCTGCTGTGGCTGACTCTCTGGCTTACTTTCTCCTTGTCTGTCTCTCTGTCTCTATCTCCACACTCCAGGGCAGCTCCAGCCCAGAGTCAGAGCCAGGTCCTGGGGAGGGGGATAAACACCCTGCCCCCATGCACACACAGCCAGTGTGACTACTGTCACTGGGGAAACACACCATGACTAAAGAAAGGCCCCACTATGATTGTTTCTCCATGCCTGATGTGGCCTGATGATGGCTCATCCCTAGTCTGGAGATGAGACCCTGATGAAATGTCAGGAGTCAAACAGCATCAAATGAGAAATCGACAGACAAGCGCTGCATATGATGGAACATTAGATGTCTTGGTCTTTGAATGTCTCTTCACAGGTGCTAATATGGTGGTTCTGGTTCTGTGTGTATTCTCTATCCATCCTGCATTATGCCTGAACCCAAAGCCATAAAGCCCAACACTGGATACTCATCCAAACAGGGTCGGAAGTTGTAAATGAAAACTTGTTCAGAGCAGAAGCCCACCCAACTACCTCATCCCCATGTTGTTATTTATTCTTTGCTCATTTGCACATTCATCTTCTGCACATCTATCACTCCAGTGTTTATTGCTCAATGTGTTTGTGTCGCACTGCTTTGTTTTATCTTGGCCAGGTCGCAGTTGTAAATGAAAACTTGTTCTCAACTGGCTTACCAGGTTAAATAAAGGTGTTTGAGAGGCCAACCAAAACTGTTCCCAGTAAGTAAAGATTCCATACCATTTGCAGTGCACATCTCCTGACTTGTCTTTTAATCAACCACCCAAAAATACATCTTTGTTAGTGTGACCACGGCCAGCCAGGCAGCACTCGCTAAGTTTATCTTCGGAAAATAGATCAACAGTGCTTTAATATGTTTCCCCTGTAATGGTCTCCTTTCCCATTGCACTAGGCCCGTTTTTAGTTATTTGCTGCTGGGCATGGCGTCTATCTCGCTTAGCAGCCTTAATTTGAAGGCAGGCTGTCCTCAGCCTGGGAATGTCAATGGCAGTTCATTTGCACAGGCTGCTTTGCATTGCCTTTATACTCAGTAATACAGAGCACAGAATTCCTAGTGAAGTTTTAGTAGAAACGCTTGGCATGCTATTCCCTTTGTGTCATGCAAAAAAGCCCTCTGCTCTGGCCATATTCCCATTGTTTGGTCATCTATTTAATTAGGTTTTACTGATGACTTGATTATGAGTAGTGAGGCACCAATTACTTTCATAACAACAGCAATGAGCTGTGATAGTATCACAATTCTCCTTTGGGGTAACAGTTTTTGGTAACACAGTTGTTACAATACACAATTAAATACACAAAGTGATTCATTAAGTGCACACTTCTAATGGTCAAATACAACTAAAATAGTGTATCATAGCCAATAATGTATTTTTTCAAGAATGAATTTAAACACAAAAATCCTACTCTTGCAATATCAATAATACAACATGAGCTTTCAGGCAGCAGGCACAGAGAGGGCGCCTAATTGAGTTCATAATTAGCAGAGCTTGTGGGGAGGCAAAATGACTTATCAGGCCACGGACAAGTATGTAACCAGTGGGTCCTTGAAAAGGCCTTTGAACAATCATTATCAAACACTTGATATTACAGGCTCGGAAAATGGTGGGCTGCTCCGTGGGAGGTCGAATGAAATTCATGTGAAAGTACAATACCTAACAATTACAGAATTATGAGAAACATTCTAAAACAGTGGAGAGGCAGTATGAATTAATCCTGCGATTTCAGTCAAGGTAGACAGGGGTATACTGCATGATGTCTGCACTCATTATCACTACCTTTATCTCATCTTTGAAGTTCCACAAAATTGCTATTAATATATAATGTAGGAGATATAACAATATAGCTGATTCCTTTAGTACAAAAATGTAAGAATAATGCGAGAACAAGTACTTCTTTTTCGCAATATGATTATCTTCTTAGGCAGGAATTATATGATGAGGGGAACAGTCTGCATTTTTCTTTGGAGATTTGCATTACAGCTTCTGCATCGCAGTGTAAGAGTATTTACTAAAAAAGGCACCGAGAGATAGAGAGATGGAGATGGAAAGATAGAGATGGAAATAAACAGAGTTGGGGAGATTGAAATGGCTGCCCAGTCATTTGGCACTTAGATCCAGCTGGGTTATGTGAAGGAGCTGGCTACCTAATGAGCCTGTATTACCCCAGAGAGTTCACTCCTCTCACCCCACACTGTAGGCAGAAGGACTCTATACACTCAACTCCATGCCTATCACATGCCTGGCCTCTCCAACACACAGCAGGGAGCTGATACTAACATAACCTATCTGTGACATGTTCACTTGTTCATGCCATACACAGTCAGTGGTAATAATCACGTTATATGTAGTTATCATACACATAGCTTGCAATGAACCATGTACAGCATAATTTGCTGTATGTCATCTGTATGTCAGATCATATGTGAAGTGTATTTGCCTCTGCTGGGTAACTAACAGATTTCACAATACAAAATACCCTTACATCGTTCACCATAATGACCACCTGGTCAGGTCATGATGGACAGTCACAATTTGTTTAACAAAACAGATTTTTTTTGAGGGGGGGGGCAGTTTTTAACATTGAGTGCTTGTCCACAGGGCCTGTCTAGCCTTCTTAAGCTTGTAAAAACCTTGCCTAATGGCCTTTGCTTTGTGAGGCCACAGTCAAGGTTCAACCTCTGCAGAGGAGTAGTCCCAAGACAGTTGTAAATTCCAATAAAAGATTCCCACCAAAGTGAGCGTGACTGAGTTATTCTGTTAAAGAGGGAGGGGGACCTAGCTCCAGTGGGCCCTCTTTCCATTACCATAGATCCCCAGTGCCTAAAGGCCTAGCCCCTCTCTGTTGGGTAAATGTTTACCCTACCATAAGAAATAAAGATTAATACAGAGGCCAGCATTGGTATGGGCAGGGAGATAATGAGGTACTATTACCCTGGCCTCCCTGTCTCGGACCGAGCCAGCGCTCATTATAGCTGAGGTGATGGGGAGGAGAGTCTAATGCAGTCAGTCAGGAAGATTTGCTCTCTTCCAGAGAGGGGTTTCCTTCACACTAAAAGAGAGAGGATGAAATCAACAGTGAAAATATTTGAACAGTCTATTCAAACACCTTGTGGATGGAGTGTAGGCAGGCGGCAGCGAGCAGTTGTTGAGAATAGAAGATGAGGAGATGGCTAAGACACTCAGGCAGTTTCATTTGGGTTTTGTCATGGGCTGCCAAAGTGCCTTTGATTTACTGAGGCAGCTATTGATAATTAATTGTATCATCTGTTTCCTCTCCCATTCAAGCCAAGAAAAGTGAACCCAAACTGCTCTACAGAAGCCTGTGTACAATTCACACCATCATAGAGGGTGATTGGACTTGAGCTGGCTGGATGTGCATGTCAACAGATGGCAGTTATAACTTCAACACTTTCAATCTCAATCCCAGGGAGAAAACTCACTCTTATGACACAAGAATTTAGGCAAGTTATGGCGACAAAAGTACCTTCAGAAAATATTCAGACCCCTTTGCTTTCCTATTTTTATTTTATTTTGTTGTGTTGCAGACTGAACTTAAAATTGATTAAATTGAGCTTTTGTGTCACTGGCCTACGTACAATACCCAATAATGTCAAAGTGGAATTATGTTTTTAGATTGTATTTTGTAATTAACTAAAAATGAAAAGATGAAATGTCTTGAGTCAATAAGTATTCAAACCTTATTTTATGGCAAGCCTAAATAAGTTCAGGAGTAAATCTTTGCTTATCAAGTCAAATAATAAGTTGTATGGACTCACTCCATGTGTGCAAGACTACTGTTTAACATGATTTTTGACTGACTACCTCAACTCTGTACCCCACATATACAATTATTTGTAAGGTCTCAGTCGAGCAATGATTGTCACGACTTCTGCCAAAGTCGGTCACCGGTCTTCTAGCCATCGCCGATCCATATTTCATTTTCCATTTGTTTTGTCTTGTTTTCCCACACACCTGGTTTTCATTCCCTCATTACATGTTGTGTATTTAAACCCTCTGTTCCCCCATGTCTTTGTGTGGTATTGTTTGTAAGTGCTTGTGCACATTGTTGTCTGCTGCGCGACGGGTTTTGTACCCGTTCTTTGTTATTCTGGATGCTGGTGGTTATATATACAGTGCCTTGCGAAAGTATTCGGCCCCCTTGAACTTTGCGTCCTTTTGCCACATTTCAGGCTTCAAACATAAAGATATAAAACTGTATTTTTTGTGAAGAATCAACAACAAGTGGGACACAATCATGAAGTGGAATGATATTTATTGGATATTTCAAACTTTTTAACAAATCAAAAACTGAAAAATTGGGCGTGCAAAATTATTCAGCCCCCTTAAGTTAATACTTTGTAGCGCCACCTTTTGCTGTGATTACAGCTGTAAGTTGCTTGGGGTATGTCTCTATCAGTTTTGCACATCGAGAGACTGAAATCTTTTCCCATTCCTCCTTGCAAAACAGCTCGAGCTCAGTGAGGTTGAATGGAGAGCATTTGTGAACAGCAGTTTTCAGATCTTTCCACAGATTCTCGATTGGATTCAGGTCTGGACTTTGACTTGGCCATTCTAACACCTGGATATGTTTATTTTTGAACCATTCCATTGTAGATTTTGCTTTATGTTTTGGATCATTGTCTTGTTGGAAGACAAATCTCCGTCCTAGTCTCAGGTCTTTTGCAGACTCCATCAGGTTTTCTTCCAGAATGGTCCTGTATTTGGCTCCATCCATCTTCCCATCAATTTTAACCATCTTCCCTGTCCCTGCTGAAGAAAAGCAGGCCCAAACCATGATGCTGCCACCACCATGTTTGACAGTGGGGACATCAAAAGCTGTGCTATAAATTCACAGACAACACAAAGATTCCTTGATGTCCTTCCAGATTCCCTCTGTCTACCCAAGGACGCCAGAGGACAAAAATCAGTTAACGACCTAACTGAGGAACTCAATTTAACCTTGCGCAATACCCTAGATGGACAGAAGAGCCCTTACTGCTGCTCGATCGTCCTAATTTTTCTAACTTAATTGAGGAAAATAAGAACTCGGATGGGGCCACAGTGTCTCCTGACCCCTCCTGTCTCAGCCTCCAGTATTTATGCTGCAGTAGTTTGTGTCGGGGGGCTAGGGTCAGTTTGTTATATCTGATGTACTTCTCCTGTCCTATTCGGTGTCCTGTGTGAATCTAAGTGTGTGTTCTCTAATTCTCTCCTTCTCTCTTTCTTTCTCTATCTCGGAGGACCTGAGCCCTAGGACCATGCCCCAGGACTACCTGACATGATGACTCCTTGCTGTCCCCAGTCCACCTGGCCATGCTGCTGCTCCAGTTTCAACTGTTCTGCCTTATTATTATTTGACCATGCTGGTCATTTATGAACATTTTAACATCTTTGCCATGTTCTGTTATAATCTCCACTCAGCACAGCCAGAAGAGAACTGGCCACCCCACATATGCTCTCTCTAATTCTCTCTTTCTTTCTCTCTCTCGGAGGACCTGAGCCCTAGGACCATGCCCCAGGACGACCTGACATGATGACTCCTTGCTGTCCCCAGTCCACCTGACCGTGATGCTACTCCAGTTTCAACTGTTCTGCCTTATTATTATACGACCATGCTGGTCATTTATGAACATTTCAACATCTTGGCCATGTTCTGTTATAATCTCCACCCGGCACAGCCAGAAGAAGACTGGCCACCCCACATAGCCTGGTTCCTCTCTAGGTTTCTTCCTAGGTTTTGGCCTTTCTAGGGAGTTTTTCCTAGCCACCGTGCTTCTACACCTGCATTGCTTGCTGTTTGGGGTTTTAGGCTGGGTTTCTGTACAGCACTTTGAGATATCAGCTGATGTACGAAGGGCTATATAAATACATTTGATTTGATTTGGATGGTGTGTTCAGGGTGATGAGCTGTGTTGCTTTTACGCCAAACATAACGTTTTGCATTGTTGCCAAAAAGTTCAATTTTGGTTTCATCTGACCAGAGCACCTTCTTCCACATGTTTGGTGGGTCTCCCAGGTGGCTTGTGGCAAACTATAAACAACACTTTTTAGGGATATCTTTAAGAAATGGCTTTCTTCTTGCCACTCTTCCATAAAGGCCAGATTTGTGCAATATACGACTGATTGTTGTCCTATGGACAGAGTCTCCCACCTCAGCTGTAGATCTCTGCAGTTCATCCAGATTGATCATGGGCCTCTTGGCTGCATCTCTGATCAGTCTTCTCCTTGTATGAGCTGAAAGTTTAGAGGGACGGCCAGGTGTTGGTAGATTTGCAGTGGTCTGATACTCCTTCCATTTCAATATTATCGCTTGCACAGTGCTCCTTGGGATGTTTAAAGCTTGGGAAATATTTTTGTATCCAAATCCGGCTTTAAACTTCTTCACAACAGTATCTCGGACCTGCCTGGTGTGTTCCTTGTTCTTCATGATGCTCTCTGCGCTTTTAACGGACCTCTGAGACTATCACAGTGCAGGTGCATTTATACGGAGACTTGATTACATACAGGAGGATTGTATTTATCATCATTAGTCATTTAGGTCAACATTGGATCATTCAGAGATCCTCACTGAACTTCTGTAGAGAGTTTGCTGCACTGAAAGTAAAGGGGCTGAATAATTTTGCACGCCCAATTTTTCAGTTTTTGATTTGTTAAAAAGGTTTGAAATATCCAATAAATGTCGTTCCACTTCATGATTGTGTCCCACTTGTTGTTGATTCTTCACAAAAAAATACAGTTTTATATCTTTATGTTTGAAGCCTGAAATATGGCAAAAGGTCTCAAAGTTCAAGGGGGCCGAATACTTTCGCAAGGCACTGTATATATAGATTAAACTGCCCCGGTTATTACCCAGTTCTGCTCTCCTGCGTCTGACTTCGCTGCCACCAGTTACGGCGACCCTTACAATGATTTTAAAACACAGATTCAACCACAAAAGTTTCCCAATGCCCCTCAAAGAAGGGCACCTATTGGTAGATGAAAAGAAAAAGAAAAAGCAGACATTGAATATCCATTTGAGCATGGTGAAGTTATTATTTACACTTGGTCTATCAATACACCCAGGCACTACAAAGATACAGGTGTCTTTTGCCGAAGAGGAAAGAAACCGCTCAGGGATTTCAACGTGAGGGAAATGATGGCTTTATTAAAACAGTTACAGTGTAATGGCTGTGATAGGAGAACTGAGGATGGATCAACAACATTGCAGTTACTCCACAATACTAACCTAAATGACAGAGTAAAAAAAAGGAAGCCTGTACAGAATAAAAATATTCCAAAACATCCTGTTTGCAATAAGGTACTAAAGTAGCACTGCCAAAAATGTGGCAAAGAAATGTACTTTTTGTCCTGAATACAAATAATCATGTTTGGTCCAAATCAAACACAACATATTACTGAGTACGACTCTTTATATTTTTAAGCATGGAGGGTGGCTGCATCATGTTATGTGTATGCTTGTCATCGGCAAAGACTAGGGAGTTTTTTTTAGGATATAAATAAATGGAATAGAGCTAAGCACAGGCAAAATTCTAGAGGAAGACCTGGTTCAGTCTCCTTTCCAACAGACAATGGGAGACAATTTCACCTTTCGGATGGAACATAACCTAAACTACAACACTGGAGTTCCTTACCAAGACAACATTGAATGTTCCTGAGTGGCCTAGTTACAGTTTTGACTTAAATTGGCTTGAAAATCTATGTCAAGAACTGAAAGTAGCTGTCTAGAAATGATCAACAACCAATTTGACAGAGCTTGAACATTTTTTAAATAATAATTGGCAAGTATGGTACAATCCAGGTGTGCAAAGCTCTTAGAGACTTACCCAGAAAGACTCACAGCTGTAATCGCTGCCAGAGGTGATTCTAACATGTATTGACTCAGGGGTGTGCATACTTATGTCAATGAGATATTTCTGTCTTTTATTTATTTTTATTTGCGAACATTTCTAAAAACATGTTTTCACTTTGTCATTATCAGATATTTTGTGTAGATGTGTGAAAAGTTTATTTTTATCCATTAAGAATCCAGGCTGTAACACAACAACATGTGGAATAAGCCAAGGGGTATGAATACTTTCTGAAGGCACTGTACTTCTGTGGATTTCACTGATTTGAACATACAGTATCTAAACTTGAGGTTAAGATACCAGTGTTTCCCCTAGGATATTTTTCAACAGCGGTGGCAAGGTGGTGGGGGGAGGGGTGTGGTTGTCCTTTGCTGCAGGGGTTTGGGTTCATGGCCCACGGGTGATTTTTTTGTAGAATGACTGCGAGAAGGCTACTTCTGGTGACTTTCTAAAAATACATTCTACTCCAAAATGCATGAAAATAAAATTATTTTGCCACCATCTGAAATATAACTGATGCATGCCACTGCACTGTAGAGAGATAATGAGGAGCAAGTGGTGGCTGTGTGCTTCTAGCTCTCATTTGTGCCACTGCTTACTCTGTTTGCTACAAATATGGGTCATTCTTGAATTCAGGTGGTAAATGCTGTCCCTTAGCACCATGTAAAAACACTTTAAAATTTAAAAAACATGACAAATAATACATTTTAAATTTTATTAAAACTGTAATTTTATAAGAAAACATGTAGAAGTCCTTTACACTGCAAATAATCTATTTGTATGCATTGTAGAAACTACTGAGGGGTAGCAAATTGGCTTGTCCTCCTGGTGATGTGTAAAGGTGTAGTGACATGTTTGGGGGATTTAGAGATATCTAGCTACACTGGAAAAATATATAAATGCAACATGCAACAATTTCAAAGATTTTACTGAGTTACAGTTCATATAAAGAAATCAATAAATTGAAATAAATTAATTAGGCCCGATTCTATGGATTTCATGACTGGGAATACAGATATGCATCTGTTGATCACAGATACCTTAAAAAAGGTAGAGAAGCGTGGATCAGAAAACCAGTCAGTATCTGGTGTGACCGCCACTTGCCTTATGCAGTGGGACACATCTCCTTCGTATAGAGTTGATCAGGTTGTTGATTGTGGCCTGTGGAATGTTGTCCCACTCCTCTTCAATGGCTATGCAAAGTTGCTGGATATTGGCGTTGAACTGGAACACGCTGTCGTACAGATCGATCCATTTTAGAGTGGCCTTTTATTGTCTCCAGCACAAGTTACACATGTGTAATGATCATGCTGTTTAATCAATAGAAACAACAACAAAGCGGGCACCCCACCCCTAGTTTGGTAACAAGCTGAGGGATGGGATTGGAGAAATTTAATTCAAATTCATAGACAGAGCTATGGATGCAAGGACTGACCATCAATGATATAACAATTATAGCTTTAACCATGTTTTGAAGCTATATAAATCAAATCAAATTTTCTTTGTCACATGCACCAAATACAACAGGTCGTAGACCTTACCGTGAAATGCTTACTTACAAGCCCTTTACCAACAATGCAGTTCAATAAATAGTTAATAAAATATTTACTAAATAAAATCAAGTGTAGCAGACTAAACTGCAGACTAAACTGCTTGGTGTAACCCTAGATTGAAAACTGACATGGTCAAAACATATGGATTTAACAGTTGCTAAGATGGAGAGAGGTCTGTCCGTGACAAAGCACTATTCTGATTTCTTGACATCACAATCGACCAAACAAGTCCTTCATGACCTAGTTTTATCCCACCTCTACTACTGCCCAGTTATATGGTCAAGTGCTGCAAAAAAAAAGGTAATAGGCAAATTCCAGTTGGCCCAGAACAGAGGAGCACATATGGCCCTTAAAAGTGCACGAAGGGCTAACATCAACAACATGCACGTGAATCTCTCCTGGCTCAAAGTAGAGGAGAGATTGACTGCCTCACTACTTTGTGAGATGTGCTGTATTGACGTGTTGAATGTACCAAACTGTCTGTTCAATCAGTTAACACACAGCTCAGTCAACCATACATATCCCACAAGACATTCTACCAGGGGTCTCTTCACAGTCCCCAAGTCCAGAACAGAGGCTAAGATATGCACAGTACTATATAGAGCCATGACTATATGGAACTCTCTCCCACCTCCGGTATCTCAAGCTAGCAATAAAATCGGATAAAGAAACCCGATAAAATCACCTCACATGCACAACACGGACTGTGAAGAGACACACACACATGTACTCTAACACACACACACACACACACACACACACACACACACACACACACACACACACACACACACACACACACACACACACACACACACACACACACACACACACACACACACACACACACACACACACACACCACACATTATTCTAAGTAATGTAGTATTGTAAAATTGTAATGTAATAATGGATAAATGCATATTTGTACGTAAAATTGTAATGTAATAATGGCGCAAAGTACATTTGTATGATGCACAATGTTTTGTATTATGTAATGCTTTATTCTGTTTGGACCCTAGGAAGAGTCACTGGATGCCTTGGCAACAGCTAATTGGGAACCTAATAGAATACTAAATATAAATCATGGTAAAAAAATTAATAATTTAACCTACAATATAATTTAATTCGATAATGGGAAGATGTAACCATATACATTTCAAATTAAAATAAATCTAGAAAGATTAACAAAAAAAATGAATTTCCAAAATCTTGCACTATCCCTTTAAAAACAAGTCTCCACAGAAACATATGTATATTTTTTAAAGGGCAGCAACAATTTCGAATATATGAATATAGAGGAAACACTGAATACAGCCTCAAGCAGAATATTCAATTTAATAGCTGACATAACAAGTATTTATTTTGATTTGACCTGTCATTAATTCAGCTCATCAAATATGGTTTAACACTGCTTCCTTTATCAACCATGGTTATGGATGTTCATGACTTGAACATTTCGGTCTCACTGCTTCTTCACACAAATACAGCTAGCTCCCTTATGTGTCCACAGAGTGGGTGATATCTACAGCAGACTACATGGCTGTATATAGGAACTTACTTTTATCTCAATAATTCATCATCTTGGAGGAATGCTGAATAATTGAACTGAACTTGGAGGCCTTTTAGCTCAGTGCAGCTTTGCATGTGGCTGATGGATCTATGGTATTCCATACACATTACAGGGGGAGAGGGGAAACATAGTGCTAAGCTGTGTTTCAGTTTTCACTGCTCACTCATTGATCAATTATTCAGCCAGAGCCTCTGACTGTGACCTGGGTTCTGAGAAGACATAGCCCCAAGTCTTCCCAGCCAGACTTGTCCATGACAGCCTTTGCTCCTCTCATTCTATGCCATTTCATGCTCCATCCAGCGTATTCTTATATCATATAAAACACACTTGAACTCTTGAAAAAGACACCCTTTTGTGTTCAGTTGCCATGGATATTGGTTAAAATGTTGCTGTAACTGTCTTTCATCTGGTAAATGAGACGGAATGGTGGAGCAGCATGGTGAAAAAATGCATGTAAAATGACGGAGCAGTATGGGCACTCCAGGGTAGCTCTGTTGTTATTCTTTCCTCTTCTCCCCTCTCTCGTCTGAGGAGAGGAGGCGGATAATGGGGAGGGGGGGATTCTCTCTCCAAGTGCTGGGGGGTTCCCCTGTCTGAGTCGGGTTTCATCACATGGACCTACTCATGAGTGCTGGGCTCATTTAATCAAAGGCATTATTCCAGACGAAAACCCAGTGTAGCCACTCTGATCCCTGTCTGTGAGTGGGCTAATTAACACAAACGAAAAAGTTGGGTTTCCACAGAAGCGTTTACATTGTTTATTTATTTATTTTTACAACAGGGGATCTTCAGTGTGTGCTCTGTCTTGAGAGCATATAGGTAGCCCAAGATTCACAAACTAAGGTAGTGGAAAAAATGTGACTAAATTCTAGCCTCAGAAAATCCCTAATGCAACCATTAAAATGCATAGGCTACTGCACATTTTTTAAATGTAACTAGGCAAGTCAGTTAAGAAAAATGACGGCCTACTTCAGCCAAACCCTAACCCGGATGACGTTGGGCCAATTGCACACCACCCTCCCGATCACCACCGGTTGTGGCACAGCCTGGAATCAAACCAGGGTGTCTGTAGTGACACCTCTAGCACTGAGATGCAGTGCCTTAGAACGATGCGCCACTCGGGAGCCCTAGGCCTATAAGTTGTTAGTTATAAATCCATGAGGACATTAAAGGTTATTTTGTAGACATTGGTTTCATACATCACACTAGTGTGAGACAGAGGACTTAAACAAGAGAATGAGGAATAAACAGACTCACCCCATCGCGACGTCCCCCAAAGGCTAACTCTCTAGCCCTCGCTATCTCCCTGCTTGCTAATTCGGCCTGCTAACTGCTAGCTTGTCTAGCCCGGGCCTACGAATTGTTAGCTTGTTAGCACAGGCCTGCTAACCGTCTGAATCGCCGCGTCCCAAACACTCACTAGACCCATATTTACTCTCTATCTCTTTTTGATTTTTAATTTGCTTATACCTTCCGGAAACCTGCCTCACCCAATGTGATACGGAATCGCTATTATTTTAATTTTTTTAGAACACACTCAAGAACCTCCAGACGCTAACCAGCTAACTAGCTACAAGCTATTTAGTCATTGTTAGTTTTTTTTTAAAACCTGGATAACACTCGCCAGTCCAGCTTCCCTGCCCATCCACCGCTGCCCCCTGGACACTGATCTCTTGGCTACATAGCTGATGCACGCTGGACTGTCCATTAATCACGGTACTCCATTCTGCTTGTTTGTCTTATCTGTCGGCCCCGTTGCCTAGTCAACGCCATTTTACCTGCTGTTTGTTGTGCTAGCTGATTAGCTGTTGTTGTCTCACCTACTGTTTTAGTTAGATTTCCCAATTCAACACCTGTGATTACTGTATGCCTCGCTGTATGTCTCTCTCAAATGTCAATATGCCTTGTATACTGTTGTTCAGGTTAGTTATCATTGTTTTAGTTCACAATGGAGCCCCTAGTTCCACTCTTCATACCCCTGTTACCTCCTTTGTCCCACCTCCCACACATGCAGTGACCTCACCCATTACAACCAGCATGTCCAGAGATACAACCTCTCTCATCATCACCCAGTGCCTGGGCTTACCTCCGCTGTACCCGCACCCAACCATACCCCTGTCTGCGCATTATGCCCTGAATATATTCTACCATGCCCAGAAACCTGCTCCTCTTATTCTCTGTCCCCAACGCTCTAGGCGCTTTAGCCGCACCCTCATACTACTCCTCCTCTGTTCCGCGGGTGATGTGGAGGTAAACCCAGGCCCTGCATGTCCCCAGGCACCCTCATTTGTTGACTTCTGTGATCAAAAAAGCCTTGGTTTCATGCATGTCAACATCAGAAGCCTCCTCCCTAAGTTTGTTTTACTCTCTGCTTTAGCACAATCTGCTAACCCTGATGTCCTTGCCGTGTCTGAATCCTGGCTCAGGAAGGCCAACAAAAATTCTGAGATTTCCATACCCAACTATAACATCTTCCGTCAAGATAGAACTGCCAAACGGGGAGGAGTTGCAGTCTACTGCAGAGATAGCCTGCAAAGTAATGTCATACTTTCCAGGTCCATACCCAAACAGTTCGAACTACTAATTTTGAAAATGACTCTCTCCAGAAATAAGTCTCTCAATGTTGCCGCCTGCTACCGATCCCCCTCAGCTCCCAGCTGTGCCCTGGACACCATTTGTGAATTGATCGCCCCCCATCTAGCTTCAGAGTTTGTTCTGTTAGGTGACCTAAACTGGGATATGCTTAACACCCCGGCAGTCCTACAATCTAAGCTAGATGCCCTCAATCTCACACAAATCATCAAGGAACCCACCAGGTACAACCCTAACTCTGTAAACAAGGGCACCCTCATAGACGTCATCCTGACCAACTGGCCCTCCAAATACACCTCCGCTGTCTTCAACCAGGATATCAGCGATCACTGCCTCATTGCCTGTATCCGCCACGGAGCCGCAGTCAAACGACCACCACTCATCACTGTCAAACACTCCCTAAAACACTTCTGTGAGCAGGCCTTTCTAATCGACCTGGCCCGGGTATCCAGGAAGGACATTGACCTCATCCCGTCAGTTGAGGATGCCTGGTCATTCTTTAAAAGTAACTTCCTCAACATTTTAGATAAGCATGCTCCGTTCAAAAATGCAGAACTAAGAACAGATACAGCCCTTGGTTCACTCCAGACCTGACTGCCCTCGACCAGCACAAAAACATCCTGTGGCGGACTGCAATAGTATCGAATAGTCCCCGTGATATGCAACTGTTCAGGGAAGTCAGGAACCAATACACGCAGTCAGTCAGGAAAGCTAAGGCCAGCTTCTTCAGGCAGAAGTTTGCATCCTGCAGCTCCAACTCCAAAAAGTTCTGGGACACTGTGAAGTCCATGGAGAACAAGAGCACCTCCTCCCAGCTGCCCACTGCACTGAGGCTAGGTAACACTGTCACCACCGATTAATCCATGATTATCGAAAATTTCAATAAGCATTTCTCAACGGCTGGCCATGCCTTCCGCCTGGCTCTTGTCATTTTGCTTTTCCTTCTGTTCGTTTTCCCCCTGCTGGTCTTTTTAGGTTCGTTCCCCTTTTTCTCTCTCCCTCTCTCTCTCTCTTCTCTCTATCGTTCCGTTCCTGCTCCCAGCTGTTCCTATTCCCCTAATCAATCATTTAGTCTTCCCACACCTGTTCCCTATCTTTTCCCCTGATTAGAGTCCCTATTTCTCCCCTTGTTTTCCGTTTCTGTCCTGTCGGATCCTTGTATATTGTTCACCGTGCTGTGTCTTTGTATCGCCCTGTCGTGTCGTGTTTCCCTCAGATGCTGCGTGGTGAGCAGGTGTCTGAGTCTGCTACGGTCAAGTGCCTTCCCGAGGCAACCTGCAGTTCATGATCGAGTCTCCAGTCTGTTCTCGTCATTACGAGTGGAGTTGTTCTTTATGCTTTATTTACCGCTCCGAATTGTCTAGGAGTATTGAAGATTTACTTTACTGGATTAAAGACTCTGTTTTCGCCAAGTCGCTTTTGGGTCCTCATTCACCCGCATAACAGAAGGATCCGACCAAAGAATGGACCCAGCGACTACAGACGCTCGTAACACTGCCGTCGAGATCCAAGGAGCCATGCTCGGCAGACACGAGCAGGAATTGTCTGCTGCTCGCCATGCCGTGGAGAACCTGGCCGCTCAGGTTTCCGCCTCTCTGGACAGTTCCAGAGTCTGTCTCGTGCCACCTGTTACTTCCTGGTCTGCCGAGCCTCCGGAACCTAGGGTTAATAACCCACCTTGCTACTCCGGGCAGCCCACGGAGTGCCGCTCCTTTCTCACCCAGTGTGATATTGTGTTCTCTCTCCAACCCAACACATACTCTAGAGAGAGAGCTCGGGTTGCTTACGTCATTTCACTCCTTACCGGCCGGGCTCGAGAGTGGGGCACAGCTATCTGGGAGGCAAGGGCTGATTGCTCTAACAATTACCAGAACTTTAAAGAGGAGATGATTCGGGTTTTTGACCGTTCAGTTTTTGGTAGGGAGGCTTCTAGGGCCCTGGCTTCCCTATGCCAAGGTGATCGATCCATAACGGATTACTCTATTGAGTTTCGCACTCTTGCTGCCTCTAGTGACTGGAACGAGCCGGCGCTGCTCGCTCGTTTTCTGGAGGGACTCCACGCAGTGGTTAAAGATGAGATTCTCTCCCGGGAGGTTCCTTCAAGTGTGGACTCTTTGATTGCTCTCGCCATCCGCATAGAACGACGGGTAGATCTTCGTCACCAGGCTCGTGGAAGAGAGCTCGCGTCAACGGTGTTTCCCCGCTCCGCATCGCAACCATCTCCCTCCTCTGGCTCAGAGACTGAGCCCATGCCGCTGGGAGGTATTCGCATCTCGACTAAGGAGAGGGAACGGAGGATCACCAACCGCCTGTGCCTCTATTGCGGACTTGCTGGACATTTTGTCAATTCATGTCCAGTAAAAGCCAGAGCTCATCAGTAAGCGGAGGGCTACTGGTGAGCGCTACTACTCAGGTCTCTCCATCTAGATCCTGTACTACTTTGTCGGTCCATCTACGCTGGACCGGTTCGGGTGCTACATGCAGTGCCTTGATAGACTCTGGGGCTGAGGGTTGTTTCATGGACGAAGCATGGGCTCGGACATGCTGAACATCTTTGTTTTTGTCTATCTTGACGATATCCTGATTTTTTTCACCGTCACTCGAGATTCATGTTCAGCACGTTCGACGTGTTCTCCAGCGCCTTTTAGAGAATTGTCTCTACGTGAAGGCTGAGAAGTGCTCTTTTCATGTCTCCTCCGTTACTTTTCTCGGTTCCGTTATTTCCGCTGAAGGCATTCAGATGGATTCCGCTAAGGTCCAAGCTGTCAGTGATTGGCCCGTTCCAAGGTCACGTGTCGAGTTGCAGCGCTTTCTAGGTTTCGCTAATTTCTATCGGCGTTTCATTCGTAATTTCGGTCAAGTTGCTGCCCCTCTCACAGCTCTTACTTCTGTCAAGACGTGTTTTAAGTGGTCCGGTTCCGCCCAGGGAGCTTTTGATCTTCTAAAAGAACGTTTTACGTCCGCTCCTATCCTCGTTACTCCTGACGTCACTAGACAATTCATTGTCGAGGTTGACGCTTCAGAGGTAGGCGTGGGAGCCATTCTATCCCAGCGCTTCCAGTCTGACGATAAGGTTCATCCTTGCGCTTATATTTTTCGGCATCGCCTGTCGCCATCTGAACGCAACTATGATGTGGGTAACCGCGAACTGCTCGCCATCCGCTTAGCCCTAGGCGAATGGCGACAGTGGTTGGAGGGGGGGACCGTTCCTTTTGTCGTTTGGACAGACCATAAGAACCTTGAGTACATCCGTTCTGCCAAACAACTTAATGCTCGTCAAGCTCGTTGGGCGTTGTTTTTCGCTCGTTTCGAGTTTGTGATTTCTTACCGTCCGGGTAGCAAGAACACCAAGCCTGATGCCTTATCCCGTCTTTTTAGTTCTTCTGTGGCTTCTACTGATCCCGAGGGGATTCTTCCTTATGGGCGTGTTGTCGGGTTGACAGTCTGGGGAATTGAAAGACAGGTTAAGCAAGCACTCACGCACACTGCGTCGCCGCGCTTGTCCTAGTAACCTTCTTTTCGTTCCTGTTTCCACTCGTCTGGCTGTTCTTCAGTGGGCTCACTCTGCCAAGTTAGCTGGTCATCCCGGTGTTCGAGGCACTCTTGCTTCTATTCGCCAGCGCTTTTGGTGGCCGACTCAGGAGCGTGACACGCGCCGCTTCGTGGCTGCTTGTTCGGACTGCGCGCAGACTAAGTCAGGTAACTCTCCTCCTGCCGGTCGTCTCAGACCGCTCCCCATTCCTTCTCGACCATGGTCTCACATCGCCCTAGACTTCATTACCGGTCTGCCTTTGTCTGCGGGGAAGACTGTGATTCTTACGGTTGTCGATAGGTTCTCTAAGGCGGCACATTTCATTCCCCTCGCTAAACTTCCTTCCGCTAAGGAGACGGCACAAATCATCATCGAGAATGTGTTCAGAATTCATGGCCTCCCGTTAGACGCCGTTTCAGACAGAGGCCCGCAATTCACGTCACAGTTTTGGAGGGAGTTCTGTCGTTTGATTGGTGCGTCCGTCAGTCTCTCTTCCGGGTTTCATCCCCAGTCTAACGGTCAAGCAGAGAGGGCCAATCAGACGATTGGTCGCATACTACGCAGCCTTTCTTTCAGAAACCCTGCGTCTTGGGCAGAACAGCTCCCCTGGGCAGAATACGCTCACAACTCGCTTCCTTCGTCTGCTACCGGGTTATCTCCGTTTCAGAGTAGTCTGGGTTACCACTCATTACGAGTGGAGTTGTTCTTTATGCTTTATTTACCGCTCTGAATTGTCTAGGAGTATTGAAGATTTACTTTACTGGATTAAAGACTCTGTTTTCGCCAAGTCGCTTTTGGGTCCTCATTCACCCGCATAACAGGTTCTCCTTTACCCAAATCCAGATAGCAGATGTTCTGAAAGAGCTGCAAAACCTGGACCCGTACAAATCAGCTGGGCTTGACAATCTGGACCCTCTATTTCTGAAACTATCCGCCGCCATTGTCGCGACCCCTATTACCAGCCTGTTCAACCTCTCTTTCATATCATCTGAGATCCCCAAGGATTGGAAAGCTGCCGCAGTCATCCCCCTCTTCAAAGGGGGAGACACCCTGGACCCAAACTGTTACAGACCTATATACATCCTGCCCTGCCTATCTAAGGTCTTCGAAAGCCAAGTCAACAAACAGGTCACTGACCATCTCGAATCCCACTGTACCTTCTCCGCTGTGCAATCTGGTTTCCGAGCCGGTCACGGGTGCACCTCAGCCACACTCAAGGTACTAAAGGCTATCATAACCGCCATCGATAAAAGACAGTACTGTGCAGCCGTCTTCATCGACCTTGCCAAGGCTTTCGACTCTGTCAATCACCATATTCTTATCGGCAGACTCAGTAGCCTCGGTTTTTCGGATGACTGCCTTGCCTGGTTCACCAATTACTTTGCAGACAGAGTTCAGTGTGTCAAATCGGAGGCCATGCTGTCCGGTCCTCTGGAAGTCTCTATGGGGGTGCCACAGGGTTCAATTCTCGGGCCGACTCTTTTCTCTTGCTGCGGGCGATTCCCTGATCCACCTCTACGCAGACGACACCATTCTATATACTTTCGGCCCGTCATTGGACACTGTGCTATCTAACCTCCAAACGAGCTTCAATGCCATACAACACTCCTTCCGTGGCCTCCAACTGCTCTTAAACGCTGGTAAAACCAAATGCATGCTTTTCAACCGATCGCTGCCTGCACCCGCATGCCCGACTAGCATCACCACCCTGGACGGTTCCGACCTTGAATATGTGGACATCTATAAGTACCTAGGTGTCTGGCTAGACTGCAAACTCTCCTTCCAGACTCATATCAAACGTCTCCAATCGAAAATCAAATCAAGAGTCGGCTTTAAATTCCGCAACAAAGCCTCCTTCACTCACGCCGCCAAGCTTACCCTAGTAAAACTGACTATCCTACCGATCCTCGACTTCGGCGATGTCATCTACAAAATGGCTTCCAACACTCTACTCAGCAAACTGGATGCAGTCTATCACAGTGCCATCCGTTTTGTCACTAAAGCACCTTATACCACCCACCACTGCGACTTGTATGCTCTAGTCGGCTGGCCCTCGCTACATATTCGTCGCCAGACCCACTTGCTCCAGGTCATCTACAAGTCCATGCTAGGTAAAGCTCCGCCTTATCTCAGTTCACTGGTCACGATGGCAACACCCATCCGTAGCACGCGCTCCAGCAGGTGTATCTCACTGATCATCCCTAAAGCCAACACCTCATTTGGCCGCCTTTCGTTCCAGTACTCTGCTGCCTGTGACTGTAACGAACTGCAAAAAGCGCTGAAGCTGGAGACTTTTATCTCCCTCACCAACTTCAAACATCAGCTATCTGAGCAGCTAACCGATCGCTGCAGCTGTACATTTTCACCTACCTCATCCCCATACTGTTTTTATTTATTTACTTTTCTGCTCTTTTGCACACCAATATCTCTACCTGTACATGACCATCTGATCATTTATCACTCAAGTGTTAATCTGCAAAAATTTAATTATTCGCCTACCTCCTCATGCCTTTTGCACACATTGTATATAGACTCCCCTTTTTTTCTACTGTGTTATTGACTTGTTAATTGTTTACTCCATGTGTAACTCTGTGTTGTCTGCTCACACTGCTATGCTTTATCTTGGCCAGGTCGCAGTTGCAAATGAGAACTTGTTCTCAACTAGCCTACCTGGTTAAATAAAGGTGAAAAAAAGGTCTGTACAAGGTTATCATTTGATTTTCAAAGATAAGATGTTATTTATGTACAGTAGCTCTTGCTTTAGGTGAATAATAGTGAGTTCTGAGGATGTAGAGATTATTCACGTCTCCTTGAAAGTTTAGCATGACACATGGGATGAAAGCGAAGATCGCTTGTTATTAAGAATCAACCCTTGGGAGTTAGTCGACTATTGTTCAAGCTCAAATGAAGCCAGGCTAGCGATTGAGGCCAAGTGACATCCCTTTCTGCTCCTGAATCAGAATAACCTGATATACAACCGTTTAGGGGTCAAGCTGAGCTTTCTCTGATATGATTTATGAAATAGTAGCTCACTAACAGCTGCAGGGAAGAATACATGTCAGACAACACTGCTTTGTTAGAAAAACACAGTTTGATACCATGAGATAGATGGATTTGAAGTAGACCAGGCTCCCTGACACGAGGAGAGCATGTTTTAGACAGAGGTGTTTAATCTTCATCCTGAGTTGCAGGCTACTCACGTCCCCAGAGTTCCTTGTTTTCCTGTATTGATTAAAATCTGCCCTATCCACCTTCCTGCTCTAAGAAGAACTCCTTCAAAGAAGGCTCAGTGAGTTCATTCAATGAAGAAGAACTTGCCCATGTCTTTGTTCCAGTGGTTGCCTTCCTTGTTCTAGTGCAAGTAGAGCATGTTTCAATATTGGTCAGAAAGATCACTCTATGACTTCTGTACCTATGTGTCCAGTCATTTGCCAAGGTGCCAGATCATGCGGCTGAAGGTGGCATGACCTTCCAAAGACAGGAACAACTTTACCATCATTATTTTCTGCCCCCTGTGCTCCAGTCTAACTCAAAGCAAAGGGAACAGGGGATTACTTTGGAAATGAGCTGTGCCATATCTTTAACACAGACTGAGGACTGGATAGCTTACCTCTTATCTGTTCTTGCTGTTGCCGGAGCTGATTAAAATTATTTGAACACATTCACAGGGCCGTATCTGTGGGTATGTTCTACAAAGGTAAGATGGCAACAACCACTTAATTTGTTATTTAGGCTTTATTCTGAGGTGTTTATTCCCCGGGGAATTAATTCTATCCAGAGGCTCCTTCCTTCTCTCCTTTCCTGAGACTCGTTCCCCCTGTGAGGTGATTTAATGCTATTCTCTTGGCAATAAAGAACTGAAGAGCACGACCACAAATACACTGAATACATTATCTTTGCTTTTTTTTTGCTCACCCAAGGAAGGTTATTCTATCATGTAAATTACTTCTGTGCGCCAACATACTGTATTCTCAGGTTTTTATTCCAGAGACATCAAATTATTTTTGGTCATACCAGGTGGCTTATAGTGATTCAATGTTGCCAAATTGAATGGAAACAATGCTCTTGTGTTGAATATAATAGTATGAGAACTGTTTGTGGCATAAATTCAATATATTAGTGTTGGTCAAGAAAGATACTATATTCCAAATACTACTGATTTGTACGGGCACACTTTGTCATGATACAACTCGGCCTTATATCTGTATGTCATTATTCCACAAATAAGATTACAGCAAAGAGATGCTTACTGTACAATAACTGCTATATAAATAAATGGCTTCCTGTTTCTGTAAAGGTCATTCACACTGATTTAAAAGACAGAAATATCTATAACATTTGGAATTTCAAAGAAATATAAGGAATAGCCTTTCTTAAACTTGCTGTGCAGGAGTTTTTTTCATCGTTGCTGGTTTCTCAGTGCTGTAAGTCCTTTTGAAAGAAACTATTGAGGTAAGAGTGTATTTTTCTTCAACACAGGCCTTTGTTGGGTGATACAGTATTTGCTCTCAGGGCTTGGTGGTTTACACACTGCCTTGAGCTTCAGCTCACCATCTGTGGCAGCCAAGGGGACAACTGTTGCTCACTAAATTAGCCAGCTCCATCATCCTGATGCCTCAGTAGAGGACCTGAGCTCTTTGTGACCTTTCTCTTCCCCTCAACCAAGCCCTCTTCTCCACTAATATAGATGCAAAGCAAACTCAACTAGGTCAAGCACCAGGTATAAATCTTCCTTGGCAAGGCGCAGCGGCGTTTTCCAGGCATGCGCCGCAGGCCGGTGTGACGGACTGTGAGAGGAGGCGCGGCTCAGGCTGGAGGCGGGCACACCATAGCCTCTGCCAGTGGGCTGGGACCAGCTTGCTACTAGCCGAAGGGCTTGCCTCCCGCGAGTTGACCAGTTGGTTGCTACAGTGTTTCTGAAAGCTGATATTTGTTATCACAATTGGGCTGAGTATGCATTTATAGCACTCTGTAGCAGTGCTCAACACAACTTAAAAAGTTGCCAGATAACTTACGGTACGTTTATGGCCCTGAATGCCTTTTGAAGGATTAAATGTACATGTTATGATTTTCTAACCATTAATATCCAAGAATAAGGTAGGGTCAAGGGCATAAATTCACTGCTTTTACTATTCGCACAAGAAAATTACCCAGACCTGGTTAATCATAAAGATCTATGAGTTGTATTTACTGCCCGATTTAATGCTACACCAATGGAATTTGACCTTTGACCATGGACCTTTTACTTTTAATATGTCTGTAAACCATTTCTGTTGATATTAAAGTCATTACTATTTTTCCAGCTAACTTCTTCTCAACATGACTTGAATACAAACCCCATACAGTGATTGATTAAAAACAAATAAATGAATGACCTGATTGCACCAAAGAAGTAGTGTACATGGCGTAATGGCCCATGGGTCAAAAAGGTAGTCCACCTTGCCGTGGATAGTATTTACAGGGGCCGTGGACAGTATTTACAGGGGCATACAGCGCATTCGGAAAGTATTCAGACCCCTTGACTTTTCCACATTTTATCATGTTACAGCCTTATTCTATTTTTTTTTATCTACACACAATAGCACACAATGAAAAAGCAAAAACCGTATAAAAATATACAAAACTAATATCACAATTACATAAGTATTCAGACCCTTTACTCAGTACTTTGTTGAAGCACCATTGGCAGCGATTACAGCCTTGAGTCTTCTTGGGTATGACGCTACATGCTTGACACACCTGTATTTGGGGAGTTTCTGTCCCATTCTTCTCTACAGATCCTCTCAAACTCTGTCAAGTTGGATGGGGAGCGACACTGCACAGCTATTTTTAGGTCTCTGCAGAGATGTTTGATCAGGTTCAAGTTCGGGCTTTGGCTGGGCCACTCAAAGACATTCAGAGACTTGTCCTGAAGCCACTCGTGTGTTGTCTTGGCTGTGTGCTCAGGGTCGTTGCCCTGTTGGAAGGTGAAACGTCGCCCCAGTCTGAGGTCCTGAGTGCTCTGGAGCAGGTTTTCATCAAGGATCTTTTTGTACTTTGCTCTGTTCATCTTTCCCTCGATCCAGTCTCCCAGTCCATGCCGCTGAAAAGCATCCCCACAGCATGATGCTGCCACCACCATGCTTCAATATAGGGATGGTGCCAGATTTCCTCCAGACGTAACACTTGGCATTCAGGCCAAAGAGTTCAATCTTGGTTTCATCAGACCAGAGAATCTTGTTTCTCATGGTATGAGACCTTCTCATGGTCTGAGGTGCCTTTTGCCAAACTCCAAGCGGGCTGTCATTTGCCTTTTACTGAGGAGTGGCTTCCATCTGGTCCCTCTACCATAAACACATTGATTGGTGGAGTGCTGCAGAGATGTAACCTTCTGTAAGGTTCTCCCATCTCCACAGAGGAACTCTAGAGCTCTGTCAGAGTGACCATTGGGTTTTTGGTCACCTCCCTGACCAAGGCCCTTCTACCCTGATTGCTCAGTTTGGCCAGGCGGTCAGCTCTTGGAGGTTCGAAACTTTTTGGTTTAAGAATGATGGAGGCCACTGTGTTCTTGGGGACCTTCAATGCTGCAGAAAGTTTTTGGTACCCTTCCCCAGTCCCTCAACACAATCCTGTCTCAGAGCTCTAAGAACAATTCATTTGACCTCATGGCTTTATTTTTGCTCTGACAACTGTGGGACCTTATATAGAGTGACGTGTTCAGAGAGGGGTGTGATATCTACCATTCAAGTCAATGACAACAACAAGTGGGACATTGACAGAGAATTAGAGACAGAGAAACAGACAGTTGTAAAACTGAATGCCATCAACTGAAATGTGTCTTTCGCATATAACCCAACCCCTCTGAATCAGAGAGGTTAGGGGGGCTGCCTTAATCGACATCCATGTCTTCGGCACCCGGGGAATAGTGGGTTATCTGCATTTCTCAGGGGCAGAACGATAGATTTTTACCTTGTCAGCTTGTGGATTCGATCCAGCAACTTTTTGGTTACTGGCCCAGCGTTCTAACCATTAGGATACCTGCAGCCCCAGGTGTGTGCCTTTACAAATCATGTCAAATCAATTGAATTTACCACAGGGGGACTCCAATCAAGTTGTAGAAACATCTCAAAGATGATCAATGGAAACAGGATGCACCAGAGCTCAATTTCGAGTTACAAAGCAAAGGGTCTGAATACTTATTTAAATAAGGTATTTCTGTTTTTTATTTTTAATACATTTGCAAAAAAATATAAAACCTGATTTTGCTTTGTCATTATGGGGTATTGTGTGCAGATTGATGAGAGAAATTGTTTTAAAATCAATTTTAGAGTAAGGCTATAACGTAACAAAGTGTGTAAAAGTGAAGGGATCTGTTTCCTTTCTGAATGCATTGTATGTTGACATGATTTAAAGTGACATTTGCTGAGACAGTTGTTTTCTTTTATGCATCACTTTTAAGAGTGGCCTTAAAGCACAGTGTTGATGGAACGATCCATTGGCAATCCACAGGGGTGTCACTGCAGAGTGTGTCATGGGCTGAGGCCCATCTACCCCACATCTCTAATGCATAGCCTAGCATTCACCAACTGCCCAGACACCTGTGACAAATACATTCTTTCTTTTGAGCTCTCCCAGTTACGTAAGCACTACAATGGCCCCTGGGTTTTATGAGCTAATGCTTGCTGAGAGCTGCCTTTCTTCAGTTACAGTTGTGCCCTCTCCTGCTGCCTTTCTCTCAGAGCCTGGGCCTGGGCCTGGTTATAGTGGCCCTTCAGGAGCACTGCGCCTCAAAGCCACCACTAGAAGCACAGGGTCACAAGGCTGACCCACTGACTGTCTGATGTAAGGCACATTTCTCTCTGTAACAAGCAGCTAAAAATGGTCTCTTTTTATCAACTGATTGTCTGGTCTAAGGTAATCATGGAACATATCAGAAATAACCCTGGGGATGAAAACCACACCAAGAAGACATTTAGCATAGAACAAAGGGTTGTTTTCACTGTGATTACACTTAAAGGCAACTTCAAATGAAAAATAGATTATACTATGCCCCACTGGCATGGCTCAGTCATGTCTGTCCTAATGATGATTGACCTACAGGACAGACCACTGTTATGACCACCCATGACTGTCACGGGCGTCTGAAGTAGATGACCAAGGTGCAACGTGGTGAGCGTACATTTTACTTTATTTAAGATAAATGTCTCCAAGAAAACAACCATGAAGCTCAACAGGGCTAAGTGCCACAAACAAAGTTAACTTCCCACACAGAAAGGATGGAAAAGGGATACCTATGTATGGTGCCCAATCAGAGACAACGATAGACAGCTGTCCCTGATTGAGAACCATACCAAGCCAAAACATAGAAACACAAAATCATAGAAAACAACAGAATAACCACCCCAAATCACACCCGTACCAAACCAAATAGAGACATAAAAAGGCCCTCTAAGGTCAGGGCCTGACAATGACGGACAACAGACAACAGAACAGCGATTTATCAAATCAAATGTTATTTGTCACATGCTTCATAAAAAACAGGTGTAGACTGACAATGAATTGCTTACTTATGGACCCGTTTCCAACAATGCAGAGAGAAAAATATTTTTAAAAGAATAGAAAGATGATAACACAAGGAATAAATAAAGAATGGCTATATACACGGGATACCAGTACAGAGTTGATGTGCATGGGTACGAGGTAATTGAGTAGATATGTACAGTACATATACAGTACATATACAGGTGAAGTCGGAAGTTTACATACACTTTGGTTAGAGTCATTAAAAATTGTTTTTCAACCACTCCACAAATTTCTTGTTGATCAACTATAGTTTTGGCAAGTCGGTTAGGACATCTACTTTGTGCATGACACAAGGAATTTTCCCAATAATTGTTAACAGACAAATTATTTCACTTATTCACTGTATCACAATTCCAGTGGGTCAGAAGTTTACATACACTAAATTGACTGTGCTTTTAAACAGCTTGGTAAATTCCAGAGAATGGTGTCATGGCTTTAAAAGCTTCTGATTGGCTAATTGACATATTTGAGTCAATTGGAGGTGTACCTGTGGATGTATTTCAAGGCCTACCTTCAAACTCAGTGCCTATTTGCTTGACATCATGGGAAGGATGATGCCACTGCTCCAAAACCACCATAAAACCGCCAGACTACGGTTTGCAACTGCACATGGGGACAAAGAAAATACTTTTCATCCTCTGGTCTGATGAAATAAAAATAAAACTGCTTGGCCATAATGACCATTGTTATGTTTTGAGGGAAAGGAGGAGGCTTGCAAGCCAAAGAACACCATCCCATCCGTGAAGATCGGGGTGGCAGCATCATGTTGTGGGGGTGCTTTACCGCAGTTCACAAAATAGATGGTATCATGAAGGTTGGAAATTATGTGGATATACTGAAGCAACATCTCAGACATCAGTCAGCAATTAAAGCTTGGTCACAAATGGGTCTTCCAAATGGACAATGACCCCAAGCATACTTCCAAAGTTGTGGCAAAATGGCTTAAGTGTCACGCCTTGGTCATTGTATCTTGTGTTTTTGTTATATGTTTGGGTAGGCCAAGGTGTGACATGGGTTTATATGTTGTATTTCGTATTGGGGTTTGTATTAATTGGGAGTGTGTATTATTAGGGGTGTGGCTAGTTAGGCTTGGCTGCCTGAGGCGATTCCTAATTGGAGTCAGCTGATTCTAGTTGTCTCGGATTGGGAACCGTATTTAGGTAGCCTGAGTGCGCGTTGTATTTCGTGGGTGATTGTACCTGTCTCTGTGTTAGTCACCAGATAGGCTGTAATTAGTTTCACTCGTTTGTTGTTTTTGTATCAGTTATTTCATGTACAGCATTTTCTTCATTAAAAGTCATGAGTAACCTACACGCTGCATTTCAGTCTGACTCTCTACAAACAACAGACGAACTTCGTTACATTAAGGACAACAAAGTCAAGGTATTGGAGTGGCCAGCACAAAGCCCTGACCTCAATCCCATAGAAATGTTGTGGGCAGAACTTAAAAAGTGTGTGCAAGGAGGCCTACAAACCTGACTCAGTTACAACAGCTCTGTCAGGAGGAATGACCAAAATTCACCAAACTTATTGTGGGAAGCTTGTGGAAGGCTACCCAAAATTTTTGACCAAAGTTAAACAATTTAAAGGCAATGCTACCAAATACTAATTGAGTGTATGCAAACTTCTGACCCACTGGGAATGTGATGAATGAAATATAAGCTGAAATAAATCACTCTACCATTATTCTGACATTTCACATTCTTAAAATAAAGTGGTGATCCTAACTGACCTAAGACAGGGAATTTTAATTAGTATTAAATGTCAGGAATTGTGAAAAACCGAGTTTAAATGTAGTTGGCTAAGGTGTACGTAAACCTCCGACTTCAACTGTAGGTAGGGGTAAAGTGACTAGGCAACAGGATAGATAATAAGTAGTCGCAGCAACGTATGTGATGAGTCAAACTAGTTTTCCAAACTCGATCCTGGGGACCTAAAGGGGTGCTAGATTTGACTTTTGCCCTAGTACTACACAACTAATTAAAATAATCAAAGATTGATCATTACTCAAATTTTTTAATCAGCTTTGCAGTGCTATAGGGCAAAAAACAAAATGTTCCCCCCTAGGGGTCCCCAGAACCAAGATTGGGAAATGCTGAGTTAATGCAAGGGTAGTCAATGTAGATAGTCCAGGAGGCTATTTAGCAGTCTTATGGCTTGGGAGTAGACACTGTTCAGGGTCCTGTTAGTTCCAGACTTGGAGCAAGCACTGTCTCATCCAACGAGCATCAGAGCTGGCATAGTAGGATTCAATCTTTGTCCAGTATTGACCCTTTGCCTTTTTGATGGCTCATCAGAGGTCATAGCGGGATTTACTATAAGCGTCCTGATTGGTGTCCAGCTCATTGATGGCCACAGCTCTAGCCTTTAGCTCAGTGCGGATGTTCCCTGTAATCCATGGTTTCTGTTTGGGATGTGTACGTACGGTTACGGTGTGGATGGCATCATCAATGCTGTTATTAATGAAGCCAGTGACTGATGTGGTAAACTCCTCAATGTTATTGGATGAAGCATCCACTTCATTAGTCCACTTCTGTATTGAGCATTTCACTGGTACTTCCTGTTTGAGCTTGTAAGCAGGAATCAAGAGGATAGAGTTGTGGTCAGATTTGTCAAAGGGACTGCAGATGTGGGAAGATCTGAAGAAACGAGAGGGGTCTGAAGATACATCAGGCAAAGATGAAGTGTGCACTATCCAATAGTGATGTGCAACACACAGGACAACCTGATTAGACAGAGGAGAGCCCGGGGCAGGAGCCCAAACACAGTGGCCAGAATCTCCATGCGTATGACAAAAGGGGTGTTGACTGCAACATCACTGATGCACAATGGGAGACAGACAGGAGAGGGATGGCACAAACAGGAGAGGGATGGCACAAGACTATCTGTGCAGAACATCAACACAGGAGAGACCAAGAAGGAACCTGTGAAATGGGCTGGTGCATCAGTAAAGAATGAATGGGAGATGTCTGACCGAAACGTGGATCTAGCGCTGGAAGTAACCCTCGCAGGAGGTGTAGGGAAGAAAATCCGAGCCAAGTCAACTATCATCTGTAGCATAGGAGCTGACTACTATGGAAAGAAAGAAAAAAAGATAGTCAAGAGAAAACCAATGTCTGAATGAGAGGACAACCCTGTGGAGGCTGAACAAGGATTTTCACCAAGCAAGGGAAGAAGAGAAACCAGCATTGAAGGACATCTGTGAAAATCCGAGAGATCGCATTAAGACCTTGCGTCAAGCTGAATACCATTGAAGGGATAGCAGGAGGGAGATGAAGGAGAGGACAGGCTTTACAAAGGAAACTAAAGTGCAGGAGAGCTCAAAGCAATGAATGAAGAGGTGGAGGGGCACCTTCGTGCCACCCCAGGCGTGAAGAGGAGCTGGAGGAGATTGCAAAACTCATCAAAACAAATGAACCCACCATCCCCTTCGAGGTGATGGAACCCAGCTGGTTAGAGTTTAATTACTTTCTTAAGAAAGCCAGGGGAAGATCAGCACCAGGGCCTAATGGTATTCCATGCAAGGTGTACAAATACTGCAAGAGGCTCAGGAGGAGACTCTGGAGGCTGCTGAAAGTGTCATTGGGGAAAAACTATCTAGCAGAAAGCTGGCTAGTTGCTGAGGGGAGTTTCATTCTAAAGAAGAAACTACACAAACATGAAGAAATTCCGAACCATCAGGGAAATATTCTTTGGAATCCTGGCGAAGAGGTTGACAACATTCATGTTGGACAACAACTACATTGACACATCCGTACAAAAGGGTGGAGTTCAAGAAGTGTTTGGCTGCCTTGAACACACAAGCATTATCTCAAAGATCATTGAGGACGCAAACCAGAATCATGGAGACCTGGCAGTCCTGTGGCTAGACCTAACCAAGGTATTGAAACCACACTCAAGACCTACCAATAGCTCCTCTATTGCTACTTTGACAACATCAGGATGCTCTTCACAAGCAAAAAATTTACCAACATATATCGTAAATATCGTGACCTGGTGCACTATCTCAGTAATTCTGTTTTCTGCATAGATGAATCTCCTTGTGAAATCAAGAGAAAAACTCAGACGCAGTTCAGGACTGGCAAGCGGCATCCAGCAGGCTCCAGTCAGAGCATTCATGGACAATGTGATAGTCACAGCTAAGTCAGGTCCGTAAGGTAGATGGATTTTGGAAGATATGGAAGAGTTTACCAAATGGACCAGAAAAGAGTTAAAGCCTGTAAAGTCAAGAAGCCTAGTTCTGAAAAAGGGATGCTAACGATTCAAGATCGAAGAGGAGGCCATCACAACCTTCAGAGAGAAGCATGTGAAGAGCCTGGCAAAGTGGTACAGGGCCAAGCTCAATGACAAAGACAGTGTGAAGGAGATGCTTTTACAAGCCAACATGTGGAGGACAACTCTGGAGAAGAGATGCCTACCAGCACGTTTAAGGCATGGGGCTACCAACACAGGATACTTCCCAGACTCCTCTGGCCACTGCTTGTCTTTGAAGTACCTCTTTTATCAGTAGAGGTGCTTGAGATGAAAACTAACAACTTCCTTAGGAGATGGCTGGTGATCCCAATAAGCTTTTGCTCCATCAGCCTGTACAGCACATGCAGCAAGCTGCAGCTGCCAATTACATACAGTATGTGGTAGAGGAATACAAGGCAACAAAAGCAAGTCAGGCTATGATGCTGTGGAACAGCAAGGGTGACCGAGTTTGCCAGGCAGAGATCAAGTGGTTAGCCAGCAGAGTGGAGGAATGGCTGCAACACATTGACATTGTTGAGTCAGTCAACCAAGGCAGGCTGGGTCTGGGAGGCACAACAAGGTCAAGCTGGAAGAATGCGCTGTGGCATGGTGCAGAGGGAGGTCCGAAAGGCTGAGGAAGAAAGCAGGCATGTCAGAGCAGTAGCCATGAAAAAAACAGGGCAGCTGGATATGATGACAGAATGTGCGAAAGAGGGCACTCACCTGGCAAGACATCTGGAACATGGAAGGGAAGTGGATTAAGTTTCTGATTTGCTCTGTGCACAATGTTTTGCCCACATCAACAAATCTTCACAACTTGGGGTTGGCAGAGAGCCAATGTGGAAGACCAGCCAACCTGGAGCACATGTTCTCCTCCTAGGTATAACAAATGGAAAATTCAGGTAGCGTCATGACCAAATCCTGACTCAACTGACTGCGGGACTGGAGCAGGCAAGGAGAAAGATGAAAAAACTCACCCAGGGCCCCTGTTTCATCCACTTCCTCAGGTCAGGAGACAGCACAGAAAAAGGGAATTGGAGCAAAGGGATCCTTGCCACAGCAGGCGACTGGGAAATGCTGACAGACCTCAAGAAACAGCTCAGATTCCCAGCAGAGACAGGCCTCGGACCAGAAATACCTTATTTACATAAGTAGTTAGACCCTTTGTTAAATTGAGATGCAGGTGCATCCTGCATTGAGAAAATAAATTGAGAACAGGTGCATCCTGTTTCCATTGATCATCCTTGAGATGTTTCTACAACTTGATTGGAGTCCACCTGTTGTAAATTCAATTGATTGGACATGTTCTGGAAAGGAACACACCTGTATATACAGTATAAGGTCCCACAGTTGACAGTACATGGCAGAGCAAAAACCAAGCCATGAGGTCGAAGAAATTGTCCGTAGAGCTCCAAGACAGGATTGTGTCCCCAATAACACAGTGGCCTCCATCATTCTTAAATCGAAGAACTTTGGAAACACCAAGACTCTTCCTGGAGCTGGCCACTCGGCCAAACTGAGCAATCAGGGGAGCTTTAGGTCCTTTGTCAGGGAGGGGAGCAAGAACCAAATGGTCACTCTGACAGAGCTCTAGAGTTCCTCTGTGGAGATGGGAGAACCTTCCAGAATGACAACCATCTCTGCAGCACTCCACCAATCAGAACTTTATGGTAGATTGGTCAGACGGAAGCCACTCCTCGGTAAAAGGCACATGACAGGAGTTTGCCACAAGGCACCTAAAGCTTCTCAGACCATGAGAAACAAGATTCTCTGGTCTGATGAAACCACGATTGAACTCTTTGGCCTGAATGCCAAGCATCACGTCTGGAGGAAACCTGGAACCATCCCTACGGTGAAGCATGGTGGCGACAGCATCATGCTGTGGGGATTTTTCTGTGGCGAGGACTGGGTGTTAGGGGAATTTTTATCAATTAATTACACTAATTATGTATAAATTTCAATCAGGACTGACTAATCAGAATACTATTATGTTACTGCATATGTACTTATCAGAATACTATTATGTTTATGTATGAGTTTTATTTCTTGATCCCAGTACTGAATATAATGTGTGTCGTCAAGAGTTAGAACAATGACTGTCTGTTCCTTTGTAGGAATGAATAACGATAACTTCAGACTGGCTAGAATGCTTATCTACACGAGAAGGCCTTGGCTCGTAAATTATATTAAATTGGTAGGGAGACGGATGTGGGAAGGCTTAAGATACAGCCTTTGTACTGGAATGGAGATGGCACGGGTTGGTGCTGAAACTAATGACATCATTTTCAGTTTATAACCTGTGGTAAACTGTATCATATTCAGTACTCTCGTGAATAAAGGCTGCTATTTGACTTTAAGACCGGGCTCTGTCGATCTCTATAAAATAAGGGTCATACACATTCTTATGAATTGACAGAGTGTTTAATTTTAATTGGGAATTAAAACAGAGGAATTAAATTCCTGCAACACTGGGAGACTAGTCAGGATCCAGGGAAAGATGAACGGAGCAAAGTACAGAAAGATCATTGATGAAAACCTGCTCCAGAAGGTTAATCTTCCAACAGAACAACGACCCTAAGTACACAGCCAAGACAATGCAGGAGTGTCTTCGGGACAAGTCTCTGAATGTCCTTGAGTGTCCCAGCCAAAGCCTGGACGTGAACCAGATTGAACGTATTCAGGCCAAAGAGTTCAATCTTGGTGTATAGCTTCGCTATTGTTATTTTACTGCTACTGTTGAATTATTTGCTACTTTTATTTGACATTTTTTACAAATACATTTTTTTCTCAAAACTTCTTAAAGCATTGTTGGTTATGGGCCTGTAAGTAAGCATTTATCTGTTTTATTCGGCACATGTGACAAATAAAATGTGATTTCTCTGGAGAGACCTGAAAATAGCTGTTCAGTGATGCTCCTCATCCAACCTGACAGAGCTTGAGAGGATCTGCAGAGAAGAATGGGGAAAGCTCCCCAAATAAAGGTGTGCCAAGCTTGTAGCATCATACCCAAGAAGACTCAAGGCTGTAATTGCTGCCAAAGGTGCTTCAACAGTACTGAATACTGAGTAAAGGATCTGAATACTTATGTAAATGTAAAATTTCAGTTTTGTATTTTTTAATACATTTCAAAAACCCAGTTTTACCTTGTCATTATGGTGTATTGTGTGTACATTGATGTGGATTATTATGTTTTAATCCATTTAAGAACAAGGCTGTAATATAATAAAATGTGGAAAAAGTCAAGGGGTCTGAATACTTTCCCGAATGCACTGTATTCTTTTGTTGGCACAAAACCCCCCCATACTTCCCATAATTTCTTGTAGCGGTACCGGGTTACCTTCAGACAAGTCCCATGATACTTGTGTGGGGGGGGGGGTCATAGAGCAAATCGGAGAGCACCATCATGTCCATGAGAGTCTCATCTTTCCATAGAGTCATGTTAGTTTGCAGGCCAAACCGTTTGGACGCTACAGATGTTTTCCTGAGAAGACCGACTATTGGAACAGACCTCACTGTAGCTCAGCCGCCTTCCACTGCAGATGTGGCAGACCGACATAGGCGGATGTGTTTGATTGAGACACAGCTCATGCTAGATATCTCTAGGTTAAACTGCTGTATTTTGATGGGGATTTGTTCATTACCTTACTTAGATTGAGGCACGAGTGTCAATAGAATCTTAAGGAATAATTATGGTGTAGCCTGTAGTTTTTAGGCTGATGATTATTGTGTAGTCTGTAGGTTTTTTTGACCGGTGTTCATTGTGTAAGCTCTGTTCGTATATTCAGTTTGTTTATTGTCTGTCTGTATATTCTGTTTATTGTGGCAGCACCCTTTCATCTAGGCAAATTCCTATAGATGCAAATGTGCTTGGCGAATAAAGGTGTTTCTGTTTCGGAGTGCCTTGAATGAGGAAGATGGAGTAGCAATTGTAGTGCCATCCGGTTCACAGAAGACACAGGGTGGCATTATTTCTGCGTAAGGGAAATAAAAGAGAATAAATAAATACCATCAATATCATATCTCTTTCTTTGTAGTTTGCAATTACCTTCAAATTGGAGCGTTGACACAAATAAGTACAACCAGCCAGGCTCCAGAGGTTGAGGAGAATGAACAGAGGTGGTTGTGGTTCCTGAGCAAGTATAACAAATTGAGTGTTGTATAGAGTTGGTAGGGCTGGAGCTGCAGGCCCAGGCAGGGGGTGATAAATCCACCTGTGTGAAAGCTTGTATCAGACAGACCCAGGCCACTGCCAGATAAATTGGCCAGCCCATGCCCTGATTGAGAGAGGCGTCCCTTTGGGCATTCCTTCTGCTGAGAGTTATATGTCCAGCATTGTCCCTCGCAGGTTGGAGCAGAGCTTCAGGATAAGTCTAAGCTAAATGAAACGCTAATGCACTAAGTTTCCCATCATAAATGTCCATAATTCATATCCACTCATTTTCTTGAGAGCACACTGCAGGGTTTAAGTGAGGGGCTGAGGATGTAAATGTACTCGCTCGAAAGGGGAAATTCTAATCAACAGCGGCATGTAGTAGAAACCTAATAGTGAGAATTAATCAGCAAACAATAACGTTCATTAGGAGTCTATCAGGATTATTTGTCGAATGTCCAATGATAAATACTGAATGTATTTTTGTCAAAATGTTCACTGCCTCGTTAGACTTGTCTGGCACCAGCCACGTCTAGCACCAGCATTCCATTTTCCTCTGTGCTTCAATGCAATACTATCTGTCATTATTACATGTTGTGCATTTCAAAGAAATCCTCTCTCGCAGTCATGTCATTTTCATTAATAGTGCTTGAATCTACATTTAGTGTACAGAACAATAAGGACACCTTCCTAATATTGTGTTGCAAAGGCACTGAATTATTTTGCCTTTCCTATTCACCTGAATGACACTACACAATCCATATCTCAGAAGACTCAAGGATTAAAAATCCTTCTTTAACATGTATCCTCCCCTTCATCTACACTGATTGAAGTAGATTTAACAAGTGACATCAACAAGGGATCATAGCTTTCACCTGGATTCACATGGTCAGCCTATGTAATAATAATAATAATAATATGGAAAGAGCAGGTGTCCTTAAAGTTTCGTACACTCAGTGTATGTTGAATGACTTAGGACGCCCGAAGGTACTGCAGCCATTCTCTTTTTGTTCCTGGTTAAATGATTCCCTCCAGTTGGTTTTTGGTTTTGCTCTCAACTACTCAGTCAAAAGTATTTTGCTTTCTACCAAATAGGTCTCACTTGGATTGTGGAGTAGATGTTACTTTTGATGTGTTGTTGTTTTCTCAGACCAAAGGCTGTTGGTATCATATACTATCTCACACTCTCACATCCAATAAAGCAAATTCTCTGCTTAGTTGGTTACAATGGAAATTCAGCTCAATTCTAATTTCTCTCACGCCATGGTGTATGATCTTGCAGCTTTTCTCATTTTCAAATACAAAATATTTCTCAAAACCTTCTCTCCTTTTAACATCTGACAGAAAATATCATCCTGAAAATTCATAATCTAGGAAAAAAGCTCCAGGAATAATGAACAGTAATTTGTGCTTTAGGATACAATCTAGGCTGGAGTACAGGGTTTGTACGGTTAGTGTTTAGAATACATAAATAGTGCGGACACCAGGTGCTCCTAAAGATGTAGAACATTATTCCCTGCAGTTTGATGAATTGGTCTACTAAAGAGGGTATTCATCCAGAAATGATACAGCATGCATTATGTGACGTCTAGACCTGACAAGGTTTCATAGATACATATTCTTTATCAGTCTTCATGTTGTTTTCTGTCTTGTTCTAAAAGTTTATCACAAGGTGTTTATTTACTTTTAAAAGGGTATCTTTCACTTGTACTTCATATTGTGCACAGTATTGTATTGTAAAAGCTTTACCAGTATTATGCTGTCTTTTCATGTTCTAAAAGTTGAGTCAATATGTACAGTTCATTTCATGCTGATAAATTTTACATTTGCAGTGCCATCAATTTGAGGCCATCAATTCTCATTTGAATAACTAATTAGGAATTCCTTTTAAATATGCAATATAATATATCTTTATGATTAATCCTCTTTGTTATATTTTCATAAAATACAAAATACAATTTCAGGGAGAAAAATATATTTACATCCAAGCGCAATACAACATTGACAGCAAAGATGAGAAGCTCGTGCACTCCTTAAAATGCTACTCCACTTGGCTAGACCTTCAACTTTGCAGTGTTTGGATATCTTTATAATCACACAAAAATTATATTGAACAAAAGAGGAAATAAATTAAATATTACGGAAACCTTACAGTACCATTGTCCTGTGTCTGAGAAAACACAATTCAGTTCATTGTCTATCTAAGAAAAAAGAAAAAGAATCCTCAAAGGGGGCTTTTGCCCAAGGTAAGACACAGGTGGATGGAGCCCGGAGCAGGGTCACAGTAAAGATTTATACTAGGTACAAAGTAAAGAGCAGAAGAAAAATGGCTGTTCATGTAGCGTCTCAGTGAAGCGAGTGAAACAGCTGTTCACGGGGGGAAGAAGTGGTCAGGTAAGACAGGCCTGGAAATAATAATCACAGGCCCATCTGCTGACCTGAGACTGTATGGCCCCAGGGCTTCTGACACAGGCCCTCCGTATGGAGCACAGCACAGCCCCAACCCCAGGAAGCCTGGCCGGCGCCGCGCTAGGCTGCTGACACTGCCACATGCTCCTGTTCTTCAGCTGCATGCGTACTCCCTCTATCTCCCTCTCCGCTCACTGTGCCACTGCTACAATATGTAGAATCACTGACTCTGCCATATAATGAAATAATGCACTGCAGTCCATGTCCATGTCCATGTAAAGAAGTAGGCCTATCTGAACTAATAAAACAATGTTATGGAGCCTTTTGGAGAACAATGAGCGATTTCAAGTAGGTGTGTGTGTATCATTACAACTACTGTTATCTAATAATAATAATAATATATGCCATTTAGCAGACGCTTTTATCCAAAGCAACTTACAGTCATGTGTGCATACATTCTACGTATGGGTGGTCCCAGGGATCGAACCCACTACCCTGGCGTTACAAGCGCCATGCTCTACCAACTGAGCTACAGGACCACTATCTGTAAGTAGAGGTGATAAGTTACTGAATTAAGATTCATTCAAAGAAACAGATTGATTAATTATGTACACAGTGTCCATCAGCACTGAACAAAATTACCAAAACATGTTTGGGAGCCCATCTCTTCAGCAGCCAAAATAGCTTAATTAAAAAATGTATTTCATGCTGAATAGCACTACAATATGACATGTTAATGTAACACAGGATTAATACACATTTATCGTATCAGTCTGCATATGATGATTTCCTGCCTGCATATTCTTAATGGTGTCATCAGGAACAAATCAATATTGTGTGATAATTGAGCGATGAGGAGGGTAAGGAGTGTGAAAAGCCTCATTAGAATAATACGCGATGAAAACAAAGGGCCTATCAAACATGAAGGAAGGCTGGGGCTCTTGAAGATGAATAGCACCGGCCAGAGCCATCACACACTCACTGAACTCCGACTCCAACTTTCTTTTTTCCCTTTGAACTCACTTAACAGACCATATTGACAGCCTGGTTTGCCTGTTCATTACAACTACAACTCTACAGAATGGCTTGAGAGATCCTCATTTTAGAAACCCCATGCTGCGAAGAGACGATCTCGTGATCATTCTAACAACTAGAGAACGCCACTGCTGATGGGTGTCAGGGTAAAATTGGACATATAGTTCAAGGAACATACACCACCAATACATCACACCCACATCACACCCACACTATAATGCAAAAATTTGCTGCCTGTTTGTGCTGCCATAAAGACATACTTCAGATGAGTTCCACATGTTCCACACATATTTTCCTCAGTTGATTTGGAAGGGTAAGAATCGCCCATATTAATATATGTAGCATTATAAATAAGGCTTGTGAAATCAATAACTTGTTAACATCGGATAACATTCATATACTGGCCATCTCTGAAACTCACTTAGATAATTCCTTTGATGATACATCAGTAGCAATACAGGGATATAACATCTACAAAAAGAACAGGAATGCCTATGGGGGAGGTGTTGCTGTATATGTTCAGAGCCATATTCCTGTAAAGCTTATTGAGGTTCTCATGTTAAATGGTGTTGAAGTGTTGTGATTGCAAGTTCACCTACCTTATCTAAAGCCTCTTCTTTTGGGGTGCTGCTATAGGCCACCAATTGACAACAGTCAATATTTGGATAATATGTGTGCAATGATTGATAATGTGTGTAATCTTCACAGAGGTCTATTTTCTGGGTGATCTTAACATTGACTGGTTAGCAACTAGCTGTCCTCTCAAGAGGAAGGTTTATAACTGTGACTAATTCCTGTAATATGACCCAGGTTATCACGCAACCAACTGCATACCAATAGTGTTGGATCTATGACATTCACTTGTATTGATCATAACTTCTCTAATGCAGCAGAGCTTTACTCAGTTCCCTCCCATTGGCTGTAGTGACCATAACATTATGGCAGTAACAAAGAAAGCCAAAGTGCCAAAGTTTGGGCCTAAAGGAATTATTTTGTTGAAGAAGTAAATATGTATGTTGGTCTGATGTATATGAGGAAGTGATTCCAAATGCAGCACTGAAAGTATTTGTAAAATTATTCATGCCAATTGTTGACAAGCATGCACCTGTTAAGAAACTAACGGTGAGACCTGTTATAGCCACCTGAACTGATTATGAATTGAAAAAATGTGTCGTTCAAATAAATTGTGCAAAAAAGGTTGGCAAACAAGTCAGGCTGCTCAGCTGAAACTTTGTGACTAAACTGAACAAAAATAATAATAAATTACCAAACCAAGATAAATTACATAAAACACAATGGAGAAATAATTTGGAGTACCTTACCTTAAATTATATCATGGACAGAAAACCCAATTCACCTCCATTGTTCATTGAAGTTGATAGCCTTTTGATTTTGCTGATTATTTCAATGACTTTTTCAACAGTAAAGTGGAAAAACTCAGAAGTGAAATGACAACAATAAACAGTGATTGCTCATATTTGTATAATGGAAAGGAAGTATTTCTGTTTTAAATTTGGTCTAGTTAGTATGGGAGAGGTGGAAAAACTATTGATATCCATCAATAATGATAAGCCACCAGGTATAAACAACCTTGATGGGAAGCTATTGAGAATGGTAGCAGACTGTATTGCCAACACTATTTTTTATATCTTTAACCAAAGCCTAAAGGAATGTGTGTCCACAGGCGTGGAAGGAAGCTAAAGTCATTTTACTGACCTAAAAATAGTAAAGCATCCATTATTGGCTCCAACAGCTGCCCAATCAGTTTTCTGTCTGTTCTTAATAAAATTATTGGGAGAATTCTATTTGACCAAATACAATGCTTTTTTTCAGAGAACAAGTTACCTGCTTACTTTTATCACTGTACTGCACTGACTTAGATGACTGATAATGGTTTAAAAGTAATGAATAATAAGATGATAGTTGGAGCTGTTTTGTTAGAGTCCAGTGCAGCCTTTGATGTTATTGATCATAAACTGTTATTGAAAATCTCACTTGCTCTGGCTTTACATCACCTGCCAACAGATGGTTGGGGAGATATTTATCCAATAGAACCTAGAGAGTGTTCTTCAATGGAAGCTTCTCTAACATCAGATATGTACAGTGCGGTGTCAATCAGGGCAGTTGCCCTGGGCCGTTACTCTTCTCTATTTTCACAAATGATTTGAAACTGGTCTTACACAAAGCTCGAATTACTATCTATACGGATGATTCCACACTCTACATGTCAGCACACAAAGCCAGTGAGCTCACTGACATTAAAAATAAGGCATTACAGTCAATATCAGAATGGGTGATTATTAATCAACTGGTCTTGAATACATCTAAAAAGAAAAGCATTGTATTTGGTTCAAAACGTTCTCTAAGACCCAAACCTCAACTGGAGTTGTGTATAAAGGGTGTGACCATTGAGCAAGTTGAGGAAGCTGAACTCCTAGGAGTAATATTGGATGGTCAATTATCATGGTCAAGTCAAATTGACAAAGTTGTTGTGAAGATGGGGAGTGTATGTCTGTTATTAAAATATGTTCTGCGTTTTTTTACACAAAAATCAACTGTACTAGTTGTCTTGATCTTGATCGCTGTCTGGTAATAGGGTCAAGTGAAGCAAAGAAAGACTTATAAAAGTGGCAGCTTGCTCAAAACAGAGCCTTGCCCTTTATTGCACATACAGAACTAACATCAACCACATGCATGCCAGTCTTTCCTAGTTGAGGGTCGATGATTCTCTTCTAGTTTTTATGAGAATATTACTGTGATGAAAATCCCAGATTGTCTGCATAATCAAATAACATACAGCTCAGACACCCATACACACCACACAAGACATGTCACTAGCGGTCTTCTTCACAGCTTCCAAGTCCAAACCAAATTCATGGCATTGCACAGTATTATACAGAGCCTTGATTGTATGGAATTACCTTCCATCTCCAATTACTCAAGCAAACAGCAATATACCTTCAAAAAATGTATAAAACATATCATGGCACAATAGGGACTGTGAAATAATACACACACACAAACACATGCACACACAGATACACTCTGTCACACTCTAACACACACAATCCACACACACATTATCCTTTAGTTGTATTGTTTGTATATCGTTGTATTTTACATTTGTATGACTAGTCTTGTTTATCAGAATATCAGTGTTTTGTTACATGATATGTTTTTGGTTTTGTGTGGAGCCCAGGAAGAATAGCTGGTGCTTCGGGCAAAAGCTAATGGGAATCTGTAAAATAACAATAAATAAACCAATAAAGTTCAAAGCTTACCAGTAATGTTGCATAGTGTGTCTACACATGTGCGTGCGCACACGCAGACGCAAACCCACACCCACACCCACCCACACACAAATCATTGCTCTCTGACATGCAATCAAAGCACTTAACACAAAGAAACCTATAATGTATCATGAATAACCCGTAAACAGATTAACATCACCACCACGACACATTATTGCTGACATCTTGAAATGATTTGTTTTATACACAGTGGCTCTTTAAGTTCGCAGGCAGGCTGTCAGTGATGATAGTATTGATGCAAATGGTGGAGAATAAGAAAACAACAACTTTGCTGAGGTTCCGACTTTGAAATGAAAGGGGAACTTCTAAAAGCAAAGGCAAATTTTAATTGTATCGATTCAGCCTTACAAATGTACAATTCTCTGGAAAAGTGTGCAAGTCAGCAGAGTATCTGTCTCCTCAGCCAAGGGGCGCAGGCTTGTTTTGTAAAACTTTGCACCAGATAGACACCACACAATCACAGGCAAGAAGCTTAGTTTTTCCTGATCCAACACAATACATGAGTTCTGTGACAGGAAAAGTGCACATTGTTCAAAGCTCTGTTTGAATATGATCAGCATTGCAGAATGCAAATAGAAAGATAAACATTAGTTCTGTGCTGGCAATTTCTTGACATTTTAAGGGGGTAAGGAATCTTGAAGAGGCAGGGAATACACTGTATTTCTTTTTATTGTTAATTAGCTGATGTTATGTTAGTTTTTGTTGTTGTATTTTTTACCCAGTTTTCATGGTATCCAATTGGTAGTTACAGTCTTGTCTCATCGCTGCAACTCCCGTACAGACTCGGGAGAGGCGAAGGTTGAGTCCTCCGAAACACAACCCAACCAAGCCTCACTGCTTCTTGACACAATGCCAACTTAACACGGAAGCCAGCGGCACTATTGTGTCAGAGGAAACACTGCGCACCTGGCAACTGTGTCAGCATGCACTGCACCGGCCCGACACAGGAATCACCAGTGCACGATGGGACAAGGACATCCCTGCCGGCGTGCCGTTTCAGTCATTACCATGAGCCATCCTCACCAGTGTTTGACACTACGTTGAGGGTTTTCTGGTGGAAAAGCCTTTTGAAAGGTCTTGTTGTTTCTAACTTTGTAGATGTGTTTAAAGACCCTACTCTGACATCTCACATAACTTTGTTAGTGCTCTTACCTTAAAGCATGTAGTTCATGTCAGGAGTAATCATTAGACTTTCCCACCTTAACAACCCTTTGCCTCTGAACAGTGCTGTCAGTATCTAACATCTAACCAACACATCTAACATCTATCAGAGAAAGCAAACAGATATCAATCGCTCCTCAACCATGCACCTGTCTGATTGAAAGCCTCCTCTCCTACTCAGCCTCCTGACACAAGCCTCTCTCAATCTTGTGTGATACCTAGGCTACTCCTGTGGCGTGCTGCTCTGCTTGGCCCACATGTTTCGGTCTGCTCCTGACTACCCAGGCCTACCCTGTGATCACTGTGCTCTTGCCTGTGTAAGGGATGGTAAAATTCTAAAATTACATCCGTGAATCATCATGAAAGGAAACTGGAAGCAGTTTGATACCCTGGGTTTTTTACATGATGTTTTTAATGAGCGACTGCCTTTGATAAGCAACAAATCCCTTTGAGAACGGCCTATGTAGCATGATTTGAGTCTGAAAAAGTTATTCTAGTGTCAAAATTGACTACAAAGTGTAAATAGGAGAATTTTAGTCATAAAGTCAGTCTCGTCTAAAACGGAGATTGGAACATGCATCACGGGTAAATTAATGTTAGGTTTTGATTTGACAATGTCCATTTGCCCACAAACATGGGGTGAACAGCTGTGGTGATTGCTCTCTATCCAATAACATAGTCAGTGAGACAGACCTGCCCAGCAGATCTGACTTTGTTTACATAAGACAACATGTTTTTTTTAACTTGAGAAATACTGCACCAAACACCTTAGTTAGAAATATATTTGCACAACTGAAAGATCCTCGGCAAAAACGTCAAAATGTATCACTTTTTTTTGTCTTAGATTCATCTTAGATTCTTAGATTCATTCTGGTAATTTTTAGGAAGTGAAATAGGCTTCCGCATCTACTGTGCCTCATGGGGGGGGATAACTAACCAAATGCAGAATTGGTCAGGAAACACACCTCCAAGACTGAAATCTAGTTTTTCTAGATTGGGGTGTTCAGTGGCTCTTTAACTTTGCCTGTAATAGAGTTGAATTCATTCCTGATGATGAATGAGCCTTTCCTTACTTCCATAAAGCATTCCAGGATGTATGCAACAAGCATGCCCCTTTCAAACAATACATAATTAAGGGCAGAGACAACCCTTGGATCACAGATGAACTAGCTGAAATCATAAGGAAATTGAATGCTTTGTGGGCTAAACGAAGGTCTGATTCAGCTGATGATTAGAAGGCTTTTAAATGCTTTCGGAATCAGGCTGTGGCTATGACTACTACCTCAAATTTACTGTTGATAATCTTAATAATCCTTCCAAATTTTGTCAAGTAGTGAAAGGTTTAGATTGCAAAAGAAAATATGCAATTGGTTGATTTACAGTTAAGGACTGAGAGAACCTCTAGTTTGAACTCTGTTAATCAACATTTTCTTGACACAGGCAGATTATTTTATTTTTTATTTAACTTGGCAAGTCAGTTAAGAACAAATTCTTATTTTCAATAACGGAACAGTGGGTTAACTGCCTTGTTCAGGGGCAGAACGACAGATTTGTACCTTGTCAGCTCGGGGTTTCGATCTTGCATTCAGTTACAAGTCCAACGCTCTAACCACTAGGCTACCTGCCGCCCCATGATCCGGTTAAAGGTCAACATGAGCCCCCTGTAAAATTACCTGACACTCCTGAGCACTTGTCCTCCAGCTTCTCCTTCGCGCCCTTCTCTGTCTCAAAGGTGCGTAGAGACCTGAAAGCAATTCATGTCAAAAAAATCCCCTTAACCTGATTATCTACCTATCAAAATGATTTAAAGACATCATTGCTCCCCTTTTAACATGCATCTTTAACCTTGCCCTGGAATGTAATGAAATCCTACAGTTGTGGAAATCAACATTTGTCCTACCTCTTTTGAAAGGAGGTGATCCCACTCTACTGAATAACTATCGGCCCATATCTGAATTGTTTGTTCTGGCAAAGGTATTGAATCCCTAGTCAATAAGAAGCTTAAGGCCTACCTCCAGGAAAGCAATACTTTGAGTGGTATGCAATCAGGTTTCAGGTCTAGCCACAGCACTGTCAAAGCAACTTTGAAGGTTTTGAATCATATCCACTATTTCCTGAATAAGAAGCTGCATTGTGTATCGGTATTCATAGACTTGTCAAGGTGTTTTACACTGTGGACAATACCGTCTTGGTGCAGAGATTGTAGTGTATTTGATACCATAGATAATGGAGCCGGAGGTGAGCATTGCCGTTTTACGGTCTCCTAAACAATGGTGTTATTGTGTGTGTTTTTTTGCGTTATTTGTAACTTATTTTGTACACAATGTTACTGCCAATGTCTCTTATGACCAAAAATAGCTTATGGATATCAGGACAGCGATTACTCACATAGTACTGGACAAAGATTTTTTCTTTAACGAGTTGGACGTAAAGGATTTACTTCAGACACCCGGCAAGGCCCAAATCCCTGTGATTCACATGAGAAAGAGACAGAGATACCAGGGATGTAGGTCGGGGTGCCTTTTGTAAGGATCCGACTGTGAGTGGGTAATCTGCTTCTACCATCAGTTCTATTAGCCAACGTACAGTCATTGGATAATACAATAGATGAGCTATGATCACGAATATCCTACCAACGGGACATTAAAAACTGTAAACAGCTGGCAGAGTTTACGCTGCATCGGCAAGATAGAACAGCCGCCTCCGGAAAGACAAGGGGTGGTGGTCTGTGTAAATTTTGGTAGAGTATCTCATGATAAGCTGTAGACCACACTATTTACCAAGAGAGTTTTCATTTATTTTATTCGTAGCTGTCTATTTACCACCACAAACCGATGCTGACACGAAGACCGCACACAATGAGCTGTATACGGCCATAAGCAAACAGGAAAACGCTCATCCAGCGGCGGGGCTCCTTGAGGCCAGGGACTTTAATGCAGGGAAACTTAAATCCGTTTTACATTATTTCTACCAGTATGTTAACTGTGCAACCAGAGGAAAAAATCTCTAGACCACCTTTACTCCACACACAGTAACGCGTACAATTCCTGCTAAAAGGCAAAAACTAAAGCAGGAAGCACCAGTGACTCGGTCAATAAAGAAGTGGTCAGATGACGCAGATGCTAAGCTACAGGACTGTTTTTCTGGAATATGTTCCGGGATTCTTCTGATTGCATTGAGGAGTACACCACATCAATCACTGGCTTCATATGTACATACCCCAACCAGAAGCCATGGATTACAGGCAACATCCACACTGAGCTATAGGGTAGAGCTGCCGCTTTCAAGGAGCGGGACTCTAACCCGGAAGATTATAAGAAATCCCGCTATGCCCTCCAACGAACCATCAAACAGGCAAAGCGTCAATACAGGATTAAGATTGAATCGTACTACACTGACTTTGATGCTCGTCGGATGGGGCAGGGCTTGCAAACAATTACTGACTACAAAGGGAAGCACAGCCGCGAGCTGCCCAGTGACACAAGACTACCAGACAAGCTAAATTACTTCTATGCTGGCATCGAGGCAAGCAACACTGAAGCATGCATGAGAGCATCAGCTGTTCCGGACAACTGTGGGATCACGCTCTCTGCAGCCGATGTAAGACCTTTAAACAGGTCAACATTCACAAGGCCGCAGGGCCAGACGGATTACCAGGATGTGTACTCCGAGAATGTGCTGACCAACTGGCAAGTGTCTTCACTGACATTTTCAACCTTTCCCTGACTGAGTCTGTAATACCAACATGTTTCAAGCAGACCAACATAGTCCCTATGCCCAAGAACACTGAGGTAACCTGCGTAAATGACTACCAACCCGTAGCACTCACGTCTGTAGCCATGAAGTTCTTTGAAAGGCTGGTCATGTCTCACATCAACACCATTAGCCCAGAAACCCTAGACCTACTCAAATGTGCATACCACACCAACAGATCCAGAGATGATGCAGTCTCCATTGCACTCCACACTGCCCTTTCTCACCTAGACAAAAGAACACCACGCTGTGTTAAGAAGCAGTGAGGCTTGGCTGGGTTGTGTTTCGGAGGATGCATGGCTTTCGATCTTCGTCTCTCCCGAGCCCGTATGGGAGTTGTAGCGATGAGACAAGATAGTAATGACTACCAATTGGATACCATGAAATTGGGGAGAAAGGGGGTAAAATTTCCTTTAAAAAACAACAACAACAAAAACAACAACTCATCTGCCACGTTGATCCTCAACACAAGGGCCCCTCAGCGTGCTTAGTCCCCTCCTGTACTCACTGTTCACTCATGACTGCACGGCCAGGCACGACTCCAACACCATCATTAAGTTTGCAGATGACACTACAGTGGTAGGACTGATCACCAACAACGATGAGACAGCTTATAGGGAGGAGGTCAGAGACCTGTTCGTGTGGTGCAAGGATGACAACCTCTTCCTCAATGTGATCAAGACAAAGGAGATGATTGTGGACTACAGGAAAAGGAGGACCGAGCATGCCCCCATTCTCATTGATGGGGCTGTAGTGGATTAACAAACTATCATGGTCCAAACACACCAAGACAGTCGTGAAGAGGCCAAAGCCTATTCCCCCTCAGGAGACTGAAAAGATTTGGCATGGGTCCTCAGATCCTCAAAAAGTAGTGCGTAGTAGTGGATAATGAGTACGGCCCAGTACATCACTGAGGCCAAGCTTCCTGCTAGCCAGGACCTCTATACCAGGCTGTGTCAGAGGAAGGCCCTAAAAATAGTCAAAGACTCCAACCACCCTAGTGATCAAATCAAATACAATCAAATCAAATCAAATTGTATTTGTCATATACACATGGTTATCAGATGTTAATGCGAGTGTAGTGAAATGATTGTGCTTCTAGTTCTGACAATGCAAGTAATAATCAATGAGTAATCTAACCTAACAATTCTACAACTACTACCTTCTACACACAAGTGTAAAGGGATAAAGAATATGTACATAAAGATATATGAATGAGTGATGGTACAGAACGGCATAGGCAAGATGCAGTAGATGGTATCGAGTACAGTATATAGATATGAGATGGGTAATGTAGGGTATGTAAACAAATAGGCATAGTTTAAAGTGGCTATTGATACATGTATTACATAAAGATGCAGTAGATGATATAGAGTACAGTATATACATATACATATGAGATGAGTAATGCAGGGTATGTAAACATTATATTAGGTAGTATTGTTTAAAGTGACTAGTGATACATTTTTTACATCCAATTTCCATCAATTCCCATTATTAAAGTGGCTGGATTTGAGTCAGTATGTTGGCAGCAGCCACTCAATGTTAGTGATGGCTGTTTAACAGTCTGATGGCCTTGAGATAGAAGCTGCTTTTCAGTCTCTCGGTCCCTGCTTTGATCCACCTGTACTGACCTCTCCTTCTGGATGATTGCGGGATCAACAGGCAGTGGCTTGGATGGTTCTTGTCCTTGATGATCTTTATGGCCTTCCTGTGACATCGGGTGGTGTAGGTGTCCTGGAGGGCAGATAGTTTGCCCCCGGTGATGCGTTGTGCAGACCTCACTATCCTTTAGAGAGCCTTACGGTTGTGGGCGGAGCAGTTGCCGTACCAGGCGGTGATACAGCCCGACAGAATGTTTTCGATTGTGCATCTGTAGATGTTTGTGAGTGCTTTTGGTGACAAGCCAAATTTCTTCAGCCTCCTGAGGTTGAAGAGGCGCTGCTGTGCCTTCTTCACAATGCTGTCCGTGTGGGTGGACCAATTCAGTTTGTCCGTGATGTGTACGCCGAGGAACTTATAACTTACTACCCTGTCCACTACTGTCCCGTCGATGTGGATAGGTGGGTGCTCCCTCTGCGGTTTCCTGAAGTCCACAATCATCTCCTTTGTTTTGATGACATTGTGATAGTGATTGACTGTTCACTCTGCTACCGCATGACAAGCGTTACCGGCGTTACTGGAGCGCCAAGTCTAGGTCCAAAAGGCTTCTCAACAGTTTCTACCCCCAAGCCATAAGCCTCCTGAACAGCTAATCAAATGGCTACCCAGACTATTTGCATTCCCCCCCCTCTCCTCTTTTATGCTGCTGCTACTCTCGGTTTATTATCTTTGCATAGTCACTTTAACTCTACCTACATGTACATATTACCTAAATTACCTTGACAAACCTGTGTCCCCGCACATTGACTCTGTACCGCTACCCCCTGTATATTCTGTAGCCTCACTACTGTTATTTTACTGCTGCTCTTAAATTATTAGTTTTTTAAAAAATCAGTTTATTTTAATAAATACTTTCTTACCACGTATTTTTCTTAAAACTGCATTGTTGATTTAAGGGCTTGTAAGTAAGCATTTCCCTGTAAGTTCTACAGCTGTTGTATTTGGCCCATGTGACAAATAACATTTTATTTTATTTTTGATTAGATTACTGGTCATGCTGTGAAGTGGTTTGTGAACTACCTGTCAAATCTATCCCACTGTTAAGACAGATATTTGTAAGTCAGATCGTAGAGTTGTGCTTAGGTGTACCTCAAGGATAAATTTGAGGTCCCCTGTTGTTTATTATCTATGTCAACAATATTGGGAGACAAATTGAGGGAGTTACTTTTGTGCCTTTAAAATAAAGCAAACCTTTTCAATAAGAGAGCAAAATAGAAAAATAAATAATATTGCAAGGAAATAATTTTGAAAGTTAAGATCAAATTAATTGTAAAGAATTCTCTGAAACATTTTCCATGATAACGTGATTTTAATGAAACGCTTACTTCTTTGCCTGTGATCTTTTCTATTTTTGGTTACATTACCCTGCCCTTTGCTTTCACTGCTTTTTTTTGCAATTGCAAAGTTCCGTGTAGGAGGGGTTTAGAGGGAGACGTAGATGATGCGTCTCTATTGGTCAACTGGTTTTGAAGTGACAATTCATCCTCATTGTTTATATCCCAGCTAGCAGCTTAAAATGATGGTGAGTACAGCTATTTTAGATATCTAGCTAGCTAGCTGGCAATACATATAGAGGCAACAGTGTAGGTGCAGCCCATTCAAAATTATATCTCTAGTTTAAACTGACAGATTTTGATGTCAATGTTTTTATTATGTCACTTAGATTAATGCACCGGTGCGCCAATCGACTCTAGGGGGATTTACTAAGGCAATGGATTGCTGCAACATGATTGGGAGGAGTTCCGCCATATTCCTTACACCACCAGTTCATTCCTTTTAAGCCAATGAGGGGGTTGTATGAAAGTATACTTAGGCTTAGGGGTAGAGGGTCGGCTTATGTCCTGATTTATCAGCCTACCTCTCAAAGTGTGCACTAGTTCAATGTTCCTCATTCTTGGCCCTGAAGGGTAGCAGGGTGTAAATTGTCATCCCTACCTGTGGTATATGACACCTAAATCAAATACAATAAGACCATACTTGGGTAAATTGAGTGAATTAATGGTTGGTTGTGACAGCATGCACTAAACCGGAGTATACAGTTATCGTGAACAATAAAAACCAGCAATTTAATTGTGACTATTCCACTTATCATTAGTTGTACATTCATAATCTGTGTTAAGTTTCCACCCATGTTAACCTTTTTTCATAGTTTGTGCTACTTTTTCAGGCCGTTCTGGATGATGTCCAGAACTGCCTGTCTCCATAACTAAGAGAAGCCAAGGAGGAATATCACTTTGCCCCAAATAATACTACTAATATTTCTATTTGTACCAATGACAAAGAGGAGGGCAGACATTCATTGTCGCTGAACTGTGTTCAGTTAAGATTACAGTGCCAATTTGTTACCAGCAACTAGTCATGTCAAATCAAATTGTATTTGTCACATGCACCAAATACAACTGGTGTAGACCTTACAGTAAAATGCTTACTTACAAGCCCTTAACCAACAATGCAGTTTTAAGAAAAATAAGTGTTAAGAAAGTATTTATTAAAATAAACAGGGGAAAAATATAATATAATATAAATATATTAAATAAAGAGCAACAATAAAATAACAGTAGCGAGGCTATATACAGGGGGTACCGGTACAGAGTCAATATGCATGGGCATAGGTTAGTCGAGGTAATTGAGGTAATATGTACATGTAGGTAGAGGTTACTGACTATGCATAGATAATAAACAGATAATAGCAACAGTGTAACAATGTTCAATAAGGTACAGTATTCTGCAAATAGAATTACAATACAGAAAGGTTCTTGTTCTTTGTTTAAGTTCTGCAAAGCTTATGTTGTAACATGTTGTTAACAGTAAGAAACAAGTTGTGAGCAAGTAATCTGGGCACACAGTAGCCCATCGAACATAGTCAGTAGCAATGCGTGGGTAGAATCACCAGGGAAGCCATTTTAGAACCTGTGTTGTGATAATTGTGTTGTTTGGTTTATAACTTTTTAGTTCATATGCCTTGACACCGTGATATACCGTGCATTTTGAAAGTATTCAGACCCCTTGACTTTTTCCACATTTTGTTACGTTACAGCCTTATTCTAAAATTAAATGCTCATCAATCTACAGTCAATACCCATAATGACAAAGCAAAAACTGTGCAAATCTATCAAATAGAAAAATCTGAACTATCATATTTACATAAGTATTCAGACCCTTAATTAAGTACTTTGTTGAAGCACCTTCGGCAGCGATTACAGCCTCAAATCTTCGTGGGTATGACGCTACAAGCTTGGCACACCTGTATTTGGGGAGTTTCTCTCATTCTTCTCTCATTCTTCTCTGCAGATCAAGCTCTGTCGGATGGAGAGTGTCACTGCACAGCTATTTTCAGGTCTCTCCAGAGATGTTGGATCGGGTTCAAGTCCGGGATCTGGATGAGCCACTCAAGGACATTCAGAGACTTGTCCTGAAGCCACTCTTGCATTGTCTTGGATGTGCTTTGAGTCATTGGCCTGTTGGAAGATTAACCTTTGCCCCAGTCTGCGGTCCTGAGCACTCTGGAGCAGGTTTTCATCAAGGATCTCTCTGTACTTTGCGCCGCTCATCTTTCCCTCGATACTGACTAGTCGCCCAGTCCCTGACTCTGAAAACATCCCCACTCATGATGCTGCCAACACCATGCTTCACCGTAGGGATGGTGTCAGGTTTCCTCCAGACGTGATGCTTGACATTCAGGGCAAAGAGTTCAATCTTGGTTTCATCAGACCAGAGAATCTTATTTTTCATGAGTACTTTAGGTGCCTTTTGGCAAACTCCAAGCGTGTTGTCATGTGCTTTTTTACAGAGGAGTGGCTTCTGTCTGGTCACTCTACCCTCCCTGGTGGAGCGCTGCAGAGATGGTTGTCCTTCTGGAGGTTTTCACATCTCCACAGAAAAAATCTGGAGCTCTGTCAGAGTGACCATCGGGTTCTTGGTCACCTCCCCTAAAAAACTGTACCTGGCCAAATGATTAAATAGCCTGCAATATATATATATATATATATATTTTATGCCCTGAAAAAATCTTTTTTTGGAACTTATCTGCAGAAAAACTCAAAAAGCGGTTCTCAAAAAGCGGTAGTGCCAGTATGCATATCAGGGAGCCAAATGTACGGTTCACGAAGTTCACCAAAAAGAGCTGTTCAAAAAGAATTACCCATCACTAGATGACACTGTTCTCTATTCAAGTGCCAGCAGTGTGACTTTGGCTATTAAAAAACCTCAAACAGCTTTTCTGAATTCCTCTAAAGCTAAATGCATGGTATTTTTGAATACTAAACACTCTGAAAACCATGCAATTTCTACCTTGGAAGGACATTCTATAGAGCATGTCAAAATGTACAAATATCTGGGAGTTTGGGTGGATAAGAAGTTACGCTTCACCTAGAGAACCTGTAGAGAACCTTGTAAGGAAACTCAAGCTGCGTATTGGGTTTTATTACCGGCACAAAGCTTGTTTTTCCTTTGGCGCCAGAAAATAGTTGTTTAGTTGTACTTGTCTCTCTGTGTTGAACTATGGTGATACCATTTAAAGTCTAATCAAATTGTAGTAGTCATATGCACCCAATACAACAGGTGTAGACCTTACAGTGAAATGCTTACTTACGAGCCCCTAAACAACAATGCAGTTTTAAAAAATAAGAGTAAGAATAAGAAATAAAAGTAACAAGTGATTAAAGAGCAGCAGTAAAATAACAATAACGCGACTATATACATGGGGGTACAGGAACATAGTTAATCAAATCAAATCTAATCAAATGTATTTATATAGCCCTTCGTACATTAGCTGATATCTCAAAGTGCTGTACAGAAACCCAGCCTAAAACCCCAAACAGCAAGCAATGCAGGTGTAGAAGCACGGTGGCTAGGAAAAACTCCTTAGAAAGGCCAAAACAGAGGAAGAAACCTAGAGAGGAAACAGGCTATGTGGGGTGGCCAGTCCTCTTCTGGCTGTGCCAGGTGGAGATAATAACAGAACATGGCCAAGATGTTCAAATGTTCATAGATGACCAGCATGGTCCAATAATAATAAGGTAGAACAGTTGAAACTGGAGCAGCAGCACGGCCAGGTGGACTGGGGACAGCAAGGAGTCATCATGTCAGGTAGTCCTGGGGCATGGTCCTAGGGCTCAGGTCCTCCGAGAGAGAGAAAGAAAGAGAGAAAGCGAGAATTAGAGAGAGCACACTTAAATTCACACAGGACACTGAATAGGACAGGAGAAGTACTTCAGATATAACAAACTGACCCTAGCTTCCCGACACATAAACTACTGCAGCATAAATACTGGAGGCTGAAACAGGAGGGGTCAGGAGACACTGTGGCCCCATCCGAGGACACCCCCGGACAGGGCTAAACAGGAAGGATATAACCTCACCCACTTTGCCAAAGCAAGTGGCTGGAGTCTTTGACCATTTTTAGGGCCTTCCTCTGACATCGCCTGGTGTAGAGGTCCTGCCATAGCAGGCAGTGATGCAACCAGGATGCTCTCAATGGTGCAGCTGTAGAACATTTTGAGGATCTGAGGAACCCTGCCAACTCTTTTCAGTCTCCTGAGGGGGAATAGGCTTTGTCGTGCCCTCTTCACAACTGTCTTGGTGTGCTTGGACCATGTTAGTTTGTTGATGATGTGTACACCAAGAAACTTGAAGCTCTCATCCTGCTCTACTAAAGCCCCGTTGAGGAGAATGGGAGAATGCTCGGTCCTCTTTTTCCTGTAGTCCACAATCATCTCCTTTGTCTTGTCTTTATGTGCAAGCCTCAAGCTCTACACTGAAGGCTCTTGACTCTGTGTATCATGCAGCCTTCATTTTGTCACCAATTGGAAGCGTCTAACTCACCATTGTGATCTCTACAGTGCTGTTGGGTGGACATCACTAGCAACACGCATGCTCAAACACGGGTACGTTCTTATTTACAAGGCCAGTTTAGGAAAACAGTCATTTTCTCTATCCTCTCTTCTAGCTCGAAATGAAAACTCATACAAGCTCTGATCTCAATCTTGTTTCATGCTGACAGTCCCGAACATTTGAACAAAACATTGAAAAGTGTCCTTTCATTCCTCAGCCCCATAGTCTTTGAACTCCCTCCAAGCCAAAGTAAAACCCCAGGACCTGGTGTCCACTGGAGGAGTTCAAAGGACAAATAGATGAACAGGTTGTTGAGACGTATTTGTTTCTAGTTGTCACTCGATGTCCCTAGTTTGCTTTTCCTTATGTAAGGAATGTGTGTGTTGTTTTACTTCACACACACCACACACACACACACACGCACGCACACATGCACGCACGCACGCACACACACACACACACATACACACGCACACACACACACACATCCAGTGTTTGTTTAATGTTGTATTTGTGCTGTTGCCAGTGTTTTCTGTCTGTGTTGTCAGTTTTGTCTTATATTGTTTTTTGTGTGATTGCTTTATATCCAAGCCCCCCTCCCCACAGGAGGTCTTTTGCCTCTTGCCAAGCTGTAATTGTAAATAAGAATTTGTTAATTGACTTGCCTGGTTAAATAAAGGTTAAATAAATAAAATGGCATTGTAGTGCTGTACTGTTCGTAAAACACACTGTATTTACCACACCATCAGCATTGCTGTTATCGCTTCTATTTATCTTAACACAAGGCCTGCACAGCTTCTGTTGACTTCATACATTAAGTCCACCCCTATGGATATTACTTCAGACATGAATGCACACCTACAATCTGTGCACTCCTCAGCTGTGATTATTATTATCCTGTGTGTGTGTGTGTGTGTGTGTGTGTGTGTGTGTGTGTGTGTGTGTGTGTGTGTGTGTGTGTGTGTGTGTGTGTGTGTGTGTGTGTGTGTGTGTGTGTGTGTGTGTGTGTGTGTGTGTGTGTGTGTGTGTGTGTGTGTGTGTGTGTGTGTGTGTGTGTGTGTGTGTGTGCGTGTGCGTGTGTGTGTGTGTGTACCCAGAGCCCATCAGAGCACATAAGGAATCCTTATGTTGACATGTGCAGTGGATGACAAACCGAGTCTGATGGGAATGGTCATTTCCCAGGTAAGGCGGACCCAGATTGAAGGATGGTCTCTGTGTGGCTGTCAGAGGATGTTACCAGAAAACCACAAGGCCCTAACGATGATCACATTTGATACACAGATGACATTCCCTCCCCTGCTGTGACTACATAGGCTCATTTCTCTACACTGACATCCTTTGCCGTGTGGGTGTTCTTCAAGTCAAACCATTCACTTTAATGGAGAGAACCTGGGATTTATTTGTTGAAAGAACATACTGTATCATTGCAATAGTATTTTTTATAACATTTCTTGACCCCTTTTTTTCTTCCTCAATTTCGATTGGTAGTTACAGTCTTGTCTCATCACTGCAACTCCCCTACGGACTCGGGAGAGGGGGGGGGTCGAGTGCCATGCGTCCTCCGAAACATGAACCTGCCAAGCCCACTGCTTCTTGACACACTGCTCGCTTAATCCGGAAGCCAGCTGCACCAATGTGTCGGAGGAAACAACGTCCAACTGGCAACCGAAGTCAGCTTGCAGGTGCCCGGCCCGCCACAAGGAGACGCTAGAGCGCGATGGGACAAGGAAATCCCGGCCGGCCAAATCCTCCCCTAACCCCAAAAAGGCTGGGGCAATTGTGTGCCGCCTCATAGGTCTCCCGGTCACGGCCAGCTGTGACACAGACTGGGATCGATCTCAGGTCTGTAGTGACACCTCAAGCACTGTGATGCAGTGCCTTAGACCACTGTGCCACTCGGGTAGCCCCCTTGAGATTTTATTATCTGTGCTTCCATCTATTTAAAACAGAAATCAAAGCATAGATATTGTAGGTGCGAATGAATTACAATAATAATTAAACTGCCACGGAAATATTGGTGTAAAGCCGCTATGACAATGTTGTTACAACGTTATCTCTTAAGGATCAGACACTTTTTTTCCATTTTTGCCTAAAATGACATACCCAAATCTAACTGCCTGTAGCTCAGGACCTGAAGCAAGGATATGCATAGTCTTGATACCATTTGAAAGGAAGCACTTCAAAGTTTGTAGAAATGTGAAATTATTATTTTTTTTTTGTATTTATTTTGGGCAAGTCAGTAAGAACAAATTCTTATTTACAATGTCGGTCTACCAAAAGGCAAAATTCCTCATGCGTGGACTGGGGACAAAACGCACATCACAACAAGAGAGACAACACAACACTACATAAATGGAGACCTAAGACAACAACATAGCAAGGCAGAAACACACGACAACACAGGATGTAGCAATACAACATAACAACAACATGGTAGCAACACAACATGGTAGCAGCACAAAACACAGTACAAACATTATTGGGCACAGACTACAGCACAAAGGGCAAGAAGGTAGAGACGACAATACATCACACAATGCAACCACAACTGTCAGTAAGAGTGTCCCGAATAAAGAGATTGAAAACTGTCCAGTTTGAGTGTTTGTTGCAGCTAGCTGGTTACGGGTAAAGAATCTTGTTGGAAACTAAGAAAGCTTTTTTGGAGAGCATTTAACACAAAATCTGAGGAGGGGCCAGCTGAGTATAAGACTGTATCACCTGCATATAAATGGATGAGAGAGCTTCCTACTGCCTGAGCTATGTTGTTGATGTAAATTGAGAAGAGCATGGGGCCTGGGATCGAGCCCTGGGGTACTCCCTTGGTGACAGGCAGTGGCTGATTTTCTGACTTCATACAATGCATTCTTTGAGAGAGGTAGTTAGCAAACCAAGCCAAAGACCCCTCAGAGACACCAATACTCCTTAGCCGACCCACAAGAATGGAGTGGTCTACCATATCAAAAGCTTTGGCGATTGAGGACCTTTAACTTCTTGGATATAGGGGGCGCTATTTTAATTTTTGGATGAAAAACGTTCCCGTTTTGAACAAGATATTTTGTCACGAAAAGATGCTCGACTATGCATATAATTGACAGCTTTGGAAAGAAAACACTCTGGCGTTTCCAAAACTGCAAAGATATTGTCAGTGAGTGCCACAGAACTGATGTTATAGAAAAAACCCAGATACAAATACAATCAGGAAGTGCCGCATTTTTTAAAACCGCCTCATGGCAATGACTCCTTATATGGCTGTGGAGGAGCTAGGAGTGAGCTTACCTTTTCCACGTTTTCCCCAAGGTTTCTGCAGCATTGTGACGTATTTGTAGGCATATCATTTGAAGATTGACCATAAGACACTACATCTACCAGGTGGTCGCTTGGTGTCCTCCGTCACAATTATTGCGTAATCTCCAGCTGCAGTATTTTTCCGTTTGCCTCGGATGAGAAACCGACTGCCAGGAATTATTTTTCATCGAATAGAATTGTGAAAAACACCTTGAGGATTGATTCTAAACAACATTTGCCATGTTTCTGTCGATATTATGGAGCTAATTTGGAAAAAAGTTTGGCATTGTGTTTTTTTTTTCTTAGCCAAACGTGATGAACAAAACAGAGCTATTTCTCTTACACAAATAATATTTTTGGAAAAAATGAACATTTGCTATCTAACTGAGAGTCTCGTCATTGAAAACATCCGAAGTTCTTCAAAGGTAAATTATTTTATTTGAATGCTTTTCTTGTTTTTGTGAAAATGTTGCCTGCTGAATACTAGGCTTAATGCTATGCTAGGCTATCAATACTCTTACACAAATGCTTGTGTAGCTTTGGTTAAAGCATATTTTGAAAATCTGTGATGACAGTGTTGTTAACAAAAGGCTAAGCTTGTGTTTCAATATATTTATTTAATTTCATTTGCGATTTTCATGAATAGGAAACGTTGCGTTATGGTAATGAGCTTGAGGCTATGATTACACTCCCGGATATGGGATTGCTCGACGCAAGAGGTTAAGGTTGCAGTGACACATCCATAACCTGAGCGGAAACCTGATTGCATCCTGGGGAGAATACTATAGTCATCAAGAAAGTCAGTCAGTTGATTATTTCCAACACTTTTGACTAACAGGGCAAAATATAAATAGGCCTATAAAAGTTAGGATCAGCTTGCTCTCCCACTTTAAATAAAGGACAAACCGTAGCTACCTTCCAAGTAATGGGAACCTCCCCATAAAGGAGAGGTTAAAAATGGAGATAGGCTTGGCGTTGATAGGGGCAGCAACCTTAAAGAAGAAAGGGTCTAAACCATCTCACTCAGATGTTTTTTTGTGGTCAAGTTTAAGATGCTCCTTTAGTACCTCGGACTCAGTGACTGCCTGCAGGGAGAAACGTTGTAGCGGGACAGGGGGAAAAGAGGGAGAATCATCAGAGAAAGTCGCATTAGAAGGTGTGAGAGATCAGGATATGTTGGACGGGCAAGGAGGTATGGCTGAGTCAAATAGGAATCTTGACTTAATGAAGTGGTAATTAAAGAGCTCAGCCATGTGCTTCTTGTCAGTAACAACCACATCGTCAACATTAAAGGGACATGGGAAGCTGTGAGGAGGAGGGTTTATTCTCCAGGTATTTAACCGTTTTCCAGAACTTCTTGGGGTTTGACCCAATGAGATAAAACAGTGATCACTAGGGTCATCACAGAAAACACCAGACTGATACCTATCAGGATTATTTGTGAGAATAACACAGAGGAGAGTAGCCTTTTCTGGGTGTTTGGAGTCATACCTTGTGGAATTGGTAATAATCTGAGAAAGATTTAGGGGGTCCAATTACTTTAGGACTTGGTCAGGTGGTTTAAACATGTCCCAGTTTTGGTCACCTAGCAGGACAAGTTCATACTTAGTGTGAAGGGCCAGGAGAGAGCTTCGGGCAGGTAGGGTACAGGCCGTTGCTGATGGAGGACATTAGCACTCAGCAACAGTCAACAAAAAGCTATTTGACAGTTTAATGCTTACCAGCAAATCAAATCATTTGGGGACAGACTTGGTGGAGACAACCACTGAAGGTAAACTTTGGTAAATATTGCCACTTGGATGTCATAATGTAAGAGAATATAACACATTAGATCTGGTAAAAGATAATACAAATAAAAAAACATGCTTTTCAATTGATTTTTTTGTTCCATCCTCTTTGAAATGCAGTAGAATGGCCACTATATCACTTAGGAGTCTAGGTACAATTTAGATTTTGGCCACTGTATGGCAGTGGTGTATGTGCAAGGAGGTATGGCTGAGGATTTATGCTGCAGTAGTTTATGTGGGGAAAGGGTCAGTTTGTTATATCTGGAGTACTTCTCCTGACATGATGACTCCTTGCTGTCCCCAGTCCACCTGGCCGTGCTGCTGCTCCAGTTTCAACTGTTCTGCCTGTGATCATTATTATTTGACCATGCTGGTCATTTATGAACATTTTAACATCTTGGCCATGTTCTGTTATAATCTCCACCTGCCACAGCCAGCAGAGGACTGTCCACCCCACATAGCCTGGTTCCTCTCTAGGTTTCTTCATAGGTTTTGGCCTTTCTAGGGAGTTTTTCCTAGCCACCGTGCTTCTACACCTGCATTGCTTGCGGTTTGGGGTTTTAGGCTGGGTTTCTTTGAGATATCAGCTGATGTACGTAGGGCTATATAAATAAATTCGATTTGATGTGCAAAATTTTAGATTGATCCAATGAACCATTGCACTACTATTCAAAATGTTGTAAAGTCTTCCCAAATGTACTGAATTGGTCAGTTGATACATTTTCAAGAACATGACTATAGAGAACATATGACAATGATATGGTAGTAAAGAATGTAAGTTTACACACCCCCAGGAATGTCATAAATTATGGATAATTAGTTTTCCTACAGAAAAGACACTAAACTTCACACATCTGGATGGGGGAGGACTTAACACGAGTTCAAACTGTAGAACCCAGTTCCAACATTTGAATATAAAAATGTATTTTATCAAACAAGGCTATGCTACATTTTATCTCTGGGACCCTCATGATGACAAGTCAGAGCAAAATTACTGAATGTAAGTACATTATTTACCTTCAGAGGGAATGTATCAAACCAGTTGCAGTGATAAACATTTGTTGTTGTTGTACACTCTCCTCAACAATAGCATGGCATTTTTCACTGTAATAGCTACTGTAAATTGGACAGTGAAGTTAGATTAACAATAAGTTAAGCTTTCTGCTCATATAAGACATGTCTATGTCCTGGGAAATGTTCTTGTTGCTAACAACATCATGCTAATCACATTAGCACACGTTAGCTCAACCTTCCCGCGAGGGGGGCACCGATCCCGTAGAGGTTTATCAGTTAGCCACTGATTCCTTCCAACCCACTAATTACTGAATTTGCGATTTCCAACTTGTTGTGTAATGTTTATGTCCTGAGGCTTTTTAATCTTTAATTTCTTTTCAGAATTTCTCTTCATATGACAAGGCTTGAAAAGGATTTGACAGTGGATTGTCGACTTGATTCATGATGATGACTGCTAGCTTGCTAGCTAAGATTTTGAAAGTATGATGTTGACATGATCAGTCAAATCAAAGCTACGGTAGACGTAACATGATTTGACGTAATTGTATTTGTCGCCAATGACCTTGAGCCTTCTTGGATTGGCACTTCTAATGTAACACTATGGTAGCACCCAAGGGGCTTGAATTTTCGAGCTCTACCTGTAGACTTTCACGGTGACTTAGTGTCCCCATGAGTGACAGAACACTGAGCCAATCACGACGCAACTAGAGACTATACCAACCCTTATGCTACCACGACAGAAAGCACTGAGCTAAGCTGAAACACCTGCATTTTGGAGCTGCCTTATTCAAGAAAGCAAAAAAGAGACCATGTTTGTACAGTATGTGGTTTTGTTAACTCAATGTTTTATTTTATATTTGTACATTGTTTCCAAGCTGATATGTGACATGTATTAATGCCAAAATAACGTGCAAAACAGGTTATTTAATTCATTAAAAAATATATATATCTTCTAAACAGGTGGGGATCAAAACAGGTGGGGGTCAAAACAGGTGGGGGTTTTCTCCACATGACCTGAATGACGGGTCGCTACTGCTTGAAATTTCATCTTCAGAGGTTACGGTTGTTCTAGTCTGATTATGCTACAGTTTATAGCTTGCAACCAGAACACTGGTCACATTGGAGGATTTCAGCACATTGCTTGAACCATGGCCTCTGAAAGCGTCATTAATTGCATCTTTTGCTCTTCTATTCCACAATACATTCCAAGCAGCCGGGCTGGGAGACAGAGGGTGGTGAATTAACGTCAGGCAGCCGGGCTGGGAGACAGAGGGCGGTGAATTTACGTCAGGCAGCCGGGCTGGGAGACAGAGGGTGGTGAATTAACGTCAGGCAGCCGGGCAGGGAGACAGAGGGTGGTGAATTAACGTCAGGCAGCCGGGCTGGGAGACAGAGGGCGGTGAATTTACATCAGGCAGCCGGGCTGGGAGACAGAGGGTGGTGAATTAACGTCAGGCAGCCGGGCGGGGAGTCAGAGGGTGGTGAATTAACATCAGGCAGCCGGGCTGGGAGACAGAGGGTGGTGAATTAACGTCAGGCAGCCGGGCTGGGAGACAGAGGGTGGTGAATTAACATCAGGCAGCCGGGCTGGGAGACAGAGGGTGGTGAATTAACGTCAGGCAGCCGGACTGGGAGACAGAGGGTGGTGAATTAACGTCAGGCAGCCGGGCGGGGAGTCAGAGGGTGGTGAATTAACGTCAGGCAGCCGGGCTGGGAGACAGAGGGTGGTGAATTAACGTCAGGCAGCCAGGCGGGGAGTCAGAGGGTGGTGAATTAACGTCAGGCAGCCGGGCTGGGAGACAGAGGGTGGTGAATTAACGTCAGGCAGCCGGGCGGGGTAAGGATTGTGCTTGTTGAAGCATTGACAATGCTTTGTACTGAATGATTGTTCTCCAGACAGCTGACTGAGGTACGGCAGGCAGGCGCACACAGAGTTGTTTGAAAGCCCAAAAGGATATGCCGACTGCATCATCAAAGTCCAGCAAGCCTTCCATGTGTCAGCTAGAGATTAAGCTCTTCTAGAAAGGGCAACGCCTCTGATCACTCCATTCAATCGATGGGATTTTAAAAAAGAGATAAAAGATCAGGCATTGTGCATCTCAGTGCTGTGCAATGACTGGAGAGGAGGATTAAGGCATGTTGGAGCTGTTATCTGTGGCAGACACCATCAATCACAAGTTCCCTCCACTTTTTAGCTAAAGTTGATATTAGCCTAAATAGGACACATCTGTTTGTTGCTGCAGATTCCCACTCTAATTAATTATCAAGTTGTTTTATTTTTAGGCGCTGGTTTTTATTTGTTGCTGCTCTACTCCGTATATGTGTGCATAATGTAAATTGCACCATGCCTTTGTCCACAGTGAGGGGCACATACTGTTTTTGGAGCACACACAGAAACACACACAATAAACATGCAAATATGAATGTCACTGTGGAAACAAACATTGGTCTGAAATCCTGCTTAAACCTCATTCTCCTGTCAGTATTATCATCTCAGAATGTATCTCACAGGAGATTCACTCTGTTGGATAATAGTATATTTTCTCTACTTTTCAAGAGAGATTGAGCTGATTCCCCAGGAGCTGAGTTCAAGGGCAGGTCTCTGTAACCCAGGGAGACACCAAGACCTTGGAATCAGACAGCGGAAACAGCTGAGGACGTTTTCATGCCTGGATTGCCTAACCCTGTGCCCTGTTCAGGTAATGCTGTTGCCTCAGTTCCGGCACTTGGACTGTCCTTGGTACCTCAACCTCTGAAGGTTCCCCTCACTGCTAATGATTCTGCCATTCCTCCACTAGCATCAGAACAGCAGTTGCTTGGGTTATGGAGTAACAACTCACCTGATGATCTGAACCCCAGAGATGTGATTTTCTCCTCACTATCGTGTGCTCTCCATTCCCCTATCACTGGCCTCTTTCACCCATCATGTCACACAGTGGGATATAATTGCTAAAAGCCCCTACCTCGCCATGTTCTCCTATTATTAGCATGGCGTTTAAAGCTCTGTCCCTGGTCAGATGGCCAATGCTTGAGGGCAATGTGGAACACTGCATGGGCACAAAAGGTAGCCAAACAATGCCAATAGAGGACCAGGTGCCACTGTCCGCAGTTATACAATGTGGCCACCATACACTATTGAGGGTGACTGAGCACACTAATAGATCTATGGCTGGTGGTTGTAAGGCGCCATACTCCTAATAATCCCCCCATGGACATGAGATCTGCTCATGCGAGCTGTCAGGACAGCTGTTAGTCTAGAGCAGTAGTGTCAAACATACGGCTCGGGTCCAACCCAGCCCACAGGTGGTTTAATTTAAAAATGTACAATTAAATATCAACATTTTTAAAAACTCAATATACTTTAAAATGCCTAAAACCAAATCAAAACTATGAAGTAATGATAATAGACCTACAGCATACAGTTTCTTGACTGTGTCCAGCTTAATAATCACCTAAATGAAAGCTAGACAGTCAGGGAGCATAGAAAATTCCCAAAACGATGGAGGGATTTTTGCTAATTTTGACGGCGAGGAACTATAACCAATTTTAAGTGTGGCCCTCCGGACCTCGTTGGAAGATAGAGTGTGGCCCGCGGGGCAAAATGAATTTGACACCCCTGGTCTAGAGGAACCTGGTGCCCTTGACTGATTCATGTTCTGAAACGCCCTATGACAGAGATAGAGGGGAAATAAGACAGCATCCACGTGAAGAAACAAGAGGAAAGAGTGCATTCTATTCGTATGTCCTCGGATGGACTGAGTTGTTTCTATAATGATGTTTTGGAGCTGAGCAGCAAGGGATGAATTTGATGTTTCTTTATCCTCGTTACGCTCATTATTTATTGTACTTGTACTTGGGAGAACTGCTCTCAGTGCAGTCCTGAATAGAGCAAACATATTGTTGTTCAGCACATCTTTCAATGTTAATATAATGTAGGAGTATTTCGCCTTTTCATGTAACTGCCTTTCATGTATTTCCCTAGTTAACTACAGAACCAAAATCAGCATCATCACAGAATGAATCCTTTTCTGCTCTACTGCAAACAAAAACATGTTTACAGGTTAATACAGTGGCCTAATATGCAGAATTTTATCTGGATGTCTGCAACCATAGTATTCCGAATGTTACACAACAATTATTTCTATAGATGTAATATCTTAATTTGAGCCAATTTGCTACAGCAGGAAATCATTCCTGCAGCAACAGGAAATGTGAATTATTATGTGTATTATAATTCATGGACATTTTTGTAGAGGTGGACACATATTTCATAAATGGAAATTACAAACTTCAGAAGCATTTTTAAACCTCAAATACACACATTTGAAATGTCCTGCACTACAGGATAGTTCTCCTGGAACAGGGTGATCAAATTAAGGACCTACATTTGTAACACCTACTATTGAATAAGGATAGAGGCTGCAGCTGTTATGTCTTTAAGGCTGAATTTTACAACACTTTTACTGAAGAAATGTTTGTGTGATTTGATTATTATGTTCCTACTGTAACTGTGGCTGAAACCCCCATTGGCTCTAAAGGTAGATGGGGGAGGAAGAGGCTTTCATGGTCAGGGCCAAGGCGTCCCTACAGCAGAGCAGCAGCCATGGCCCTGGATAAGAGCAACGGTCCCAAGTCTCTTTACTTACAGCCCGCTGGAGCAGGAGGTCGGCACCCACCTGAACCCTCCCCTGCACCGCGAGTAGTGGGGCACAGCCCAACACAGCACAGCCGACCCCCTTTGAACTCTACCAACACATAGTCTATGAGACACTATCCAATCATCTCAGGGACCACTCCCAGGCACTCTGCTAACAGGAACACTGTCTTCTCTACACCCCAGAGTGATAGAGAGAAGTATACAAACACACAAAAACATAGGGCCTACACATACACATAGTCAAGCATATAACATGTACACAGCTGCTCTCTTATGCACACATACACATGCAAACACACACATACACACACACACACACACACACACACACACACACACACACACACACACACACACACACACACACACACACACACACACACACACACACACACACACACACACACACACACACACACACACACACACACACACACACACACACACACACACACACACACACACACACACACACACACACACATGAATTCACAAATGCAGAGCCATTCAAATACAGAAAACATCTATTTTTATGTTATTTCAAACAGTTATTTCAGCTTATCACTTCTTTGTGTTTCATGTGCAGCCAGGTATAGACAGACAGCTTAAGTTTGGTCAATATCTCCATCTTGTGGACACATGGCATGTTTCATAGTTCAGGGTGCTCAGCTGTGGAGACAATAATAATCACACAGAGTTTCTAAACCCAGAGGCTCAACATCGCACAACTTCCATCAGGTCAAACAGGCCAGGGTTAGGGGTTTGAGAAGTCAATGAAAGAAGTGAAAAATTCTTCCTTAGTTGTTAATTTTCTCATTATCTAAAGGCACAACCTAGACTCGAGCCGGTGTCTTAAGTAGCTGAACATGGTATTACTCCAACCTTGTGAAAGTGACAAACTGCCGCATTTTAATTTTCATCAAAAACAAATTTCTATCGAAGAAGTGCCTTTGATTTGACGGCCTGCATATGCGCAGTTCGGCACAAGACGCCAGTTAGACCCGATGACGTGTTCCTATGCATAAGCTTAGCTAGCCAACGTCACCATGACATTGCCTACAAGTGTGATCAGGGATTTCTATTGGAGAAGAAGTTTTAGCCTATCTTCATACTGTACTGTCTTTGCTAATCGTGTAGATGGACACAGGGTCAGCTGGGGTCAAAGCACTGCAAAGCAGTCTATTATCAAATTATGCATCTAATGTAATTCATTATGCTCTATTCTATGGATCCTATAAGAAGATACATAAGTAGATGTGACCATAGAATAGGTCACGGAATGAACCTAGAAATAATAATAACATTAAAATGATTGGGCTCTAATAACATTGAAATTGTGATGGAAAAGTATGTGGTAAACAAGAGCCTCTCAAGTGTGAAGTCATTTGTCCATATCCACACCTTCTCAGGGTCAAAGAGGAAGTGGGATGACTTTATCATGAATGTCACTTTGTTTTTGGTCGGTTAGTCAAGCCCCTCTCTTGGATTGGCTTCTCGGATGACAGCGCAGGTGAACCCCTCAGAGATACAGTCCCTCTCTCTCTGCTGTAGCTCTCTCTCCAAAACAGTCCTACTTTTTAATATGCAACATCTGTGCCGGGAGAGCCATCCAAAATGGCTGCTCCTTGGAGGATGACGGCAGAGTCTGCTCAGACTTGGACTGGAGCATTTGGTACTGCAAGGTTCTGCACAGATGTTAGCATTCACAATGTCACTTTGTCCTTAGCTCCAACGCCCGGGGAGGTCTATTTTGGGGGGCGGTGGGGTTTGTACCTATACTTCGCAATGAAATCACTTCATCTCCAACTCTGGTATTAATGATCCAACACATGGCTTGTTCACCTGAGCTTGGACTGGCCTCAGACCAGCCAGGTGGTAAAGAGGTCATCCTTGAAGGAAACCGTTTGACTCTGTTTGAGAGCTTGGAATAATAACATTGAAATTGTTGTCTCTGTAGATGTTTCTGCTACATTTGTAAAGAAACCTGAGCTCAGTAGCATAGACTGTGTTTACGCTCTTCCTGCTCAGAGAATTGAGAATATTTCTAAACAGAAAAGCCATAACCTAAAGGTTCCTTGTCATCTGGATTATTCAACCAATTTCCAAATGAAACAGAAAACAGAGAGAGAGAGAGAGAGAGAGGATACAGAGAGAGAGAGAGAGAGAGAGAGAGAGAGAGAGAGAGAGAGAGAGAGAGAGAGAGAGAGAGAGAGAGAGAGAGAGAGAGAGAGAGAGAGAGAGAGAGAGAGAGAGAGAGAGAGAATGAAGAGGGTGGAAGGCAGATGAGAGAGGGCCGAGTAGTAAGCTTAATGCATTGCTTACAAAAAGAAGACATTCATATTTAATGCTAATCATTAAGGCTGGGTTTGAGCATGGAAGACGCTTCTGTTATATTCCCACACCCCTTGAGCCAAATCCTTGTGACAGCCCTCTACTACATCCACGCAAATTATCCGCATGAGCTCTGGCGAACAAAAACAGCCCAGTGCGGGGGAAGCGAGCGAGGCTCAGCCGCAGCTCTGCTCCTGTGATGGGGAGACACGTCAATTTGTATCAGCTTTAGCCCTCCAACTCACATCATCTAGTGGAGAAGAACAAGACCGCTCCAAAGACACAAAGAGAGGCTACAGTACAACAACCGGCTGGCCATCAGAGCCCAGTCTACAACCCTGTGTTGAAGGGATGAGAGAGGTAATAATTTAAAACACAAAGCCACTTTAGGTACATTGGTTAGTGAAATGCCAGGCTCTCTAAAATCCAGGGATTTGCCTTAGGACTGGGAGTTGCCTATTTGTGTGGCATGTACACAACACATTTCCAATGGAAATATGTTTTGCAAGGAAGAGTCAAATACAAGCATTTTCTAGTACAGGTACTTACAGAAACTATCAGAACATCACACTCTTTTAGAGGTTACAAAATGAAATAGAAAATACCTGAGGGGAGGATAGTTCAACTCTTATCCCCAATTCCATCCATGACAACCATTTACTACCCTCAGTTACTGCCTGGTAATCCTCAGGCCAGTATGACAAGAGGAATCTGATATCCAACAGGGTACCAGTACACCCCCTAGTGGACACAGCTGAACCTGGAGGACCTGGAATTTACGGAGGGGATCCTGCATCTACTCCACTGTAGGCTGTATTCACCAGACTAGTATAGAAAGAGCTTAGAGCTCTGTTTAGAAAGTATATTTGCCTCTGGCCTCATTCTCAAGGATATACACTGATGCTCAAGGAGACTTGAAAAATTGAGTTTCACCTAAATAAACCTGTCTTCCAAGATGCATGCACTCCAAAACAAAATTGGCCTATTTAAAGCCATATTCTGTACATAGACATCCTTGAATAATATTGACTTGCAAAGTATGCTGAGGACAGGAAGCTAGCCAGTCTATGTTGGTTCAACGTAAGACACAGAGTGATGCAGGTGAATGGAGTTTTGAATGGAAACTTAAGTTATGTATTTTTACATACATGCTGCTTCCATTGCACCCTATTATTCCAAGAAAGTCACTGCCAAAATGGGCTTGTGTGCATTGAGTACAAATACACTATATATACAAAGGTATGTGGACACCCCTTCAAATTAGTGGTCAAGGCTATTTCAGTCATACCTGTTGCTGACAGACAGGTTTATCAAGCACACAGCCATGTAATGTCCATAGCCAACCATTGGCAGCAGAAGGGCCCTTACAGTAGAGCTCAGTGACTTTCAACGTGGCACCATTATTGGGTTCCACCTTTCCAACAAGTCAGTTCGTCAAATTTCTTCCCTGCTAGAGTTGCCCCGGTCAACTGTAAGTGCTGTTATTGTGAAGTAGAAACGTCTAGGATCAACAATGACTGAGCCGTGAAGTTGTAGGACACACAAGCTCACAGAACAGGACTGGCCACCCCACATATGCTCTCTCTAATTCTCTCTTTCTTTCTCTCTCTCGGAGGACCTGAGCCCTAGGACCGTGCCCCAGGACTACCTGACATGATGGCTCCTTGCTGTCCCCAGTCCACCTGACTGTGCTGCTGCTCCAGTTTCAACTGTTCTGCCTTATTATTATTTGACCATGCTGGTCATTTATGAACATTTGAACATCTTGGTCATGTTCTGTTATAATCTCTACCCGGCACAGCCAGAAGAGGACTGGCCACCCCACATAGCCCGGTTCCTCTCTAGGTTTCTTCCTAGGTTTTGGCCTTTCTAGGGAGTTTTTCCTAGCCACCGTGCTTTTACACCTGCATTGTTTGCTGTTTGGGGTTTTAGGCTGGGTTTCTGTACAGCACTTTGAGATATCAGCTGATGTACGAAGGGCTATATAAATAAATTTGATTTGATTTGATTTGATTTGACCACCGAGTGCTGAAGCACATTGCGCGGAAAAATCATCTGTCCTTGGTTGCAACACTCACTACCGAGTTCCAAACTGCCACTGGAAGCAACTTCAGCACAAGAGCTGTTCTTCGGGAGCTTCATGAAAAGGGTTTCCATGGCAGAGCAGCCACACACAAGCCTAGATCACCAAGAGCAATGTCAAACGTTGGCTGGAGTGGTGTAAAGCAGAAATAATTCTGTCATAGTAGAAAAAAAGCCAATGATTTTGGAATGAGATGTTTGACGAGCTGGTGTCCACATACTTTTGATCATGTAATGTATGTATAATTAAATGTGACGTATCTGTACAGCACATAGGCCTACAGAACTCTAACATATACATTCTACAAAACCATAATATGTTAATGACCAATTATTGTAAGTGCATAACTGCCTGAATGTGGGATAGCCCACTTCAAAACAAACTGTGAAAATTGCAAATGGTGGATTATCAAATCTCTCTGTCAACACATTTGTGCCTAGAAAACTAGAATAACAATGTATTTACAGATGCAAATATGATAGAATTATAGCAATTAGTAAAAACAAATACGGATATTTTTTAAACAAATACATATTCATATCATATCATCTATAATAAATGCCTATTTGCATCATGAATCAATTATACCAGCTAAATGGTTGTGATCTATTTAAATGCAAGCCCTTAAGATGACAAACAGTATCCTTCAGAGTGGAAGTTGCAAAATCCTAATTCATTGGCAATTTAAGATGTCCTCGGGAAGCGTGGCTTTACCTACAATATTATTCCTTCTTTAAAAATGCTCTTCTCTATAGTTGTAATGGTGGTAATTACTAATTCATTGACACTCAAATTGATGTTGCAGTGCCTCTAGTACATATTATATTTTTGGAATTGATTGATTTAACATTTATTTAACTAGGCAAGTCAGTTAAGAACAAATTCATATTTACAATGAAGGCCTACCAAAAGTCAAAAGGCCTCCTGCGGGGACGAGGGCTGGGAAAAAAAAAACATAAATGTCGGACAAAACACACATCACGACAGGAAAGACAACACAACACTACATAAAGAGAGACCAAAGATAACAACATAGCAAGGCAGCAACATATGACAATACAGCATGGTAGCAACACAACATAACAACAACATGGTAGCAACACAACATGGTAGCAGCACAAAACATAGTGCAAACATTATTGGGCACAGACATCAGCACAAAGGGCAAGAAGGTAGAGACAACAATACATCACACAAAGCAGCCACAACTGTCAGTAAGAGTGTCCTGAATGAAGAGATTGAGATAAAACTGTCCAGTTTGAGTGTTTGTTGCAGCTCGTTCCAGTCGCTAGCTGCAGCAAACTGAAAAGAGGAGCGACCCAGGGATGTGTGTGCTTTGGGGATATTTAACAGAATGTGACTGGCAGAACAGGTGTTGTTTGTGGAGAATGAGGGCTGCAGTAGATGTCTCAGATAGGGGGGAGTGAGGCCTAAGAGGGTTTTATAAATAAACATCAACAAGTTGGTCTTGCGACAGGTAAACAGAGATGACCAGTTTACAGATGTGTCTAGAGTGCAGTGGTGTCCTATAAGGAGCATTGGTGGCAAATCTGATGGCCAAATGGTAAAGAACATATATCCGCTCGAGAGCACCTTTAACTGTCGATCTATAAATTACGTGTCCGTAATCTAGCATGGGTAGGATTGTCATCTGAATCAGGGTTAGTATGCCAGCTGGGGTGGGTGAAAGAAGGGCGATTGGGATTGAGGAAACCAAGTCTAGATTTAAGTTTAGCCTGCAGCTTTGTTAAAGGACACTGTACCGTCTAGCCATACTCCCAAGAACTTGTATGAGGTGACTACCTCAAGCTCTAAACCCTCAAAGGTAGTACTCACATCTGTGGGGAGAGGGGCACTCTTCTTACCAAACCACAGAACCTTTATTTTGTAGGTGTTCAGAACAAGGCTAAGGGTAGAGAAAGCTTGTTGGAGAGCATTTAACACAAAATCCGGGCAGGGGCCAGCTGAGTATAAGTCTGTATCATCTGCATATAAATGGATGAGAGAGCTTCCTACTGCCTGAGCTATGATGTTGATGTAAATTGAGAAGAGCGTGGGGCCAAGTATCGAGCCTTGGGGTACTCCCTTGGTGACAGGCAGTGGCTGAGACAACAGATTTTCTGATTTTATACACTGCACTCTGTGAGAGAGTTAGTTAGCAAACCAGGACAAAGACCCCTCAGAGACACCAATACTCCTTAGCCGGCCCACAAGAATGGAATGGTCTACCATATCAAAAGCTTTGGCCAAGTCAATAAAAATAGCAGCACAATATTGCTTAGAATCAAGGGCAATGGTGACATCATTGAGGACCATTAAGGTTGCAGTGACACATCCATAACCTGAGCGCAAAATCAGATTGCATACGCGAGAGAATACTATAGACATCAAGAAAACCAGTCAGTTGATTATTGACAAGTTTTTCCAACACTTTTGATAAACAGGGCAAAATAGAAATACGCCTATAACAGTTAGGATCAGCTTGATCTCCCCTTTAAATAAAGGACGAACTGTGGCTGCCTTCCAAGCAGAGGGAACCTCAACCGAAAGGAGAGACAGGTTAAAAAGGTTGGAGATAGGCTTGGCGATGATAGGGGCAGCAACCTTTAAAGAAGAAAAGGTCTACATTATCTGACACAGATGGTTTTAAGAATCTCCTTTAGCACCTCGGACCCTGACTGCCTGCAGGGAGAAACTTTGTAGGGGAAAAAGAGGGAGAAGCATCGGGGATAGTCACATTAGAAGGGGTGGGAGATGAGGAAATGTTGGACGGGCAATGAGGTATGGCTGAGTCAAATAGGAATCCTGACTTAATGAAGTGGTGATTAAAGAGCTCAGCCATGTGCTTCTTGTCAGTAACAACCACATCGTCAACATTAAAGGGACATGGGCAGCTGTGAGGAGGAGGGTTTATTCTCCAGGTATTTAACCGTTTTCCAAAACTTCTTGGTGTTTGACCCAATGAGAGAGAACTGCTCCTTAAAGTAACTAACTTTGGCCTCCCGGATAGCCTGAGTGCACTTATTTCTCATTTGCATGAACGAGAGCCGGTCAGCCTGAGTATGCCAAGCCTTTTGCCAAATGCAATTCTTGAGGTGAAGTAACTCTGCAAGATCACGGTCGAACCAGGGGCTGAAGCTGTTTGTAATTCTCATTTTCTTTATAGGGGCGTGTTTGTTAACAATACCACTGTTGGGTGGTACCACCACTTTTGGGTCCCCAGAACCAGGAATAAGAAACACTACACTAGGGTCATTATGGAAAACACCAGACTGATACCTATCAGGATTATTTGTGAGGATAACATCGTGTCATGCAGGTGAAAGAGGACCCAAAAGCGACTTGGCGAAAACAGAGTCTTTAATCCAGTAAAGTAAATACAAACAAAAAACACAACTTTCACTCGAAATGACGAGGACAAACTGGAGACTCGATCTTGAACAGCAGGTGAACAGCAGGTTGCCTCGGGAAGGCACTTGAACCAGACAGACTCAGACACCTGCTCACCACGCAGCATCTGAGGAAAACACGACACGACAGGGCGATACACAAACACAGCACGGTGAATTCTAGACAAGGAACCGACAGGACAGGAACGGAACACAAAGGAAGAAATAGGGACTCTAATCAGGGGAAAGGATCGGGAACAGGTGTGGGAAGACTAAATGATTGATTAGGGAATAGGAACAGCTGGGAGCAGGAACGGAACGATAGAGAGAAGAGAGAGCGAGAGAGTGAGAGAGGGAGGGGAGAGAGAGGGATAGAAAGAGGGAAAGAACCTAATAAGACCAGCAGAGGGAAACGAATAGAATGGGAAGCACAGGGACAAGACAAGATAATAAATGACAAAACATGACAGTACCCCCCACTCACCGAGCGCCTCCTGGCGCACTCGAGAGGAATCCTGGCGGCAACGGAGGAAATCATCAATGAGTGAACGGTCCAGCACGTCCCGAGACGGAACCCAACTCCTCTCCTCAGGACCGTAACCCTCCCAATCCACTAAGTATTGGTGACCCCGTCCCCGAGAACGCATGTCCATGATCTTATGTACCTTGTAAATAGGTGCGCTCTCGACAAGGACGGGAGGGGGGAGGGAAGACGAACGGGGGTGCGAAGAAAGGGCTTAACACAGGAGACATGGAAGACAGGATGGACGCGACGAAGATGTCGCGGAAGAAGCAGTCGCACAGCGACAGGATTGACGACCTGGGAGACACGGAACGGACCAATGAACCGCGGAGTCAACTTACGAGAAGCTGTCGTAAGAGGAAGGTTGCGAGTGGAAAGCCACACTCTCTGGCCGCAACAATACCTTGGACTCTTAATCCTGCGTTTATTGGCGGCTCTCACAGTCTGTGCCCTGTAACGGCAAAGTGCAGACCTCACCCTCCTCCAGGTGCGCTCACAACGTTGGACAAACGCTTGAGCGGAGGGAACGCTGGACTCGGCAAGCTGGGATGATAACAGAGGAGGCTGGTAACCCAGACTACTCTGAAACGGAGATAACCCGGTAGCAGACGAAGGAAGCGAATTGTGAGCGTATTCTGCCCAGGGGAGCTGTTCTGCCCAAGACGCAGGGTTTCTGAAAGAAAGGCTGCGTAGTATGCGACCAATCGTCTGATTGGCCCTCTCTGCTTGACCGTTAGACTGGGGATGAAACCCGGAAGAGAGACTGACGGACGCACCAATCAAACGACAGAACTCCCTCCAAAACTGTGACGTGAATTGCGGGCCTCTGTCTGAAACGGCGTCTAACGGGAGGCCATGAATTCTGAATACATTCTCGATAATGATTTGTGCCGTCTCCTTAGCGGAAGGAAGTTTAGCGAGGGGAATGAAATGTGCCGCCTTAGAGAACCTATCGACAACCGTAAGAATCACAGTCTTCCCCGCAGACAAAGGCAGACCGGTAATGAAGTCTAGGGCGATGTGAGACCATGGTCGAGAAGGAATGGGAGCGGTCTGAGACGACCGGCAGGAGGAGAGTTACCCGACTTAGTCTGCGCGCAGTCCGAACAAGCAGCCACGAAACGGCGCGTGTCACGCTCCTGAGTCGGCCACCAAAAGCGCTGGCGAATAGACGCAAGAGTGCCTCGAACACCGGGATGACCAGCTAACTTGGCAGAGTGAGCCCACTGAAGAACAGCCAGACGAGTGGAAACAGGAACGAAAAGGAGGTTACTAGGACAAGCGCGCGGCGACGCAGTGTGCGTGAGTGCTTGCTTAACCTGTCTTTCAATTCCCCAGACTGTTAACCCGACAACACGCCCATAAGGAAGAATCCCCTCGGGATCAGTAGAAGCCACAGAAGAACTAAACAGACGGGATAAGGCATCAGGCTTGGTGTTCTTGCTACCCGGACGGTAAGAAATCACAAACTCGAAACGAGCGAAAAACAACGCCCAACGAGCTTGACGGGCATTAAGTCGTTTGGCAGAACGGATGTACTCAAGGTTCTTATGGTCTGTCCAAACGACAAAAGGAACGGTCGCCCCCTCCAACCACTGTCGCCATTCGCCTAGGGCTAAGCGGATGGCGAGCAGTTCACGGTTACCCACATCATAGTTGCGCTCAGATGGCGACAGGCGATGAGAAAATAAGCGCAAGGATGAACCTTATCGTCAGACTGGAAGCGCTGGGATAGAATGGCTCCCACGCCTACCTCTGAAGCGTCAACCTCGACAATGAATTGTCTAGTGACGTCAGGAGTAACGAGGATAGGAGCGGACGTAAAACGTTCTTTTAGAAGATCAAAAGCTCCCTGGGCGGAACCGGACCACTTAAAACACGTCTTGACAGAAGTAAGAGCTGTGAGAGGGGCAGCAACTTGACCGAAATTACGAATGAAACGCCGATAGAAATTAGCGAAACCTAAAAAGCGCTGCAACTCGACACGTGACCTTGGAACGGGCCAATCACTGACAGCTTGGACCTTAGCGGAATCCATCTGAATGCCTTCAGCGGAAATAACGGAACCGAGAAAAGTAACGGAGGAGACATGAAAAGAGCACTTCTCAGACTTTACGTAGAGACAATTCTCTAAAAGGCGCTGTAGAACACGTCGAACGTGCTGAACATGAATCTCGAGTGACGGAGAAAAAAATCAGGATATCGTCAAGATAGACAAAAACAAAGATGTTCAGCATGTCTCTCAGAACATCATTAACTAATGCCTGAAAAACAGCTGGCGCATTGGCGAGACCAAACGGCAGAACCCGGTACTCAAAATGCCCTAACGGAGTGTTAAACGCCGTTTTCCACTCGTCCCCTCTCTGATGCGCACGAGATGGTAAGCGTTACGAAGGTCCAACTTAGTAAAGCACCTGGCTCCCTGCAGAATCTCGAAGGCTGATGACATAAGGGGAAGCGGATAACGATTCTTAACCGTTATGTCATTCAGCCCTCGATAATCCACGCAGGGGCGCAGAGTACCGTCCTTCTTCTTAACAAAAAAGAACCCCGCCCCGGCCGGAGAGGAAGAAGGCACTATGGTACCGGCGTCAAGAGACACAGACAAATAATCCTCGAGAGCCTTACGTTCGGGAGCCGACAGAGAGTATAGTCTACCCCGAGGAGGAGTGGTCCCCGGAAGGAGATCAATACTACAATCATACGACCGGTGAGGAGGAAGGGAGTTGGCTCGGGACCGACTGAAGACCGTGCGCAGATCATGATATTCCTCCGGCACTCCTGTCAAATCGCCAGGTTCCTCCTGAGAAGTAGGGACAGAAGAAACGGGAGGGATGGCAGACATTAAACACTTCACATGACAAGAAACGTTCCAGGATAGGATAGAATTACTAGACCAATTAATAGAAGGATTATGACATACTAGCCAGGGATGACCCAAAACAACAGGTGTAAACGGTGAACGAAAAATCAAAAAAGAAATAGTCTCACTGTGGTTACCAGATACTGTGAGGGTTAAAGGTAGTGTCTCAAATCTGATACTGGGAAGATGACTACCATCTAAGGCGAACATGGGCGTAGGCTTCTCTAACTCTCTGAAAGGAATGTCATGTTTCCGAACCCATGCTTCGTCCATGAAACAACCCTCAGCCCCAGAGTCTATCAAGGCACTACATGTAGCACCCGAACCGGTCCAGCGTAGATGGACCGACAAAGTAGTACAGGATCTTGATGGAGAGACTTGAGTAGTTGCGCTCACCTGTAGCCCTCCGCTTACAGATGAGCTCTGGCTTTTACTGGACATGAATTAACAAAATGTCCAGCAACTCCGCAATAGAGGCACAGGCGGTTGGTGATCCTCCGTTCCCTCTCCTTAGTCGAGATGCGAATCCCTCCCAGCTGCATGGGCTCAGACTCTGAGCCAGAGGAGGGAGATGGTTGCGATGCGGAGCAGGGAAACACCGTTGATGCGAGCTCTCTTCCACGAGCCCGGTGACGAAGATCTACCCGTCGTTCTATGCGGATGGCGAGAGCAATCAAAGAGTCCACATCTGAAGGAACCTCCCGGGAGAGAATCTCATCCTTAACCACTGCGTGGAGTCCCTCCAGAAAACGAGCGAGCAGCGCCGGCTCGTTCCACTCACTAGAGGCAGCAAGAGTGCGAAACTCAATAGAATAATCCGTTATGGACCGTTCACCTTGGCATAAGGAAGCCAGGGCCCTAGAAGCCTCCCTACCAAAAACTGAACGGTCAAAAACCCGAATCATCTCCTCTTTAAAGTTCTGGAACTTGTTAGAGCAATCAGCCCTTGCCTCCCAGATAGCTGTGCCCCATTCTCAAGCCCGGCCAGTAAGGAGTGAAATGACGTAAGCAACCCGAGCTCTCTCTCTAGAGTATGTGTTGGGTTGGAGAGAGAACACAATCTCACACTGCGTGAGAAAGGAGCGGCACTCAGTGGGCTGCCCGGAGTAGCAAGGTGGGTTATTAACCCTAGGTTCTGGAGGCTCGGCAGGCCAGGAAGTAACAGGTGGCACGAGACGTAGACTCTGGAACTGTCCAGAGAGGTCGGAAACCTGAGCGGCCAGGTTCTCCACGGCATGGCGAGCAGCAGACAATTCCTGCTCGTGTCTGCCGAGCATGGCTCCTTGGATCGCGACGGCAGTGTAACGAGCGTCTGAAGTCGCTGGGTCCATTCCTTGGTCGGTTCCTTCTGTCATGCAGGTGAAAGAGGACCCAAAAGCGACTTGGCGAAAACAGAGTCTTTAATCCAGTAAAGTAAATACAAACAAAAAACACAACTTTCACTCGAAATGACGAGGACAAACTGGAGACTCGATCTTGAACAGCAGGTGAACAGCAGGTTGCCTCGGGAAGGCACTTGAACCAGACAGACTCAGACACCTGCTCACCACGCAGCATCTGAGGAAAACACGACACGACAGGGCGATACACAAACACAGCACGGTGAATTCTAGACAAGGAACCGACAGGACAGGAACGGAACACAAAGGAAGAAATAGGGACTCTAATCAGGGGAAAGGATCGGGAACAGGTGTGGGAAGACTAAATGATTGATTAGGGGAATAGGAACAGCTGGGAGCAGGAACGGAACGATAGAGAGAAGAGAGAGCGAGAGAGTGAGAGAGGGAGGGGGAGAGAGAGGGATAGAAAGAGGGAAAGAACCTAATAAGACCAGCAGAGGGAAACGAATAGAATGGGAAGCACAGGGACAAGACAAGATAATAAATGACAAAACATGACACATCGAGGAGAGCAGCCTTTTCTGTGTGTCCCATTGCTTTAGGACTTGGTCAGGTGGTTTATGCATGTCCCAGTTTAGGTCACCTAGCAGGACAAATTCAGACTTAGTGTAAGGGGCCAGGAGAGAGCTTGGGGCATTTAGGGTACAGGCCGGTGCTGATGGAGGACAATCGCACCCAGCAACAGTCAACAAAGAGCTATTTGAAAGTTTAATGCTAAAAACCAGCAAATCTAATTGTTTGGGGATATACTTGGTGGAGAAAACCAAGCACCGAAGGTGAACCTTGGTAAAGATTGCCACTTCCCCACCTTTGGAAGATCTGTCTTGCCGAAAAAGGTTACAACTAGAAAGGTTAACGTCAGTATTCAAAACACTCTTCCTTAACCACATCTAATGACCAACACATCTGGATTGGAGCTGTGAACCCATACTTCCAATTGATCCATTTTAGGTAATAAGCTTCTAGTGTTAACGTGCAGAAAACCCAGGCTTTTACGAGAGCAGAAATCAATGAAGCAGATATGAGAGCACAAGTCATAATTGGGGCTAGCAACAGTAGATCGGCCAGCGTGTACATGCACATTTCCAGATATCATAAACAGTAATACAATCAAGGCACCGCGTAGGACAAGGAGAGCTCTGCAGTGCTGATTTATGACATCTGAATGTGCATCAGATGGTAACAAGATCATATTGTACAGAAATTTCATCAGGTAACATGAATACAAAGCCAGCGAGAGGTGGTTAGAATAGAATGTGAGGCCAAAAGTCTGTGTAACCAATAGGGAGTCACAGTCCCAAGTGTGGGAACAAACATAGTCTGTCCCACGGTTGGGTGAAGAAAGGTTGTAATCAACAAAGCATGCAGTAGTCATGAGGCAAATAGCAAAATGCACAAGAAAAAAATAAAATATATAACGACTTTGGACTAGACGTTGTAAGTTCAGAGTCACACGCCCTAACAGTGCGTGTGTGCTGGAGGTGAGCGAAAGCTCGGGAGAGAGGGGGGAAGTGTGATGGGGGTACCTGTATCAGACAGGGTGAGACAGGTCAAAGCAGATGGTGAACAGATCGCCAGGTGGAATCCAAGCAGCACTGCAGCAGGCAACGATAGTAGGTGTCACACCCACTTGGGAGAAGCTTTTATTTCTGGAGGCAGATTTCTTGTAGACAACGCCAGTCTTTGAACAGCAGGAGGGGGCTTCAAAAACTCCTGCCATTTGTTGGGCCCAAAGGCCTCGACACCTTTTACTTCACACCTCAGTGCTCATTGAAGTTGTCTCTGGTCTGTCCTTGCAAGTCTGGCAGCTCAGTTCCAGGTTGGATGGTGTCATCAGGTCTCTGCTGTTTGCTTGCTAGAGCACCCTCCTTAAAGCTTGGAAAAAGGAAACCCTTGTAGCAGTAATCTCTCCAGCTAATTTTGGTCAAAATTGAGTTGTAGGTTTGGAGTTTTGATCTGATGCGATGGCTTTGCTGTGGAAGGTAACATCCTGCATATGTCCCTGCGGAAAAATCCAAGTTTATCGAACCACAAATCTATACTTTTGTATAAAAATAAAAAAAAAACATGTTGAAAAATGTGAGAGCTAACATGCATTCAGTCTCTGTTGACTGAATAATATTCAGGCACTTTCTAGCGTAAGAATCAGAAAATTCAAGCCTCTACAGTACCATATCTATAATCAGCGAAAATGCCTCAAATTCGCATTTCATACCGTACGAAAATAATATACAGGACCAGTCAAAAGTTTGGACACACCTGTTTATTCAATGGTTTTTCGTTATTTGTACTATTTTCTACATTGTAGAATAATAGTGAAAACATCAATACTATGAAATAAAAATTTGGCTGGTACTGTATATATGTATATACAGTTGAAGTCAGAAGTTTACATACACTTTAGCCAAATACATTTAACTCAGTTTTTCAACACTCCTGACATTTAATCAGAGTAAAAATTCCCCCTCTAAAACGGAACCCAAATCGTCTGTGTGCCTGCGCCATCTTGCGCAATTGTGCTTACATTTATTTGGTCCCCCCACACCAAACGCGATCACGACACACAGGTTAAAATATCAAAACAAACTCTGAACCAGTTATATTAATTTGGGAACTGTCACGCCCTGACCTTAGTGATCCTTTTTATGTCTCTATTTTGGTTTGGTAAGGGCGTGAGTTGGGGGTGGGCATTCTATGTTTTGTGTTTCTATGATTTTCTATTTCCATGTTTTGGCCGGGTATGATTCTCAATCAGGGACAGCTGTCTATCGTTGTCTCTGATTGGGAACCATACTTAGGTACCCTTTTTCCCACCATTGTTTGTGGGAAGTTGACTTTTGTTTATGGCACATAGCCTGTAGCATCACGTTTTTTTGTATGGTTTATTGTTTTTTTGTCGGCGTCATTCTTAAATAAAGTCAAATGTACGATCACCACGCTGCACCTTGGTCCTCATCCGTCAACAGCCGTAACAGGAACAGGTCGAAAAGCATTAAACATTTATGGCAATTTAGCTAGTTAGCTTGCACTTGCTAGCTAATTTGTCCTATTTACCTAGCTTGCTGTTGCTAGCTAATTTGTCCTGGGATATAAACATTGAGTTGTTATTTTACCTGAAATGCACAAGGTCCTCTACTCCGTAAATTAATCCACACATAAAATGGTCAACCGAATTGTTTCTATTCATCTCTCTCCTTCCAGGCTTTTTCTTCTCTTGACTTTATATTGCGATTGGCAACTTTCATAAATTTGGTGCTTTACCGCCACTGACCTCATTCGTCTTTCAGTCACCCAAGTGGGTATAACCAATGAGGAGATGGCACGTGGGTACCTGCTTCTACAAAACAATGAGGAGATGGGAGAGGCAGGACTTGCAGCGCGATTTGCGTCAGAAATAGAACTGACTCTATTTTAGCCCTAGGCAACGCAGATGCACGTTGGCATGCACGAGCAGTGTGGGTGCAATAATTGAATAACAGATTTCTAAATTTAGTTTGCATTTACGTGAAGCGAGCGGTGTGGTCAGCCTGTTAGGTCAGTTAGGATCACCACTTTATTTTAAGAATGTGATATGTCAGAATAATATTAGAGAGAATGATTTAATTCAGCTTTAATTTCTTTCATCACATTCCCAGTGGGTCAGAAGTTTACATACACGCAATTAGTATTTGGTAGCATTGCCTTTAAATTTTTTAACTTGGGTCAAACATTTCGGGTAGCCTTCCACAAGCTTCTCACAATAAATTGGGTGAATTTTGGCCCATTCCTCCAGACAGAGCTGGTGTTACTGAGTCAGGTTTGTAGGCCTCCTTGCTCGCACAGGCTTTTTCAGTTCTGCCCACAAATTTTCTATGGGATTGAGGTCATTGCTTTGTGATGGCTACTCCAATACCTTGACTTTGTTATCCTTAAGCCATTTTGCCACTAGTTTGCAAGTATGCTTGGGGTCATTGTCCATTTGGAAGACCCATTTGCGACCAATTTAAAAAAATCCCAATAGCTCTGGTTAAGACACTCACACATACGCGCAAAGGCCCACACAGGCACGCAGGCAGGCAGACACACACACACACCGTATCTGCAAGTAGTCTGTCTACAGCATAGCTTTTTGCTGGAACCACTCTGAACAGCAGAGCACAATATCCATATTCATGTGATATTTGCCGTAAGGCAATTGTGTCTCCTAAAATAGCATAAGGAGAGAAGGTCTCACACAGTGTATTCACATACGTGTGTGTGTGTGTGTGTGTGTGTGTGTGTGTGTGTGTGTGTGTGTGTGTGTGTGTGTGTGTGTGTGTGTGTGTGTGTGTGTGTGTGTGTGTGTGTGTGTGTGTGTGTGTGTGTGTGTGTGTGTGTGTGTGTGTGTGTGTGTGTGTGTGTGTGTGTGTGTGTGTGTGTGTGTGTTGGTGCCTGAGTGATGGAGCAAATGGAGCAGCTGCATCCCCACTTTCAAAATAGGGGTGCAAAACGTATGTTTTTTACACTTTTTTAAACTTTAATATTATCATGATCTATTGGGTAATTTGTCATTTTCAATTACTAGTAATGATTTGAGCGAGTATGTATCAAAATAGATATATCCATTTATATACGACTTAATAATTAACAGATTGGATGTTGCACCCCTCTGTGTCAAATATACAGTATACAAGTTCATTTAAAACATGTTCATGGTGACAGCACTTCAGACATAGGTGCCAAAAAATGTCCATGTTGGAAGAAAAGCGGAAAGGGTCAATTAATGTGCTTGATGAGAATACACTTTTTTCATGATTATTCTTTTCATGACTATTCTGTTTCTTCTCTTTTTGTTGTCAAATATGTAACTACAACTTATTTTTATTTTTATATATTTCAGAGAGTAGTCAATTCAAAATCTATTCCACGTTGATTCAATGTAATTTCGTTGAAATGATTTGGAAACAACGTTGATTCCACCAGTGTGTGCCCAGTGGGCTAGTCCTGTAACTACAGGCTACAGATTTGTTCAAATGTTAAACCCTTTAATTTTCTCTCATCTTAAAAAGGCTAGAGTCTCAAGGTAGGCTACAGTGGAAGGAATTTTATATGTGTGTTTGTAGCCCTTTCCTGAAGTCAAATGATGAAATTACCCTCATATCACCCTCATATACGTTTTCACTATTATTTTTCTGAACAATTGTCAATTTTAAATGCAAAAGTTTTGAATTTTTTTTTTTTTTGAATTTTAAAAGCAAACATTTTGAAGTTGACAGTTCTTGTTCAATGCCCTTCCAGATAACACTGCTATATTGATGAAGAAAATTATTAAAAGATAAATCTTAAAGTTCATCATATATCTCTGGAAAGCTGTTCATTGTGAGGTAATTAGATAATCAAGTCCTTGACCTATTGAATCTGTATTATCATTTTTATCTCTTTAAACTGCCTTCAGAAAACAACTAATGTCAGGTCATGACATTACCTTTAAATGATATATAATTGATTATGCTTTTAATTAATATCCCTGTTCATCATCCACATCTACCATATGAGCACCACCACTAATGTTGTACCATTATCTTAGAATGCTGGAAGACGACTGTAGAATTCCGTGGAAACAATTAGCCGGCCTCCACCCACATTAGACTGCTGCCCTACTCTGCATTCAGAAAGTATTCAGACCCATTGACTTTTTCTGTAAAGGTTTTCCTCCTCTTCGTCTGAAGAGGAGAGGCGAGAAGGATCGGAGGACCAATATACGGCGTGATAAGTGTCCATGGTTCTTTTAATAAGAAATACTCAACATGAACATAACTGAATACAAAAACAATAAACGTGGAACGAACTAAAAGCAAAACAGTACCGTGTGGTGAAAAACACAGACACGGAAACAAACACCCACAAACACACAGTGAAATACAGGCTAAGTATGATTCTCAATCAGAGACAATTAATGACACCTGCCTCTGATTGAGAACCATACAAGGCCGAAACATAGAAATCCCAAAATCATTGAAAAACAAACAGACTGCCCACCCCAAGTCACGCCCTGACCATACTAAATAATGACAAAACAAAGGAAATAAAGGTCAGAATGTGACATTTTCCACATTTTGTTACAATCTACACACAATACCCCTTAATGTCAAAACAAAAACAGGGGTCTGAATACTTTCTGAATAATGCACTTGAATTACTTTAATAGTGGAATCAAATTGTATTTGTCACATACACGTGTTTAGCAGATGTTATTGTGGGTGTAGCCAAATGGTTGTGTTTCTTGCTCCGACAGTGCAGTAATGTCTAACAAGTAATATCTAACAATTTCACAACAATACACACATTATACACAAATCTAAAGTAAAGGAATGGAATTAAGAATATCTAAATATTTGGGCGAGCAGTGTCAGCACAGCATAGACTAACATACAGTGGAAAAGGATAGAATACAGTACATATGAGATGAGTAATGCAAAATATGTAAACATTATTAAAGTGGGTGGCTACCGCCTAGTGGTTAGAGAGTTGGACAAGTAACCGAAAGGTTGCAAGATCGAATCCCCGAGCTGACAAGGTAAAAATCTGTTGTTCTGCCCCTGGGCAAGGCAGTTAACCCACTGTTCCTAGGCCATCATTGAAAATTAGAATTTGTTCTTAACTGACTTGCCAAATTAAATAAAGGTAAAATAAAAAATGACTAGTGTTCCATTATTAAAGTGGCCAGTTATTTCAAGTCTATTCATTTAGGGCAGCAGTCTCTAATGTGCTAGTGATGGCTATTTAACAGTCTGATTGCCTTGAGATAGAAGCTGTTGCTCGGTCCCTGCTTTTATGCACCTGTACTGACCTTACCTTCTGGATGATAGCGGGGTGAACAGGCAGTGGCTTGGGTGGTTGTTGTCCTTGATTATATTTTTGGCCTTCCTGTGACATCGGGTGCTGTATGTGTCCTGGAGGGCAGGTAGTCTGCCCCCAGTGATGTGTTGCGCAGACCGCACCACCTTCTTTAGTTTAGTTTATTAATTTGACCATTTAAAAAACAAGCACACATAAAACTTGAAAAAGCCATACATGCACATTAATGAAATCGAGGATAACACACAATAAGGTATGTGACTTATTTCCATTGTGGTCCTCATGAGACAAGATGGCTAGACAAGATTGAACACAGTATGGCAATGAAATAATAAAACTAAAACAGAGAAGAAGAACATCTAACATCTTTATTTTAAAGCTGCCCAGAGAGGATTTAGTTTTTATGGGCAAAGGCAACTCAATCCATTCTGAGGCTCCAGTATACAAGAATGTACCTTTCTCAGCATTACTCCTGAACCTGTATAAGCACACATCAGCAACACCTGATCTGGTGCTGTGATTGTGTGCATCCCTAACACGACGAAAGTCAACACTTAGATATCTGGGCACAGGACCATAAATACTCCTGTAAACCAAACCTAGTCTAATCTGGGACACCTTAGACTCAACAGGCAGCCAGTTTAATTCCAGAAAGCAGCTCCTGCCTATGTGAGTACATGGATTCACCTTGAATACTACCATGATCAACTTATTCTGGGCTATCTGGAGCTTCCCCTTCATAAGTTTAGATAAAATCCCAAAACAAAAAGCACTAAGTTGGAGATCCCTACGGTTACGGTGATGCAGTTGCCATACCAGGCGGTTATACAGCCCAACAAGATGTTCTCAATTTTTCATCTGTAAAAGTTTGTTTTTTGTTTTGAGGGCTTATCTAAACTTATATACACTGCTCAAAAAAATAAAGGGAACACTTAAACAACACAATGTAACTCCAAGTCAATCACACTTCTGTGAAATCAAACTGTCCACTTAGGAAGCAACACTGATTGACAATAAATTTCACATGCTGTTGTGCAAATGGAATAGACAACAGGTGGAAATTATAGGCAATTAGCAAGACACCCCTATTAAAGGAGTGATTCTGCAGGTGGTGACCACAGACCACTTCTCAATTCCTATGCTTCCTGGCTGATGTTTTGGTCACTTTTGAATGCTGGCGGTGCTTTCACTCTAGTGGTAGCATGAGACGGAGTCTACAACCCACACAAGTGGCTCGGGTAGTGCAGCTCATCCAGGATGGCACATCAATGCGAGCTGTGGCAAGAAGGTTTTCTGTGTCTGTCAGCATAGTGTCCAGAGCATGGAGGCACTACCAGGAGACAGGCCAGTACATCAGGAGACTTGGAGGAGGCCGTAGGAGGGCAACAACCCAGCAGCAGGACCGCTGCCTCCGCCTTTGTGAAAGGAGGAGCAGGAGGAGCACTGCCAGAGCCCTGCAAAATGACCTCCAGCAGGCCACAAATGTACATGTGTCTGCTCAAATGGTCAGAAACAGACTCCATGAGGGTGGTATGAGGGCCCGACGTCCACAGGTGGGGGTTGTGCTAAGAGCCCAACACCGTGCAGGACGGTTGGCATTTGCCAGAGAACACCAAGATTGGCAAATTCGCCACTGGCACCCTGTGCTCTTCACAGATGAAAGCAGGTTCACACTGAGCACATGTGACAAATGTGACAGAGTCTGAAGATGCCGTGGAGAACGTTCTGCTGCCTGAAACATCCTCCAGCATGACCGGTTTGGCGGTGGGTCAGTCATGGTGTGGGGTGGCATTTCTTTGGGGGGCCGCACAGCCCTCCATGTGCTCGCCAGAGGCAGCCTGACTGCCACTAGGTACCGAGATGAGATCCTCAGACCCCTTGTGAGACCATCGCTGGTGCGGTTGGCCCTGGGTTCCTCCTAATGTAAGACAATGCTAGGCCTCATGTGGCTGGAGTGTGTCAGCAGTTCCTGGAAGAGGAAGGCATTGATGCTATGGACTGGCCCGCCCATTCCCCAGACCTGAATCCAATTGAGCACATCTGGTACATCATGTCTCGCTCCATCCACCAACACCACGTTGCACCACAGACTGTCCAGAAGTTGGCGGATGCTTTAGTCCAGGTCTGGGAGGAGATCCATCAGGAGACCATCTGCCACCTCACCAGGAGCATGCCCAGGCATTGTAGGGAGGTCATACAGGCACGTGGAGGCCACACACACTACTGAGCCTCATTTTGACTTGTTTTAAGGACATTACATCAAAGTTGGATCAGCCTGTAGTGTGGTTTTCCACTTTCATTTTGAGTGTGACTCCAAATCCAGACCTCCATGGGTTGATACATTTGATTTACATTGATAATTTTTGTGTGATTCTGTTGTCAGCACATTCAACTATGGAAAGAAAAAAGTATTTAATAAGAATATTTCATTCATTCAGATCTAGGATGGGTTATTTTAGTCTTCCCTTTATTTTTTGAGCAGTGTATATATATATATGTATATATATACGTACTCCGGACACCAACATTAATCGTCCTAATATTTATATATTTCTTAATTCCATTCTTTTACTTATAGATCTGTGTGTATTGTTGGAGCTAGGAACACAAGCACTTCGTTACACCTGCAATAACATCTGCTAAATATCTGTCATAAAGTGCCTTACAGAAACCCAGCCTAAAATCCCAAACTGCAAGGAATGCAGATGTAGAAGCACGGTTGCTAGGAAAAACTCCCTAGAAAGACAGGAACCTAGGAAGAAACCTAGTGAGGAACCAGGCTCTGAGTGGTGGCCAGTTCTCTTCTGGCTGTGCATGGTGGAGATTATAACAGTACATGGCCAAGATGTTCAAACTTTTGTGGATGACCAGTAGGGTCAAATAATAATAATCACAGTGGTTGTAGAGGGTGCAACAGGTCAGCACCTCAGGAGTAAATGTCAGTTGGCTTTCATAGCCGATCATTAGAAACAGCAGGTATGGTAGAGAGAGAGAGTCGAAAACAGCAGGTCCGGAACAATGTAGCACGTCCGGTGAACAGGTCAGGGTTCCATAGCCACAGGCAGAACAGTTGAAACTGGAGCAGCATCAGGTGGACTGGGGTGGACTGGGGACAGCAGGTGGACTGGGGACAGCAAGGAGTCATCAGGCCAGGTAGTCCTGAAGCATGGTCCTAGGGCTCAAGTCCTCCAGAGAGAAAGAGAGAGTTAGAGGGAGCATACTTAAATAAGGATAAGACCGAAGAAATACTCTAGATATAACAGACTGATCCTAGACCACCGACACATAACCTATTGCAGCATAAATACTGGAGGCTGAGGCAGGAGGGGTCGGGAGACACTGTGGCCGCTGTCCGACGATACCCCCGGACAGGGCCAACCAGGCAGGATATAACCCCACCCACTTTGCCAAAGCACAGCTCCCACACCACTAGAGATATATCTTCAAGCCACCAACTTACTACTCTGAGACAAGGCAGAGTATAAGCCAACCCGGACAGGAAGATCACGTAGGTGACTCAACCTACTCAAGTGACGCACCCCTCCTAGGGACGGCATGGAAGAGCACCGGGTAAGCCAGTGACTCAGCCCCCGTAATAGGATTAGAGGCAGAAAATTCAAATGACACCTGCATCTCTAGTTATAGCCACCGAAAAACGATATAAGGGGAAAAAGTCATCACTCACCCATTCCTCCAATGAAATGCGTTGAGCGTTGGGCTAGTAACCAAAAGGTTGCAATTTCGAATTCCCGAGCTGACAAGGTACAAATCTGTCGTTGTGCCCCTGAACAAGGCAGTTAACCCACTATTCCTAGGCAGTCATTGAAAATAAGAATTTGTTCTTAACTGACTTGCCTAGTTAAATAAATAAAAAGGAAAAAAATATCCTCCCAGCACCTAGCTAACATTAGGCTCAATGTTTTTAGCTTGCTAAATAACATTTAATAGCTACATAATTAGATTTGCTAGCCCAGGGTTGTTAAATTCAATCAGCACGGGCCATATTGAAAAAAACATAACGAGTTCGCGGGCCGGACATAGCCTATTTGCTTTTACAAAAAAAGTGCAACTGCGACCCAAACTGCCCTTGTAGTGTCCACTTATGTACATAGGATGCTTTTGCTGCTATGGTTGCTGATGTGCATAATATGCTGCGACCCTAATCAAAATGTATAGAACAACTCCAAATGACAAAAACTTAGCTATAGGTTGTTGTAACATTTAAACTAAAACTTGTTTTTCTTTGTTTTGCACTGCATGGGTCACCAGTGCGGTTGAATGCAGCATTGCTGTATGGTGCACTCAAAATGCCTTGTGGTTGAGTTGCCAACCTAGGCTACTGCTCAAATGTAGCTGTAATAGGTCGACATGCTTCTCCTTTGCATGGTGTTTTGTTGCAGGTTTAGTTTTCTGGTTATTCATTGTCAAGCTTAAACCAAGGTCAGACTGCAAAATCTTAGTAGCCTAGCTAGGACTGTGGCAGGTCTGTAGGCCTACACATTCTCTCCAACGGTACACTGTAAACAGGACATACGAAAGCAGCGCAATTGAAGTTGAATTCACTGATGCCAGCCCATCAGACTGGAATTTCATAAAATATTCGACTCAACTGTTGACAAATTTATACTCTCTTGTAACTTCAAGTATTTTCCACCATAATTTGCAAATAAATTCATAAAAAATTGTACAATGTGATTTTCTGGATTTTTTCCCTAATTTTGTCTGTCATAGTTGAAGTGTACCGATGATGAAAATTACAGGCCTCTCTCATTTAAGTGGGAGAACTTGCACAATACACCACCCGATGTCACAGGAAGGCCATAAAGATCATCAAGGACAACAACCACCCGAGCCACTGCCTGTTCACCCCGCTATCATCCAGAAGGCGAGGTCAGTACAGGTGCATCAAAGCTGGGACCGAGAGACTGAAAAACAGCTTCTATCTCAAGGCCATCAGACTGTTAAACAGCCACCACTAACATTGAGTGGCTGCTGCCAACACACTGACTCAACTCCAGCCACTTTAATAATGGGAATTGATGGGAATTGATGTAAAATATATCACTAGCCTCTTTAAACAATGCTACTTAATATAATGTTTACATACCCTACATTATTAATCTCATATGTATACGTATATACTGTACTCTATATCATCTAATGCATCTTTATGTAATACATGTATCACTAGCCACTTTAAACTATGCCACATTGTTTACATACCCTACATTACTCATCTCATATGTATATACTGTACTCGATACCATCTACTGCATCTTGCCTATGCCGCTCTGTACCATCAATCATTCATATATCTTTATGTACATATTCTTTATCCCTTTACACTTGTGTGTATAAGGTAGTAGTTTTGAAATTGTTAGTTAGATTACTCGTTGGTTATTACTGCATTGTCGGAACTAGAAGCACAAGCATTTCGCTACACTCGCATTAACATTTGCTAATCATGTGTATGTGACAAATACATTTGATTTGATTTGATATGATTTTGACTAAATACATTTTTGCCCCACTGTATTTGAAAATGTGTACATTGGTCAGTCTAACATTGCGTTTTATTCTGTCATTGAAATAATTGTATTTCCAATTACCACGTAATTTACAGTTTGTCTGCCTTCAGTTTTCCATGTGGACCAATTTATCTGTGAATTCTGAAAAGCTATCCAATGATTGTTCCATAGGGGTCCTTGTCCTTTCCAACAACAACAAAAATATATAATTTTAAAGGTAATTTGATTACCTTTCAGAACCACTTGACAGGGTTTCCTTTTTAAAGCAACTTTAACAGGTAATTCTGATATAGGTCGAAGGTCAAAATTATGTTGTCCTGAACAATCTGAAAATGAGTCTAATAGCTGTGAATATAAGCTTTCAAATAACATATGACTACAGGGTACAGTGCATTTGGAAAGTATTCAGACCCATTGACTTATTTCACATTTTGTTACGTTACAGCCTTTTTCTAAAATGGGTTGAATAGTTTTTTTTATTCTCATCAGTCGACACACAAAACCCCATAATGACAAAGCAATAACAGGGTTTTAGACATTTTTGTAAATGTATTAAAAATAACACAATTACATAACTATTCAGACCCTTTGTTGAAGAACCTTTGGCAGCGAATACACCGGTATTTGGTGAGTTTCTCACATTCTTCCCTGCAGATCCTCTCAAGCACTGTCAGGTTCAGGTTGGATGGGGAGAGTCGCTGCACAGCTATTTTCAGGTCTCTCCAGAGATGCAAGATTGGGTTCAAGTCCGGGCTCTGGCTGGGCACTCAAGGACATTCAAAGACTTGTCGCGAAGCCACTCCTGCGTTGTCTCGGCTGTGTGCTTAGGGTTGTTGTCCTGTTGGAAGGTGAACCTTCGCCCCAGTCTGAGGTCCTGAGCGCTCTGGAGCAGGTTTTCATCAAGGATCTCTCTGTACTTCACTCCGTTCGTCTTTTCCTCGATCCTGACCCGTCTCCCAGTTCTTGCCGCTGAAAAACATCCCCACAGAACGATGCTACCACCACCATGCTTCACCATAGGGATGGTGCCAGGTTTCCTCCAGACGTGACACTTGGCATTCAGGCATCTTGTTTTCATGGTCTGAGAGTCCTTTAGGTGCCTTTTGGCAAACTCCAAGCGGGCTATCATGTGCTTTTTACTGAGGAATGGCTTCCATCTGGCCACTCTACCATAATGACTGGATTGGTGGAGTGCTGCAGAGCTAGTTGCCCATCTGGAAGGTTCACCCATCTACACAGAGGAACTCTGGAGCTCTTCAGAGTAACCTTTGGGTTCTTAGTTACCTCCCTGACCATGGACCTTCTCCCCCGATTGCTCAGTTTGACCGGGAAGCCAGCTCTAGGAAGAGGCATGGTGTTTCCAAACTTCTTCCATTTAAGAATGATATAGGCCACTGTTTTCTTGGAGACCATCAATGCTGCAGAAAGTTTTTGGTATCCTTCCCCAGATCTGTGCCTAGACACAATCCTGTCTCTGAGCTCTACAGACAATTCCTTTGACCTCATGGCTTGGCATTTGCTTTGAAATGCACTGTCAATTGTGGGACCTTATATAGGAGGGCCTGTTGTCCGGGCCTCTGGCAGTCTCTACAGGGTTCGATTCTTGGGCCGGATCTCTTCTCTGTATACATCAATGATGGCGCTCTTGCTGCTGGAGAGTCTCTGATCCACCTCTACGCAGACGACACCATTCTGTATACTTCTGGCCCTTCTTTGGAAACTGTGTTTACCAACCCTCCAGACTAGCTTCAATGCCATACAACTCTCCTTCCGTGGCCTCCAACTGCTCTTAAATACAAGTAAAACTAAATGCATGCTTAGTTTCGCTATACTCGCTATATTTCGCAACCCTCGCTACTCTCGCATTAACATCTGCTAACCATGTGTATGTGACAAATAAAAATTTGATTTGATGCTTTTCAACCGATCGCTGCCTGCACCTGCCCGCCCGTCCAACATCACTACTCTGGACGGTTCTGACTTAGAATATGTGGACAACTACAAATACCTAGGTGTCTGGTTAGACTGTAAACTCTCCTTCCAGACTCGCATCAAACATCTCCAATCCAAAGTTAAATCTAGAATTGGCTTCCTATTTCGCAAAAACAAGGCATCCTTCACTCATGCTGCCAAACATACCCTCGTAAAAATGACCATCCTACCGATCCTCTACTTCGGCCATGTCATTTACAAAATAGCCTCCAATACGCTACTCAATAAATTGGATGCAGTCTATCACACTGCCATCCGTCTGTCACCAAAGCCCCATATACTACCCGCCACTGTACGATCTCGTTGGCTGGCCCTCACTTCTTACTCGTCGCCAAACCCACTGGCTCCAGGTCATCTACAAAACCTTGCTAGGTTTTAAGTCCCCCTTATCCCAGCTCGTTGGTCACCAATGCAGCACCCACCTGTAGCACGCGCTCCAGCAGGTATATCTCTCTGGTCACCCCCAAAACCAATTCCTCCTTTGGCCACCTCTCCTTCCAGTTCTCTGCTGCCACTGACTGGAACGAACTTCAACATTCTCTGAAACTGGAAACACTTATCTCCCTCACTAGCTTTAAGCACCAGCTGTCAGAGCAGCTCACAGATTACTGCACCTGTACATAGCCCATCTATAATTTAGCCCAAACAACTACCACTTCCCCTACTGTATTTATTTATTTTGCTCCTTTACACCCCATTATTTCTATTTCTAATTTGCACATTTTTCTACTGCAAATCTACCATTCCAGTGTTTTACTTGCTATATTGTATTTACTTCGCCACCACAGCCTTTTTAAAAACATTTTACCTCCCTTATCCCACCTCATTTGCTCACATTGTATATAGACTTGTTTATACTGTATTATTGACTGTATATTTGTTTTACTCCACGTCTAACTCTGTGTTGTTGTATGTGTCAAACTGCTTTGCTTTATCTTGGCCAGGTCGCAATTGTAAATGAGAACTTGTTCTCAACTTGCCTACCTGGTTAAATAAAGGTGAAATCAAATCAAATAAATAGACAGGTGTGTGCCTTTCCAAATCATCTCCAATCAATTGAATTTACCACAGCTGGAGTCCAATCATCTTGTAGAAACATCTCAAGGATCAATGGAAACAGGATGCATCTGTGCTCAATTTTGAGCCTCATACCAATGGGTCTGAATACTTACACAAATGACATATTTATGTTTTTTATTTGTAATACATTTGAAAAAGTTTTTTAAAACCTGTTTTCACTTTGTCATTATGGGGTATTGTGTATAGATTTATGACATTTTGTATTTATTTAATCCATTTTATAATAAGACTGTAACATACAAAATGTGGAAAAGTGAAGGGGTATGAATACTTTACGAATGCACTGTATGTGTTAGCAATAACTTGTTGTTTCCTGACATTTTTGTCATAGGGTAAAATCCCTATGGGAAAAATGAATGGGAAGGTGTGATGAAAAAAGAGTGATAACACAGAGAAAGCTGTCATTGTTGTACTGCTATCACATATCTTCCAACTCTAGGGACATAGACCTTCAAGAAAATCACTATGAAACATTGTCTGCCCAGGTGAGTCTGACCAACCCCCCTGGCTCATGGACAATAGCAGGGTTCCCCAAATGGTGACCTGCGGGCCGAATTTGGCCGAAGGGTTATTTTATATGGCTTCGGAGCAAAATGTTTATTGTATGGTATATATTTTTTTCTCTGTATTTTTTCTTTGATTGTTGGACATAAAAGACTAATACCAAGTGATTTTAATTTGGAAAATATTTTCCAAAGTATTCCCATGCATAAGAGAGAGATATATGTGATCATATACAAACGTAAGCAAGGTTTGAAATGATTGTTTTAGTCAAATATCTTATCTGTTTCGGCTTCATGGGATCAATTTAAAGTCACAAATTAATCATTTGTAATTATGTTCCGAACCCCTGACCTTCTGCTCAAGAAAAAAAAACCTGCCCACAGCTGAATCTAGTCTGTGATCTCTGGACTATAGGATATCTAGCTAAATATTTCTGTCCATAGAAATATGGAATACTAACCAGGAGAGGGCAGCATACACCAAGCTGCTGCTACTGCAGGCAACTTGCTGACCAAACATGGACCATACATGAATGATGCATTCAGTAAATATAAACTTGTATAAATACCATTGATTTGGAAAACAGAATAGCTTAATGCAAATCAATGTATAAACAAAGTGTACACATTATGCTAATATGGTCACCAAAACCAAAAGCATTGGCATCAAAACTCAAATGGTTTTTGAAGCCACGTAAATGTAAGATTGTATCTCTTCCTAATTCCATTAGCCTAAAATAACATTTCAATTACCATGCTCGTATGCATTCTCACACTAATGGTGCAACAGATCACTCCAAGGTCTCTACAGTTCATTTCCGACCAGCAGACAAAAGAACCTGCATGCCTGAAGCCATACTTTCAACCACACACGTATCCGTAATTAACTGCATGGAAACTGCAGCAGTCTTGTTGCAGTGAGTGAACAGCAGGAAGATATGTCAGCTTGGGAGATCAGCCATGAGGTCCAGGTAGTAACAGTGACTTTGTACCGCCACCGGGATGCTCCTCAGAATGATGCACTGCGATAAGCAATGAGGCAATGGCTTCATGCGTGCACTGTCAGGATACCTCAACAAGGGCACTAATTCATAAGCTGTGAACCTAATGACATGATGTCATACAATCAGTGGCACGGTAGTGACACAGTAGTGTCAACGTACAGTATATGGGCCAAGCTATACAACAAACAATGATCTGTCATATCTTTTGTATCTCACTAATGTACCTGTGTATCATCCTTTTTTTGCCAACAGAACCATTTGACCCAATTTCTTTTGATAGCCAAATGGAGTACACCGCTGCTTTACACTATAATGGCAGTGTGGACCTCATTCCATTGAGCAGTGGCTTGGTAGTGACAAAGCATTCTGTGGGTGTGTTTCCACTGCCAGGGAGCATGTTTTTCCCTAATTAGCTTAGGTTTAGACAGCATGTGTGGCAATTACAGACAAACTGCCACACAGGCATACTGTAATTAAGTCAGAAATGCCTGTTGAGATGCCAGCAGCTTCCCAATGCTGTGAGATTCCTGCTTCCATGGGACCAGCTCCATGGTTTTCCACCCTCAAGATAGACAGAATGTCAGCTCTGATTAAATCAAAAGAGACGTGTACAAACACCCCCGTACAGCTAAGGCTTTGTAAAGCACCTTCTGTACCATGCTTTTAAATAGAAGCCCTGACCTTGATGAGTGAAATCCAATACACAAACACATTTATTCAGTATTGGGTGAAGGAATCACACTTTCACACTAATACAGGCACATGCATACTGTCAGGTATAAAAAGACACACACCAGTGACCACTCACATGTATGTCCATATGCACCCTCACAGATAATGAAAAACAAACTTTTTGACCTTTGAATCTGGCATCAACATGATATCAAACACAGAAACCCAACAGAAGACAATGTGTGTCTCTGTGCAATTTTATTATGTACATTTTGGTGGGGCAAAAAATATTTTTTGGGGAGATGCATGCCAGCAAAGCCACTACACAACACAACACTAAACTATACATTAATTGCACTATAATGGTGACAAACGGTGCCCACAAATTGTTAGGACCTCCATAAAGCTTTACCAACAGCAGAGCTTTCTTTTCAGCTCCATGGAGTGAATCCTTACCACTGCTACACCTGGCTATCAGCGGAGCCTTGTCTGCCAGCAAACCGTTCATTCAGCCTTATTTACTGCCTTTAAAAAAGTGTAACTGATATAGCTGGCTTGCTTAAACAAATGTGGTTTCTACTTCAATTGAGGTGTACAAATTATGGCATATGGGGACGACAAGCAGATAAGTGGTAATCCGTAATTTTGATTAAGACATTAATGAGCGAGCTGGGACGGACGGAGTCAATATAACTATTTGTTTAGCACTTTTGAAATGTACAGCGACAGAATTCAGAACAGAATAATTTTGCACGCCCAATTTTTCAGTTTTTGATTTGTTAAAAAAGTTTGAAATATCCAATAAATGTCGTTCCAATTCATGATTGTGTCCCACTTGTTGTTGATTCTTCACAAAAAATACAGTTTTATATCTTTATGTTTGAAGCCTGAAATGTGGCAAAAGGTCGCAAAGTTCAAGGGGGCCGAATACTTTCGCAAGGCACTGTACATATGTCCCTGGCATATTACGTAATTTATGCAGCAGCATACAATACATGCTTGGACTCACCTTGTTGAGCTGTGCTCACTTGAACAGTAAGGTGGTGGTGCGGTCCTTGTGGGCAAACTTTGTCATCAAAGTCTGGCATTCTCCGGATTTATAGTGCTTTCAAGACAACTGGGAAAAAAAACAAGGTTGAATCATGACATCAGTGTTCTTCAGGTCAGAACTCTTGAAAGAGGCCGGAGTTCCGGGCTTGGAATTCCAAGTTGGATAACCATTCAAAACGTATTTTCCCAGTCGGAGCTCATTATTTCAGAGTTCCCAGTTGTCTTGAACTCACAAAAAGTTTGAGATTTCCCAGTTTCTAGTTGTGAAAGTGGCAGAAGTCATGCTGGATTGACAGCATGGCCAATGTATTCAACCTTTTCTGGCCCATGGTGTTTAATGTTTATCCTTTGAAGCTTGGAATAGAGACCCTTAAACACAGACTTTGACCACACACTCTCTCCACTGAATAGCAGGCTAGTGATTGCTTTGCAAAGTGTGCAGTCAGACACTGATTCCTTCTAAACCACTCATTGTTGAATTTGCGATTTCCAACTGTTGTGTAATGTTCATGTCCAATGGTCGATGAGCACCAATACATTTTCTTTATAACTCCTCTTCATAATTGATCTTCGTATCACAAGGATTGAAAAGGATTTGCCAATAGATTGTCCACTTGATTCATGATGATGACTGCTTGCTAACATTTATGATGTTGATGTCAGTCCAATCAAAGCTACTGTAGATATAACATGATTTGACGTTATTTTATCTGTGTCCAATGACCTTGAGCCTTCTTGGACGGGCACTTCTAATGTAACTCTATGGCAGCACCCAAGGGGCTTAAATTTTTAGGCTGAAACACCTGCATTTCTCAGGTTTCTTACTCAAGAAAGCAAAAAATGGTTTGTTTATATGTGGTTTTTTAAACTTTACATTGTTTGCAAACTGATTAATTCCAAAAACAACATGCTGTAAACAACTGCCCTCGCCACTGTGTGTATGTATATATATATATCAAAAAATATATTAGGGATTGGAAATAATACAGACAATTACATTGATATAGAATCCACAATCTATCTGCAATATTAAAGTTGATCTACCCCCTAAAGAAAAATATATATATATAATACAATGCTGTGTAAAAACCTGTCATGTTCTGTGTATGAAAAGTAGAGCAAATCAAGTGTATTATTGAACAATAACATAGCTGACTGACCCTAAGATGAGAATTGTGATGTTATTGTATTGCAAGTACACTATGTCATGGATCCCACAGCTGTTTGACCAAAGAATATAGTAATTAAAAAAGTCCTTAGTAAATGGATGGGGAATGCACTCTCTCCTTGGCCTTTAGTGAAATTACTATTCATCCACCGCTGGCCTATGTTTTGACTAACGTTACCTCGGAGTCTCATTAGCATGGCGTAACCACTCAGAGGAGCCCTCTCTGTAATACAAGACTGCGTGGGTGCACACAGCCCAACAGAAAAATAATAAGGCTTCGCTCATGTGTTTGAAACAAACTCTGGTAGCAACAAAAGGATAGGTTTTGCCTATTTTTGACATGTTTGACAGGTTAGGATTTCTGTAAACATGTAAGTTCTCAGTGAGTTATGAAAAAGAACAAGCTGCACTCTCATAACCACATACGAAATAAACATAGCCATAAAATTGATGCATGGATCATTGCACTAAACACAGTTTGAACTCACTACAGCAGTGATAGCTGGCAGCGCTGAGCTCTGATCTGAATCTCTGCTCTCCAGCCAGCATGCAAATATAGACCATACTGCCTGAGTGATGAAAGACTGATGCACAATCCAAAGCCCAGCTATCTGTGCTGGGTTTTCATCATCAAAATAGAACCAATGGAATATATTTTTTAGTATTGGCCCAACAGGTAGAACAGCTGGCATAAAACACTTGATTTCCAAGCTATTGAGAAAAGTACCAAGGCTTTGTGAATAGTGTTATCCAACTGCTTGCAAGTAATTTTAAGGCATACCTAACTACCTTACAGGACTAAATGACATACAGTAAGTAGTCTGCCATGAATTATCAAAGAGTAAGGAGGAGTGTAAAGACAGGATTCTCTCTATGCAGGGAGGGCTTTATGGATAACACATCCATAAGAGTTCAAGCAAAGCCTTAAAAGCTAAGGGCTGTAGAACAATTGTAAAACATGACACTGCAATTCATTTTTACCTACAGTGCATTCGGAAATATTCAGACGAGGTAACCAAGAACCTGAAGGTTACTCTGACAGAGCTCCAGAGTTCCTTTGTGTAGATGGGAGAACCTTCCAGAAGGATAACCATCTCTGCAGCACTCCACCAATCAGGCCATTATGGTAGAGTGGCCAAATGGAAGCCACTGCTCAGTAAAAGGCACATGACAGCCCGCTTGGAGTTTGCCAAAAGGCACCTAAAGGACTCTCAAACCATGAGAAACAAGATTCTCTAGACTGATGTAACCAAGTTTTGCCAAGCGTCACCAAGTGAATGCTAAGTGCCATGTCTGGAGGAAACCTGGTACCATGCCTACAGTGAAGCATGGTGGTGGCAGCATCATGCTGTGGGGATGTTTTTCAGCAGCAGGGACTGGGGGACGAGTCAGGATCGAGGGCAAGAATAAGGGAGCAAAGTACAGAGAGATCCTTGATGAAAACCTGCTCCAGAGCGCATAGGACCTCAGACTGGGGCAAAGGTTCACCTTCCAACAGGACACCGACCCTAAGAACACAGCCAAGGCAACTCAGGAGTGGGCCATGTGAGTGGCCCAGCCAGAGCCTGGACTTGAACCCGATCCAACATCTCTGGAGTGACCTGAATATAGCTGTGCAGTAATGATCCCCATCCAACCTGACATACGTATAAGGAAAAGGACAGTCTGTAAATGAAAGTTGGGCAGTGCACATTAAATCACATCATCCATGTCTTATGAATGGGATACTAGGTATCAGATCTTATACAACTATTAAGACAATGTTTTGATAACAACCATCAAAAACATAATCTCTGTTAAGAAACTTGGATAAATGTAAAAAGACAAGTTCATGTCAAGGACAAAAACTTGTAACATTGTTCCTAAACTAACACAGCATCTCACAGAATAGTCCTCTGTGGTTTGGAGGTCGAGAAGTGGATTCCAGTAAGTGGGACAGTTAAGATGACACAGACAGAGACCTAGATGTGTCTCACTTATTCTGCTGCTTCTGCCTCTCAGGGGACTGGATCAAAAGCTGCTGCCTCACCAATAGATTACCTGTAGGCAGAACATATTACTGATTGATAGGGCTGTACTTCAGTTTGAACCCCAAAAAAGTGTACTTTATTTATGAATTAGTAGGTCAGTTCAACATTAACAATGCTATGTCACAAAAATGTGAATGAATCCCACAGTGGTCCATAGCCTTGCTGGGAGGAATGTGTGTGTGTGTTTTAAAGTGGAATCATAGATTTAAAAAAATAATGAATGAGAGCAGTCATTCTCCAACATGTTAACATTTCAATCAAGAGATGACAACTATCTCTTGACTAATTCGATACAATTCTGATTCATATTTGGAGAAGGAACCTCATGCCCTCTTAGTTTGGGGAGATACAGTATGATGGGGTGTTTTGGTGCACCAGATTAAAAGCAGGCAGGAACAGGCATTATCTGTGTACGTGTCTAAATAAAAGGATATTGCACATGAAAGGCAGGATCTCCATGGTTTCCCCTTGGAGCTAGGCTTCGTTGCCATGGGAGCAAAAGGAGCCTTTGCAAGAGGGAAAAACACAGAAAGACAATGTGCTTGTCCCCCAGTCCAAAATCAATTACTTTATTGCAATTTCTTACATTATCCTTGATCTTTTAGCTGCTGGTCATCGTTTGTGAATTTTGCAATTGAAAATAAATTATGCCTGAAATTGTAATATGCATTTGAATATATTACGCATAAAAATACATGAATATTGTTTCACTTATAGCCTTGAGAATGAAGACATGAGATATGGAGGAAAAAAGTAGATTAAGTTGCTGTAAACCAAATCTACCGTAAACCAAATCTACCTCCACCAGAGAACACCAGATCACCCAACCAGCTCACATGATCCACTTACACGTCAGAGCTCTGTTGTCACACAGCGAGTCACTGTTTGCTCTCTACTTAATGGATATTAAGATAATATTGCGTAAGCCCATGAAATACAATCAACCTAGCAGGAAGGCAGCAGGCACCTTGCTCTATAGCATAAGTAGAATGGACCCTCAAACATACTGAAGGAATCAGGTCCTATTAGGTTGACTGAAAATACTGTTTGTGGACAAAATTGCATATTATGAATGCATTTATGGTGCTCTCACTCACGTCATTGTGTATTCTATGACTTCCTATTAGCATGTATACTGTTAACAGCCAATGTATTTGGGAAGAGCTGTGTGGCAAAGTAGGGTGTTCCTGTTTATATAAGTTAGATCCATCTGAGAAGTCCAAGCTAGCTTTGTCTGTGGTTGTTATATTAGTTCCATTCAGGGCCTGATTGAGATGGCTATGGGCAATTTCATGGTAACAGAGTGATGCTGAGACTAAGATTTAACAATGTCCACAGAAATTGTTACAAAAACACATTTGCTTGAAGAACAGTGCAGATGCAAAGTTTTGCAACAGAATGACGGTTTGTGCTACAGTATTTGTGCCGTTAGTCTGTTACCAAACTTGCTGTGTTATGGTGGAATTGCCCCTATATAATGCAGCAGGGCAGGTACAGAAGCTTCCAGACACAACCAGTACATGCCAGACCAACATGCTTCAAGCAGCTTACTTTCCTACTGTACCTTCTGCTAACCACATAACGAGCTAGGTCAGAGGTCACCACGTTGTATTGTATCAAAGGCTATTTCTTCCTTTTCTATATCTGACTGTATACAGTATCTGTCGCTAGTAGGTGAAGAATAATGAGATTGTCTGTGCTGCCTTAGCTGAATGAGACCGCTCTTACTTATTGTGTATATGGCATTTCATTCTCCCCCATATGTATCGTAGTGAACTGAACTACATACAGTTGAAGTCAGAAGTTTACATACACTTTAGCCAAATACATTTAAACTCAGTTTTTCACAATTCCTGTAATTTAATCGTAGTAAAAATTCCCTGTCTTAGGTCAGTTAGGATCACCACTTAATTTTAAAAATGTGAAATGTCAGAATAATAGTAGAGAGAATGATTTAATTCAGCTTTTATTTCTTTCATCACATTCCCAGTGGGTCAGAGGTTTACATACACTCAATTAGTATTTGGTAGCATTGCCTTTAAATTGTTTAACTTGGGTCAAACGTTTCGGGTAGCCTTCCACAAGCTTCCCACAATAAATTGGGTGAATTTCTGCCCATTCCTCCTGACAGAGCAGGTGTAACTGAGTCAGTTTTGTAGGCCTCCTTGCTTGCACATGCTTTTTCAGTTCTACCCACAAATGTTCTAGGTGATTGAGGTCAGGGCTTTGTGATGGCCACTTCAATACATTGACTTTGTTTTCCTTAAGCCATTTTGCCACAAGTTTGGAAGTATGCTTGGGGTCATTGTCCATTTGGAAGACCCATTTGCAACCAAGTATTAACTTCCTGACTGATGTGACGTTGCTTCAATATATCCACATAATTGTCCATCCTCATGGTGCCATCTATTTTGTGAAGTGCACCAGTCCCTCCTGCAGCAAAGCACCCCCACAACATGATGCTGCCACCCCCATTCTTCATGGTTGGTGTGGTGTTCTTCGGCTTGCAAGCTTGCCCTTTTTCCTCCAAACATAACGATGGTCATTATGGCCAAACAGTTCTCTTTGTTTCATCAGACCAAAGGACATTTTTCAAAAAAGTACGATCTTTGTCCCCATGTGCAGTTCCAAACCATAGTCTGGCTTTTTTATGGCGGTTTTGGAGCAGAGCCTTCTTTCTTGGTGAGCGGTCTTTCAGGTTATGTCGATTATAGGACTTGTTTTACTGTGTAAATAGATACTTTTGTACCTGTTTCCTCCAGTATCTTCACACGGTCCTTTGCTGTTGTTCTGGGACTGATTTGCACTTTTTGCACCAAAGTACATTCATCTCTAAGAGACAGAACGCGTCTCCTTCCTGAGAGGTATGACGGCTGCACGGTCCCATGGTGTTTATACTTGCGTACTGTTGTTTGTACAGATGAATGTGGTACCTTCAGGCATTTGGAAATTGCTCCCAAGGATGAACCAGACTTCTGGAAGTCTACAATGTTTTTTCTGAGGTCTTGGCTGATTTCTTTAGATTTTCCCATGATGTCAAGCAAAGAGGCACTGAGTTTGAAGGTAGGCCTTGAAATACATCAATAGGTACACCTCCAATTGGCTCAAATGATGTCAATTCGCCTATCAGAAGCTTATAAAGCCATGACATAATTTTCTGGAATTTTCCAAGCTGTTTAAAAGCACAGTCAACTTAGTGTATGTAAACTTCTGACCCACTGCAATTGTGATACATTTAATTATAAATGAAATAATCTGTCTGTAAACAATTGTTGGAAAAATTCCTTGTGTCATTCACAAAGTAGATGTCCTAACCGACTTGCCAAAACTGTAGTTTTGTGAACAAGAAATTTGTGGAGTGGTTGAAAAACAAGTTATAATGACTCCAACCTAAGTGTATGGAAACCTCCGACTTCAACTGTATGACTGACATACTGTATCTGTATATAGCTGAATGCAACATAAGACCTGAGGTTTGCTATAGTACAAGGTTCATCATAGGAATTGGAGCATTTGAGGTCTCCTGAAGAATACTTTTTTACTATAAAATAAAAATAAAATGTTTTATGTTTTGTAAGGCTTCCATCAGTTCTGTGACACTGGAACAATCAATAAACAAGAGTTCAATTTAGTGCATCTGCTCTGTCTATGTAATCATGTCATAAACCTAAAAGAATGAATCGTCAATCCCCTCAACACTGACTCGACACAGCTCATACCATACACATTTTGGTTAGCTAAATCCTCATTCAGAACACACATGCTATCTCCTGTCTCTCCAGATGCAAATTAATTATTGGAGTGCCCCCCCAAATTAGCATCACTGCGGGCTGGCATGCTGTAGGTCCTCAGGCAGGCATTAGTGTGCGGTGACGTGGTACAGGCTCCGATGGCCACTCTGCATGACTGATCGTGTTTCAGCTCACAGGACGTGACGCAGGACCCTGACGCTCCTCTAATATTTATACCCCAGTAATTACTTCCAATGACTTAGCCTGAGTCTGGGCCCATGGATGGACTTTGGCAACCTTGATTTAGCCTGATTGTATCATAAACAGAGGGCCTACCTCTAACTCATGATAACAGTTATATCAGTGTGATTAAATTATCACCTCTAATCCTTTTTTTGTCACTAGCTAAAAATAGTGATTTTGTTTTTATTCACGATTTAATACCTTTTGATTTGGATCAGTTTTGGGTTAAATCTGCTTCTGTTACCACTGTACTACTCATGGGCATGGGAGAACAAAGTCCAGCAAGAGAGATTAAGTTGTCATTACATGATGCTGTGAAAGTCAGTTTAGCACCTCCTAGACCAGGAGTGGACCGTATTCCATCAATATGAAAAATAAATTGAGCCAAAACAGAGAAATGGACAGGGAAGGTTAGGGAGTCACAGAGATAATCAAAACGATTGTTGTGGGACACACATTTTTAAATGTAGAAAAACTGACATAGGATGTACCATTATCACTGTACTCAAGGTAAAAAATAATCAAATCCTTCTCAATCTCAGATAAATAAACTGTACTGCTAAGTTTTATACAGTTAAATGTAATACATATGATACATTTGTGACATTAACATTACATTTTTTTTTACAAAAAGTATTCAATGCAGTGATATGAGATCTGTATATAAAACATTTATATTTTATATTTTTGTCATTTAGCAGATGCTCTTATCCAAAACAATTTATAGTGAATGCATTTATCTTAAGATAGCTAGGTGAGACAACCACATATCAAATACAGGATACGAACGTTACATTCCAGCTACACAATGGATATATAGCTCTTTTAATTAAGAAATGCATGAAGGTACCCATAAAGCAATCATTTCTGGTGAAAAATAAACTTCTACATGTATTCCCATGGCAATCCTATGTTAATAAATAACAAAAATAAATACATGTTAATAAAATGATGTCATTGTTATCATCTCTCATCTCACCGCTAAATTTAAACCACCATATTTATTTGACTTGGATGTACAGTACCAGTCAAAAGTTTGGACACAATTACTCATTCACAGATTTTTCTTTATATTTACTATTTTCTACATTGTAGAATAATAGTGAAGACATCAAAACTATGAAATAACACATATTGAATCACGAAGTAACCAAAAAAGTGTTAAACCAATCAAAATATATTTTATATTTGAGATTCTTCAAAATAGCTACCCTTTGCCTTGATGACAGCTTTGCACACTCTTGGCATTCTCTCGACCAGCTTCAGCTGGAATGCTTTTTCAACAGTATTGAAGGAGTTCCCACATACACGTATGCTGAGCACTTGTTGGCTGCTTTTACTTCACTCTGCGGTCCGACTCATCCCAAACCATCTCAATTGGGTTGAGGTCTGGTGATTGTGGAGGCAAGGTCATCTGATGTAGCACTTTGAATGTATTAATCTAATGTAATTTATCAGAATTCCAGTAAAGCCTCATTTTACCCTTCCCTAGTGAGATTACAAATTCTTTGAAAGTAAAACTTGGAACCAAAACACATTACGTCACTGCAGTCTGCTTGCAATGTCCAATTCCAAAGTACAGTATATTTCCAAGGAAGTATTATTTATTATATAACGGGTGGGTGTAATCCTGAATGCTGATTGGTTGATTGGTGTCTATTCAGCAAGTACCACTGGCTAGATCTGTGACGTTAAAATGCCTATTTACTCTGTTCCATCTGACTGCGCAATACACTGTCTCATCAGCCCAGCCAGGCATCTTATAACATTTATCTCCACTATAAAAAGCATCTAGACATTATCTCACATTACTTTGAGACTAACATTTAGTTTTCAACAGCGGAGATTTGTATAAACCTTGACTATCCGACATTTTCAACATTGTTCCAATATTCAAATTCTATCTCCAACTGTCCCATAGTAAGGAACATGTTGGGAGTCGGGACGAGACATGCAGGCAGGTAGCGTTTCTCAGCCAGTCAAAATCATGAATCAGCCTACATAATTTTTTATGGATATATACAAAGAAATGTAAATTGAAAAAAGGTCAAATGAAATGAAGTGCAGCTAGTTTGCGTTCTTTCCAACCTCAGTTTGAAGTGATTGTGTTAGCTGACTAGATCCTCTAAAGAACAGTGTCCGGACGAGTGAGCACATTTTCTATGTCAGACAAAATCATGCCTCATTAGCTCCTTTTATGGATGTGTCCAAATAAATGTCACTAGAAAACAGTTTAAACAAATGCAAATGCAGCCACTATGTTGTTATTCTGGCGTGACTGTAAGTTACCCGTAGTTGGCTAGCTAGCAAGCAAGGGAAAATAACGTTGCCAGCCAGTATGGCAATGAAACATTTAGAAGAAACGACTGACACAGAACAAAAAGACTGAACGACTGTGTCGCGTCTCTGTCAAACTAACTGATAGAATGAATGAGAATCCGGCTTGGGTAGCATCCCTAGATTAGTGTTGGGAATATTATCTTGTGGAAGGATTAATAAGTATGAATAAATTAATCAAGATAATGTTTTTAATGCAAATATGTCAATTATTATTTTAGTATGTTGGTAACCCTCTGTATAAAAGTGATAATGCCCTAAAATCTGTTGTTTGAAGGACTTAATCTCGGATCTCATCTCTAACAACACCCGTGCTAATATATCCTCCAAACACTGACTTCTCTGGCATTATCATTTAAGTGGAATATATTTTGGCAAGATTAACAAAGTCTGATCAAACAGCATTTACGATAAGAAAGTAACACAGTATGGCTCTTTGTCTTCAAAGTCTTACAACAAGAGGTGAGGCTCTAAAATAGACATGTGAGATAAGGAATAGGAAGGAACTAGCGTGTGATTTCTGGCATGAAAACAATCTTCCATATCACTAAAAATAAGTAACCATAAATAGAGTTGGTCCTACACTTGCCCTGGAAATGTACTGTAAAGGTCCAGTGAAAGAACACCAAGTTCTTGATGAAAAGATAAGAATATCCGTACTACTTAACTTACTACAGGACATACAATAACAGTGTTTATAAAAAGTAGGCCTACTTCTGAGGATAGTTACATATATGAATTATGTAGAGTGCATGAAAAAATAAAAACATAAATATCTTATTTTAAGTATTCAGACCCTTTGCTTTGAGACTCGAAATTGAGCTCAGGTCCATCCTGTTTCCATTGATCACCCTTGAGATGTTTCTACAAGTTGATTGGAGTCTACCTGTGGTAAATTCAATTGATTGGACATGATTTGAAAAGGCACACATCTATCTACAGTGCCTTCTGGAAAATATTCAGACCCATTTACTTTTCCACATTTTGTTACATTACAGCCTTGTTCAAAAATGTATTAAATAAAATAGTAGACCGGCACAAACTTGCCTATATACAGTTGACAGTGCATGTTAGTGCAAAAACCAAGCCATGAGGTCAAAGGAATTGTCCGTAGAGCTCCAAGACAGGATTGTGTCGAGGCACAGATCTGGGGAAGGGTAGCAAAACATGTCTGCAGCATTGAAGTTCCCCAAGAACACAGTGGCCTCCATCATTCTTAAATGGAAGAGGTATGAAACCACCAGGACTCTTCCTAGTGCTGGCCGCCCGGCCAAACTGAGCAATGGGGGAGATGGGCTTTGGTCAGGGAGGTGACCAAGAACACGATGGTCACTCTGATGGAGTGCTAGAGTTCCTTTGTGGAGATGGGAGAACCTTCCAGAAGGACAACCATCTCTACAGCACTCCACTAATTAGGCCTTTATTGTAGAGTGGCCAGATGGAAGCCACTCCTCAGGAAAAGGCACATTACAAGCCGCTTGGAATTTGCCAAAACCCACCTAAAGGACTCTCAGACAATTAGAATCAAGATTCTCTGGTCTGATGAAACCAAGATTGAACTGTTTGGACTGAATGCCAAGCATCACGTCTGGAGGACCTGGCACCCTATTCACCCTATGGTGAATTATGGTGGTGGCCGCATCATGCTGTGGGGATGTTTTTTCAGCGGCAGGGACTGGGAGATTAGTCAGGATCGAGGGAAAGATTAACGGAGAAAAGTACAGAGAGATCCTTGATGAAAAACTGCTCAGGACCTCAGACTGGGGTGACGGTTCACCTTCCAAGAGAACAACGACCCTAAGCACACAGCCAAGACAACACAGGAGTGGCTTCGGGGCAAATGTGATATTTCCATTCGTTTTTTTGTACATTTGCTATCATTTCTTAAAACCTGTTTTGCTTAGTCACTATCGGATATTGTGTTTAGATGGATGAGAGAAAAAATTATTATATCCATTTTAGAATAAGGCTGTAAACAAAACAAAAATGGAAAAAGTAAATGGGTCTGAATACTTTACGAATGCACTGTACCTCGTGATACCCGAGTCTGTCCCATTTGAGTGAAGCAGGTCAAACATGATGTCATATAACTAAATATAGATGTAGGAATATCCCATGGAGACATTATTACATGGTGGTATTGAGTCCCACTACCTCACCCTCATCTGTGTTAACTATAGTATCAGGTTAACACAGGAAAGGAATACATTGACGTGGAATATCCATAAACAACAATCACATATGCCAGCTTTAGAAAATCTACCTTTTCTTAATGGCATATGCAGTGATATTTTTGGAACATCTAATCAGCTGTGACCTAAAGCAAACAGTAAACCATTACCCTTTATTCTTTCAAACATATTGATGTTTATTCTTATACTCCAATTGTTCTGTCCATCTACTAATCTGTTAGTGTCATGGTAGAATATAGGTTTGTTTGCTATGTCTATTGATGGAGATACACAATGTTTTTTTGTGACAATGGATTATAGACAGTGTAATTACAACAGAGGGGTTGCTAAGCAGCTTTGGTACAACTCCCAAACCCAGACCAATCATTCAGTAGTTATGGGTGGAAAAAAATCGATACAGTTGCATATCGCAATATTATGACACAAACTGTTCACACTCCTCTTGTTGGTGGAGAGAATTTTGCAGATTTGAAGCTTATTTCCTGCAATTCTACACATTTTGTAATGGGGTGAAAATAAAATATTGCAGTTCTAAAGCAGGTTTTCTTGCAATTCTATACATTTTGTCATTGGGTGCAAAGAAAATATTGCAGTTTTAAAGCAAGTTTTCTTGCAATTCTATACATTTTGCCATGTCTAATGTGCATTCATATGATATTTGAGTGACAAAAAAATTACAAGTTGATCTGGATGTTTCATTGCTCTCAATGACTTAAGTGATGATGCACTACCTACTTTTGAAATTGCACCTTGAGCATTCTACTATTACAACTTTCAAGAGTTTAAAAATATAAACCTATCATTGGATGGCCAGCTGAGTCAACAGTCGATACAAAGCTATCCATCATTATCTGTCCCTACACAGGGTCTAGAGACAAAGCCAGCCCCCACGAGTATTGTTAAAATGTAGGTTGGATGTGGGATTGGGTGGGTGCATGCGTCAGAAATTGAGGCATCCTTATGAAAAAGCCCATGTACTAAAAGGCTACAAGGACACAATCACGCAGTGCTATCTGAACAATTACAAGGACAGGGATTGCAGGTCTTTGTGGCAAGCTTCAATCTGCAATGTAAATTATGGTGATTCATGATTTTTTTCTGTGGGCACTGAAAGCACTATTGAAGCCTTCACATTAGGTTGATTATTCATCCTTTGTCAATGAAAACATTTGTGAATCTGCCTTTAGTCCTGTTATACACCTGGAGCAGGGCATCACTATAATATTTTCGGTTGCTTCAATGTCATTTTTAGATGTAAATGTTGCTTAATTATTCTACAATTATTCTATCACCTATTGCTAATCGCATATTATCACAGAGTTCCCAGGCTCTGAGAAAAGCCCAGCAGTTATATCTAGTGACGGAGGATGGTTTTAAGGCTGGGTCTTAACTGCTGAAAACAGCAGGATGTGCCTCCCTCCCCGAGGTTTACTTTATTCAGCGATTCCGAGCACTCTTCAGGAGGGTACACATCGACTTATACTGTATGCAGAAAAATCACAGTATGTTTTATACTGTTACTGTAAGTAGGAAAACCATAGTATGTTGTATACTGCATGCAAGAAAACCACAGTATGTTGTATACTGTTACTGTATGCAGGAAAATCACAGTACGTTGTATACTGTTACGGTATGCAGGAAAATAACAGTATGTTTATTTTATGCAGAAAGACCACAGTATGTTGTATACTTTATCCAGGAAAATCACAGTATACAGTACAAGCAATCTGGCCTGCGAGATTAAGAGCTGGCCTCTAGCTCTTGGGGATACCAGCTACTGTCCCTATGCTGAGGTATAATATATGCCATTTACCAGACACTTTTATCCTAAGTGTTTCAGTAAAATGGGTATACATTTCCATATGGGTGGCCCCAGAGAGGATCGAACCCATGATAATGAGTGAAATGACCTTGGGAAGCAGAAAGAGAGCATGGGGTAGTAAACACTAAGCGTCATTCTAGATGTTCCCACGGTATGAATACCCAGATGGTAGAGGACTGTTGTAGTGGTACTAATTAAGGGGCACATGGTCCTTCTGTAGCTCAGTTGGTAGAGCATGGCGCTTGTAACGCCAGGGTAGTGGGTTCGATCCCCGGGAGCACCCATACGTAGAATGTATGCACACATGACTGTAAGTCGCTTTGGATAAAAGCGTCTGCTAAATGGCATATATATATATATTATATATTATATATATTATATACATGGTAATGGCATGTGCTTTAGTACAGTGCAACTTGAGATCAACGTCTTTGTGCCCTGGACATTTACATACTGTATCTACCAAGTTGTGTTATCCCAGAATGGGTGGGTGGTATTTTCAGTTTTTCATTTTCAAACGCCTTTCACGAACTAACACTCTCACTTTACTTTTTTTTCCTTACTAGCTCTGACTTTGCTGAAATCTACTTTACTGAGGAAAAATGTATTTGACTGTGATATGTGGTTGTCCAACCTAGATATCTTAAGATGAATACACAAACTGTAAGTCGCTCTGAATAAAAGTGTCTGCTAAATGTCTAAAATGTAAATGTAAATGCTTAACTCATAGCTTTCTGATAAATTGGATTTTTAGAAGGTCATTGAGAACTGGTCATTAGCACCATCTGAAATTCAGCCAGTTTCTGGTCACCACTGATATACTGATTCCTGCAAAGGTCATTAGGAAATGACAGGCATAAAGGAAATAAGAGAAGGCAAGACTCTCACATCGGCTAATGAGACAGGCATGTTTTACAACTTCCCCTGCTGAGAAAGAGGTACATTGGGAGGGTGGCCTAAGTCTAGACAAAAATAGATAGTCATCCAGAGATGTAATTTTTCTGAATGATGGATAGTAAGAGGAATCTAGAGTGATTATTGCCAGTATGCAAAAAACATATAGGCCTACAACATGTTGGTTGTGTACAATGTGATATCTCATATAAGGAAGACCTTTCAGTCTTCTGTCACCATATTAAAACATTAATGCTTGCAACAGATGTACTCCATGGCTGCCCTTTTAGATACAAAAGACAAGGAAACAGATATTTTTAATAAAGGATTTATTAGATACAGTATAAAATCTCTGCTCACAGTATAAAAGCAATAATAAATACAATTTAAATAAATAAGACAAATGATTTAAGTTATAACGTGATAATGCTTGTGAGCGGAAGTTCAACGTCCCCCAGAATGTAGTCTCTTTTCATAGTGGACATTTTATTGACAATTTTAAATCTCAGGGAGCGTTGGCAGAGGTCCTCCTCTGAGATGGCATCAAAGAAGAAGTCCTCATTGAAGATAGGGTTACGACTCTTCCTGATGACTGTGCTACGCTGCTTCTGGACCTTTCCAGGCACCAGGGAAAGGCTGACACTGCAGTTGATACTCTTGGGGTCCACCGAGTGAGTGTATAGTCCCTCAGCACTGATGAGCCGCACCCGCAGCCTCTGGTTATCAGGACAGTACTCTGCAGAGAGGCGCAGGGTGCCGTCCTTCCCTATAGGAACCATGCTCTCCCTCATCATCCTTTCCCTGTGCAGAACCAAGTCTATGGGGAAGATGGTAGGAGGAGCCAGACCGAAGCTTGGTGGAAGGCCTTCTACCAGCCCATCTGACGCCCTCCTCATGAAATTGGGACTATTGTCTGTGGAGCTGCCCTCGTCTGTTGACAGGGAGTTGTTTCTGGACACCACAGTCTTCCTGATGTTTCTGGAAAGAAGCCTTTCATGACTCAGTGTTTTGAAGAGGGAAGACTTGGGTGGGGACCTGCTCAGCATTGGGGAGCTGAAAGGGGAGGACTCAGCTGAGGAGGTTGTGTCACTGTCCAGTGTGCCCTGTCTGTTGAGTGTATAACCTCTGGGCGAGAGTCTGGAGGTCAGGGTGTGAAGACTGAAGGAAGAAGGGGAGGAGGATGGGGAGGTAGAGGGGGAGACTCTGGAGCAAGTGTTGGACCTGCTCCTGGGGAGCAGCAGCGGTATGCCACAGGAACCAGGGTCATTGTGGAACAGGGACTCCTTCCTCCTGGTGTGGGGGCTCTCCAGCAGGGTACAGAAACCATAGCAAGTCTGGGCTTTGGCCATGTGGGGCAAGGAGAGTGCTGCCTGGCTTTGAGGGTCTGCGTTGGTGGTCTCCTCATCACTACAGTCATAAGGGCTCTCGTCCACATTCTCTACCTGGATGATGTGTGGGCTGATAAGCTTTCGTGTTGGGGCCTCCCTCTTAGGGCTCCCCCTCTCAGATTCACACAGGGACACTCTGATGATGGGGGCCTGGCGGCTCTGCTCTGTACCTTTCGGCTCCTGGAAGGATGGGATCTTAGGAGGGATGCAAAACTCTGGGATAGTGTCTGGGGTGATAATATTAGGACACAGGGAAAGTCTCTTGTGTTTCTCAGCTTTCTCTCCAAACATATCTCCTATCCTGAAGCTGTATTCCGTTGAGGGGAGAGGCAGGTTGGTTCTCTCCACGGACACACGGATCTTCTCCACCACCCACATGAGTTCTCTGATAGGGCTTGGTAACTGGAACAGTAAAAGGAAATCCTCATTAGACAAAAAACTAGTTAAATACTAGTTTTTCTTCACAAATTAAAAAATAATTCAACTTTGTATTGAAAACATTGAGAAAAGGTCAATTATTTTCAAGTCATGATTATGATGTGATGCTTACCTGGTGTAAATGAGATGTCAGTAAATCCAACACTGTGTCCTTACAGACCGGCTTGTGAGATAGATAACGATGGTAGTAGTAAAAGTCTCTAAGTAGCAGGCTCAGAATCTCTCTTGTTAAGACCAGCTCCTCTGTAAGCGACTGACTGAAAGAGCTGCCAGGCTGTTTAAATATGACCTGGTGGTGGGGAGGAGACCAGGACAACTTCCACACACCCTTCAGTGCTCTGACAGGAACCTCCCCTTGGCCACCCGTTCCCATGGAAACACCCAAGCCACAACACCACACTCCGTGCCCACAGCAGGGGGAAAGGTCAGCCAGATAAGCCAACTGAACTACTTTGAAAATGAACATATGTATCTGACCAAAGGAAAACATGTTCATTGGTTTGTTTGATTTTCCATTTATGCAGATGAGAGGGGGACGTAACCTTGGGTTGTTTACTCAAATAAAGTGAAATGATAAGATTATGGCTGAGGCCTGTTGGTGACCCTAGGGTGGCAGTACTTGAAATGCTGCGACAACATTGGCTTCTGATGAATAGAATGTGGATCAAACCTCTCTAAATCAATCAATGAACTGTGACCAACTGTTAAAAATAGCTTAAGTGTAAGGCTGTTGCAAAGACACACTGAAATCGCAATATTTTCCATTATATTTTAGGGATTTTGAATGCAATGCACTTGAATAGTAGTGTAAATTCACATCACTTGAATACTTAATAGCTGTCTATACGTATGTTCTATGCTGGTACCCACTCTACTGTTGCCTATGTATAATGACTGATATTGACAAGAGGATGCTGCTTTGAAGACAAAATGGAGCACGTTCCCACATTATTATAGACACCTTGAAATGAAAACACAAGTATAATAGGTCTACACCCCACACAAAACAACCTGTCTTAATCCATGCCAACGATACCCTCTTGTGGTGGGAGAAGGATCAGCTTTTCTATTTTTTTAAAACGATTCTATTTTGGACAGTGAAAAAAGAGGAGTGCCAGTGGAGCAGAGGACACCTCTAATACTTTACCCATAGATCACGGATGAATCAGGGAATATCTGGAGTTCATTGTCACATCAATAGAATTTCTTTCAACAACTCAATCCAAACAAAAATCATGTCACACCTCACAGTAAAAGTCATGGTGTTCAGTTCATGATTCATATGGTAAATTGACATGGTGTAGGTCGACTAACGTACGGTATAAAGCTACAGTACCACTTGGATGTTCTGTTTGACATTCCTCTGGGTTTCATTTAGAAAAAGCTCAGTAATGGCCAAAGTTCAAGTTGAACATCTTAGTAACCGTGTGCAACCACACAATTGGACAGATGGTGATATCATACATGATGTTATCTCAAGAGAAAACATTGAAAGAGTGGAAGTTCTCAGAAATGTTGTTTTTAATGGATCAAACTAATGGTTATTTCACCAGCACATTTGACACAGATTTCAGATAGTGGTGGAAAAAAAAAGAGAGAGTTGATCAAATGAAGTCAACATCCCATATGATCTGTTCAGATTTGCTTAGAAGCCTTTCATTTTCAAAGTCTCATCCTATTCGATTTTCTTCCGCTGAACTGAGGTTAAGGAGGGTTTTTTGACACAGAAACTGAAGTGTGTGACCAGTTCTCTTATTAGCTTAACCAAATGTATGTGACCCTTGCCCTAATGAGCTGGATGTGGCATCAATAATCATCCAGTGCTGCCATGTAATGAGGTACATGTGTTTAAGGTTCACCTCAAAACATATGCCATCCACTTCAAACAGGAGGTCACATTTCAGTAGGACGATGTATTCCCCCTTCGCTGGGTAGATCTCAATTGCATAATCCTTGCATCAAATCCTTGCATCCTCTCTCCTCCAATTGGTTTTGAGATGGAGGTGAGTAGAGGAGAGAGGACATGAGGAGGATGCAATTGAGATCATCTCAGAGTGTGTATCAGGCTGTCAGTCACCAGGTGGTGTATGTGTTAATTCACTGCAGTCAACAGAGGGCAGCATATAGGTATGTAGAAATCATACATTTGCCTTGGATTTGACTGACCAAATTGAGAACCTGGCTGTTATGCCTTCTATTACCCAGTTTCAAATAGACTCTAAGCCGGTTGTAATTCCAAACTTCCAATACACTAGTAAACCTAACATAAGGACTGTAGATCTGAAGTCATGTGGTCACTGATGGACTTACCATTAGGCAGAAAAGGCAATTACCTCAGGCCTCACATCATCAAGGGGCCTCGTGAGCTGAACATAATAAAAAATAATAGAATAAAAAATAATAATAGTTTAACCACTTGAGGCCCCCCCATGCTCCGCATGAGGCATAATAAATAAATAATAATAAAAAATCCCCACCAACATCCGTCTGTTTAAGCTAGAGATTTCTGCTAGAGACATCTGTCGGCCTTCCGCATCTGCTGTGGAAGGTGTCTAAGCTACAGCAGTGTTTGTCAAACCAGGAGACATCTCAAAAAAATCGATCTTCTCACGAAGACGCCCATTGCGTGTATACGGTTTGGAAAGATGAGTCTCTCACGAACACGATGATGTTCTCCGTTTTGATCTACGACTCCCACAAGTGTCACAGGACTGGACTGAATGTAACCCAATACCGGGCCAAAAATGTTCTGGAAGTAAATAGGGCATTTTCACGTAAAGGTATGTGGGTAATTCCACTGTAAAAATTACATATTTATTCTCCTGAGCTGTCTTATATATATCTCTCAGACATAGGACAGACACTTCAAAATCTACTTCCTTTTGATTACATTTTTGACTTTGTTTTTCCATGAATCTGTTATTCAATGCATTTCAATAGGCTAATATAACAGTAAGGCTACATAAAATTAAAAAATGTTAACCTAAAATTCCAAATCAAATAGCCAAATGATCCTTGGTATGACCATCCTAAAACAATTCCATATGTTAGCTTAGTAGAAACCCAGCCGGGGTTCTAGTGGTTAGCGTGTTGGACTAGTAACCGAAGGGTTGCAAGTTCGAATCCCCGAGCTGACAAGGTACAAATCTGTCATTCTGCCCCTGAACAGGCAGTTAAACCACTGTTCCTAGGCCGTCATTGAAAATAAGAATTTGTTCTTAACTGACTTGCCTAGTAAAATAAAGGTAAATAAATAAATAAAACTCTAGGGCAGTGGTATTCAAAGTCGGGGTCGAGACCCCTAGTGGAATCGTGGGGGAATTGCAGTGGGATCACCAAAATTAAGAGTACTATTGTTTGTGACAATATACGTTTTGAGAAAGATAATGAGAAAATTTGAATTTTATTGACTAGATGTCTTTATTGGTTTCTTTTCATTTTGATAAGAGATTAAAATGTAATGAAAGGTTAGTTGTTGATGTAAAAATCTAAATGTACAGATTTGAAGTTTGTGTCATTAGATTTGGGTTGGGGTGGGGTCGCGAGAAATTCTTAGGTAAAAAATGGGGTTCCCAGAAATTCTGGTGAAAAAAAATGGGGCCCACGCTGAAAGACTTTGAATACCACTGCTCTATGGGGATAAAGTAAGCATTTCTTTAGTCATTGTCGTCGTGGCAGTGGCAGAGGAGCTGTACAGTATGTGTAGCCCCCCATGTATCTGATGCTGTCTAGCAAAAAAAAGAGTATGGCATATCATACTCTTTTTGGCCAGAGAGCATCAGATACACGGGCTACATATAGTAAGCGTGGGGGCGTTGTTTCGCTCACTCGGATACTCTCTCCAGTGAGGAATGTTGGAGGGTGCACTGTGCACTGTTAGTACTGATTCTTTTTGAAGAGATTTGTTTGACACTCAGATGAAAACATAATAACTGGTTGTGTTCATGGCACATTAAAAGGGAATACATTTTACAGTTAAATTACATGTCTTTAATATAAAACCCTGTAATGTAATGTATTCTTCACAGCCCAGAGCTACAGCTACCTCCTGTGGAGGAAGCAAAATGAGTTCAGAGGTGGAAAAGAACATCTTCAAATACAGCTGAATATCCTCTTCAACGCATCATGTTTTAAAGTGTCTATGATAAGTGGTAGGCCATGGCTAAGACAACTTGCAGTTGGACAGTTTTTACTTCAGATGTAGGATCGTAATTTGAGCCAGTTTGCTACAGCTGGAAAATAATCCTGCAGCAACTGCAGCAAAAGGAAATGTGAATTATAATTAATTACATTTACAATTACATTATTTGGTGGGGTTGCTACATTTTTCATTAGGGCAATTCAAGTCTGACATTTTAAAGTGGAAATTACAAACTTTAGAAGCCTTTTTAAACCTTGAATATACTGCAAATTTGCATTTCTTACTGTGCAGGAAAATTCTCTGCAACAAAATAGTATTATAATTAAGATCCTACATCTGTAGGCTACACGAGTGGAATAGGAATTGTGTAATCCATCACCGCCACTTGAGTGCGCAGCATTTCCAAATGTGCTAATCCTCCTCCAATAATCCCATTTACTGTTTTTGTTTTACTTCCTCAATAGATGGCTCATCTGTTAATTTCCTCTTCACTTCTCTTCCCTGTAGTTCCTTATACTGTCCCTATCTTCCTTGGCTCTGTTGTCTTTCTCTCTCTGCTCTCTCTAGGTCTCCATTCAATTCTGAATGTAACTAAATGTAATCAAAATTATAATCTACGTTATCCCCAAAAGTAAGTATTTATCATGAGAAGGCCATAAACAATAACTAGAATGCTGCATAATCCAATAAAGGTTGACATCTCACCTTTCTGGTAAAATGGTTATAAATTGCTGAAGTGTAGTCACTTTTGAGGACACAAGCTCAAGTACACAGTACAAATATGATTTTAAAAAGTATTTCCTGTTCAACAAAACTGTATGAATAAGGCTTGAAATTACTGATATTTTTCTAAATATAGTGTAATCAATTTGTAAAATGACGAACTATAAGATTTCACCTTCCTCATAACTATAAAACACATATTTGAATATTTAGTTTTAGAGAAAATGTGCATATTTTCTAAAGTTCTCTCTTCATGAAAATGTGTGCCCCCATCGCTGTGAACAATTAATTGGTATATACAGCCTGAAACTAATGACTGCAAAATCTTGTAAATGCTCCTTATAAGCCAGAATGTTGAATGACATTTAATTTTTACTTATTCTACGGGTTGTCTTGTTTGTAGGTGACCAAATACTTATTTTCCACCATAATTTGCAAATACATTTAAAAAGATCCTACAATTGATTATCTGGATTTTATTTCTAATTTTGTCTGTCATAGTTGAAGTGTACCTATGATGAAAATTACAGGCCTCTCTCATCTTTCTAAGTGGGAGAACTTGCACAATTGGTGGCTGACTAAATACTTTTTTGCCCCACTGTATACTTTTCTATTGTGTTATTGACTGTACTTTTGTTTATTCCATGTAACTCTGTTGTTGTTAGTGTCACACTGCTTTGCTTTATCTTGGCCAGGTCGCAGTTGTAAATGAAAACTTGTTCTCAACTGGCTTACCTGATTAAATAGAGGTGAAATAAAAAATACCTTTAAAAAAATACTGTATGTGGGAATGTCATATGTCTGTCCTACATGTAGTGTTGGTACATGGACTATTCCTCAACTGCATATATCATGAATTGCTATTGAAAATAGAAGTATTATGTTCAACAACTGACATTTTCAGATATCATTTTGACAAACCCACTTTGGTGCTTACAATTCATTCTCTATTGTCATAGATTTGGTTGGCACTGTCATCTGGGATCTTTGTGATATGATTTTCTTTAAGCACGTACTGATGAAACTGTCACATAATATTTATTTCTTGAAGTCTACAAACGCTCTACATTTATTCACTCTGTAATAGGGTTGGATCCTATATGCTACTTTTATTATTGTCCTGTAAATGGTTCAGTGCCTATAATTTAGGCTGTGGGTAGAATGGGGCATAAAGGAAATGACCTCTACTACTAAATTACTACTAGATTACAGTGATAAGGAAAACAGCATACAAGTTTGGCCTGTGTATTCCTTTGCCTATAACTAATCACAATTCCATTATGTCAGTGGACATACTGAACCTTGTTTGAAGTCATTAGGACACTTGACCAAGGAGCTATTGAAATTCTAAATTTTGAAGAATTCATGTAAAATCAAGTCAGATGAAAATAGACAAACTAAAAGGGTGTGCAATATAGAACAAGAGTCAGTGGACATTCTGAACCTTGTTTGAAGTCACTAGGTCACATGACCAAGGAGCTATTGACGTTATACATTTTCAAAAACTCATGTAAAAACGTGTGAGATGAAAATTGACAAACTGAAGGGTGTGCAATATGTAAGGTTAGTCAGTGGACGTTCTGAACCTTGTTTGAGTCCAGTAGGTCATATGATCAATGAGCTATTGAAATTGAAAAAATGCAAATAAATAATTTTAAATAGTGTGAGATGTAAATCGACAAAAATAAATGTGTGCAATGAGTGTCTATGCCATTGGGTTAGCTAGAACCAGTTTTGAAAGTTTTAGGAGTAATAGTTTTAAAAGTATTGAAATTTGAAAAATGTTATTGGTCACTATGTTGACGTTCCCTAACTGCTGTTGGTGGAGGTAAGGAAAACTACAGGTGAACATCCAACCTGAAACTGTCTTTACCTCGGTCCCATTACCATGCATAATGTTGGATGCATTGGAATATAAAGTATGGAGAATGATAATGATAATGTTTGAGTTTTCAATAATAAGCTAAATGTTCAGTGTATGTGAGTATATTTAGATGGTTTACATTATTAACTTTTCTACTAACCTTCTATAGGTGACAGTGCCAAAATCTTTCAAATCCATTCATTATTCTACTAACTGTGATTGTAAGACATGTTTTCATGCATATACAGTACCAGTCAAAAGTTTGGACAAACCTACTCATTCAAGGGTTTCTCTTTTGCACACCTGGCAACCCTTCATTAGGCACACCTGCACCTTATCACTTCCCTGATTACTCCCCTTATATGTAGCACCCCTTTGTAATTTCCCATCAGGCGTTATTGTCTTTGTTTAGGTTCTCATGTCCAAATGTTTTGCTTGTTTTTGTATCATTACATGTTCATTTATATTAAACTCTCCAACAGCACCTGTTTCCTAACACCCTTTGTCACCATTACACCACCCTTTGCCTTGATGACAGCTTGCACGCTCTTGGCATTCTCTCAACCAGTTTCATTAGGTAATCACCTGGAATGCATTTCAATTAACATGTGTGCCTTGTTAAAAGTTCATTTGTGGAATTTCTTTCCTTCTTAATGCGTTTGAGCCAATCAGTTGGGTTGTGACAAGGTAGGGGTGGTATAGAGAAGATAGCCCTATTTAATAAAAGACCAAGTCCATATTATGGCAAGAACAGCTCAAATAAGCAAAGAGAAACAACAGTTCATCATTACTTTAAGACATGAAGATCAGTCAAAATTGAAAATTTCAAGAACTTTGATAGTGCAGTCGCAAAAACCATCAAGTGCTATGATGAAACTGGTTCTCATGAGGACTGTCACAGGAACGGCCCAGAGTTACCTCTGCTGCAGAGGATAAGTTCATAAATTGCACCACAAATAAATGCTTCACAGAGTTCAAGTAACATACACATCTCAACATCAACTGTTTAGAGGAGACTGTGTGAATAAGCCCTTCATGGTCAAATTGCTGTGTCGTGTCTTTGGCTATGCCGGATTAAGTGATTTGACATGTTATTCTATAAAATCATTTCTCCGTAATTAATATACCTGATTGAGCTAATCATGTAAATGTAATTAACTAGAGAGTTGGGCACCACAAAATAATATTTATAGAGCTGTTATCTTCCGAATAAACTCTTAAAGACCTAGTAATATTTTACATCAATAGCAGTCAATATTAATCGTCACTTAATTCAGTCTCATCTGAAAGTTGTAAATTCTTAGTTATCTGCACAAACCCTGGCTAACAAGTTGAATCAGCAATACAAAATTGGGTTTAATTTTTTATTTACTAAATACCTAACTAATCATACAGAATTACACATACACATAATTAAATCATAACTTGATTACAAATTACGTCATAAAGGAAAACGTCCCTAGCGGGCGTTACAGATATAACAGCTTGTTACACAAAATAAGTGGCTGGGTTTGAGTGAAAGAGCGGGAAGACTGAGGAACAAAGGGTGCAGCTGTGCTATCGTAAATACAGTATCTTATGCATTCTAAATTACCGCCCATTTGGAAAAGGAAAATGCAATAAATATTTACTCTTCGGTAGGTTGGGGTAGATGGAAGGCCGTGTTGCCCAACCGAGTCCTTCGTCCTTTGAAGAATGTCTCTGCTGATAAATGGAATACGTTGATGTAACGTCATTGTGTGGTAGACGGGGTACTCTGTCTGTTCCTTCCTAACCCTCGTTTGTAGCGGCTGTTGCTAACTCAACGCCTAGCAGGTATCACGTCTGTATTGAATAAGAGTTCAAAGTGCATACCATTCGCAACCAAAGCTCACACTGATGTTGGCTTCATTCTGTAGTTATTATCTGAACCATTCTGACATCGGACAGTCGTCCTCACGTCCTCGGAACAGGAGGTTATATTGTCGTCAAGGGCTTATACAGGAAGGGAGAGGAGGGCGTGTTTGAAAAGTTTTATAGCCCATGTCCTTTCACAGAGGCGGGCCACTGATTGAGCAGAGCCCTATCTTATGAAAACCCAAATCTCACATTTTAGAAGCTAAAATCACATTTCATCCCATCACAAATAATTTCATATTCAAACATTTAAATTTAAACAACAATTCCATGTGAATCCGATAACTCTGATGTGTAGACTTTCCACTGTAGAGTTTATGTCATCTTATCATTGATGAGAATGTCTCAGATGACAATCGAACTGACATCATATTAATTAAGTACCACCGCATATGTTCAATTGGTCGCATTACCGGAATATAGTTAATTTCCCCCCACCTTCTGATGTTCCCAGAATCTCTATGTTAACCAAGGGTTTTGCAAATGTAAAAAGGGGGAGATGTATTTATGACTGTCATAAACCTAACCCCAGGCCAATGTCATGACAGCTGCAAAGAAAGTTCCAACCACCATGTCTTTGTGAGATGCAGAGTAGGTGAACGGATGATCTGGGTTGTGCTTCGTGGGACTATTATTTGTTTTTCAACAAGACCCAACACAACTCCAGACTGTGTAAGGGCTATTTGACGAAGGAGATTGATGGAGTGCTGCATCAGATGACCTGGCCTTCACAATCACCCGACCTCAACCCAATTGAGATGGTTTGGGATGAGTTGAACCGCAGAGTGAAGGAAAAGCAGCCAACAGGTGCTCAGCATATGTGGGAACTCCTTCATGAAGCTGGTTGAGAGAATGCCAAGAGTATGCAAAGCAGTCATCAAGGCAAAGGGTGGCTACTTTGAAGAATCTGTTTAACACTTTTTTGGTTACTACATGATTTCATATGGGTTATTTCATAGTTTTGATGTCTTCACTATTATTCTAATGTAGAAAATAGTAAAACAATAAAGAAAATGAGTGAGTAGTTGTGTACAAACTTTTGCCTGGTACTGTATATTCGAACAAAGCACACCATCACAAATAGGGTTTCACCATTTATTGAGTATGGAGACAAATAGCAAAGGTATGTCAGGCAGTATTTGAAGTATTTAAATATGGTGTAACCTACCAATCAAAATACAGTGTCTTCGGAAAGTATTCAGACCCCTTGACTTTTTCCACATTTTGTTACGTTGCAGCCTTTTCTAAAAATTGATGAAATAAATGAATATTCCTCAGCAAAATACACACAATACCCCATAATGACAAAGGGAAAACAGGTTTTTAGAATTCTTGCAAATGTATTCAACATAAAAAATATATATACCTTATTTACATAAGTATTCAAACCCTTTGCTATGAGATTCGAAATTGAACTCCGGTGCATCCTGTTTCCATTGAACATGCTTGAGATGTTTTTACAACTTGATTTGAGTCCAAATTTTATTGATTGGATATGAATAGGAAAGGCACACACCTGTCTATATAAGGTCCCACAGTTGACAGTGCATGTCAGAGGAAACATCAAGCCATGAGATCTGGGGAAGGGTAACAAAAAATGTCTGCACCCATTGAATGTCCCCAAGAACACAGTGGCCTCATCATTCTTAAATGGAAGAAGTTTGGCCAAACTGAGCAACCGGGGGAGAAGGGCCTTGGTCAGGGAGGTGACCAAGAAACCCATGGTCACTCTGACAGAGCTCTAGAGTTCCCCTGTGGAGATGGGAGAACATTCCAGAAGGACAACCATCTCTGCAGCTCTCCACTAATCAGGTCTTTATGGTATAGTGACCAAACGGAAGCCACTCCTCAGTAAAAGGCACATGACATCCCGCTTAGAGTTTTCCAAAAGGCACCTAAAGACTCAGACCATGAGAAACAAGATTCTCTGATCTGAAGGAACCCAGATTGAACTCTTTGGCCTGAATGTTAAGCATCACGTCTGGAGGAAACCTGGCACCATTCCTACAGTGAAGCATGGTGGTGGCAGCATCATTCTGTGGGGATATTTTTTAGTGGCAGGGACTGGGAGACTAGTCAGGATCAAGACAAAGATGAACAGAGCAAAGTAAAGATAGTTCCTTGATAAAAACCTGCTCCAGAGCGCTCAGGACCTCAGACCGGGTTAAAGGTTCACCTTCCAACAGGAGAACGACCCTAAGCACAAGAAAATGCAGGAGTGGCTTCGGGACAAGTCTCTGAATATCCTTGAGTGGCCCAGTCAGAGCCTGGACTTGAACCCGATCTAACATCTCTGAAGAGACCTGAAAATAGCTGTGCAGCAACGCTCCCCATCCAATCTGAGAAAGCTTGAGAGGTTATGCAGAGAAGAATGGGAGAAACTCCCAAAGTATAGGTGTGCCAGGCTTGTAGCGTCATACTCAAGACGACTTGAGGCTGTAATCGCTGCCTAAGGTGCTTCAACAAAGTACTGAGTAAAGGGTCTTACAAATTATGTAAATGTAATATTTCCGTTTGAAAAACAGCTTTTGCTTTGTCATTATGCAGTATTGTGTGTAGATTGATGAGAATATATGTTTTAATCAATTTTAGGAAAAGGCTGTAACCTAGCAAAATGTGGAAAAAGTCAAGGGGTCTGAATACTTTCCAAGGGCACTGTATATCAAGTGCCGTGGAGGGCACAATTTTACAATGTCACAGTCCAGAAATTCCAAAAACCTGGGCTTCTCTCAAGAAGCATTTCTGTGCCCAGGCCCCATAGGCATATCAAAAGAATCCTTCCCTAGTCACCAATGTAGCTGACCGATGTAGATTGAGACAAGTACCTTAGCAGAATGCAATATAAAGCCTGTGTGGTTCAGAGATGAGAACTTTACCATCTATGGCAAAAGCCTGGGCTCCTGACGGGGACAATAGAATTCTCACCACTGCATGTTACAATAGTAAAATTATCTGTTTGTCACCTGTCAAACTGATTATATATTGAATTTAGTCTGTGGCGCACTTAGTGATTTGGAGGCAGAGGCCAGTCTGAAACAAATAGGAACATGCTCACTATGTCTGTTATGTCCATTTTTTTATAGGTTTTATATTAATAAGGCGTCCCGCTAGCGAGACAACTTCCGGTGGAACTGCAGGACGCGCAATTCAAGTAAATAATCATACAAATTATGGATATTAAACATTTAAACATTTAGGTACATACAAGTATCTTATATCAGTTAAAAGCTTAAATTATTGTTAATCTAACTTAATCTAACTAGGTTCTACAGCGAAATCATGCCATGCGATTGTTTGAGGACGCCTCCCACATCAAAATATTTTTCCACCGGAAAAGGTTTCAGAAATTCACAAATAGCAATTAAATATTCACTTACTTTTTGAAAATCTTCCTCCGATTTGTCATCCAAAGGGTCCCAGCTACCACATGTAGTGTCGTTTTGTTAGATAAAATCCTTCTTTATATCCCAAAAAGCCTGTTTAGTGCCAACGATTTGAGTAATCCACTCGTTCAACATGCAGAGAAAGGAATCCAAAAAGCTACCACTAAACTTTGTTAAAACAAGTCAAAATACGTTTCTATTTAATCCTCCTAAACTATAATATTTCATACGGAAAGAACTATGTTCAATAGGAAAATTATATTAGCAGGTGTGTGTCCTCTTTGTCGCGCGCATACACAAATTTCCAAGTCTGTGTCCCTGTAGTAAAACTCATATATCTTACTCGTCTTGGAAGAAACAAGCCTGAATCCTGGAACAAAGACTACTGACACCCGTGGAAGCCATAGGAATTGCATACTGGGAGCTAGATTACATTTTTCCCCTCTACGTTCCATTAGAAGCGCATGGGGTCTCAAAAACAATGTTCTGGTTGTTTTTTCTTTTGATTTTCTCCTTCCATATCTATTGTGTTATAGTCTCCTACATTATTTTACCATTTCTACAAACTTCAGAGGGTTTTCTTTCCAATGGTACGAATTATATGCATATCCTGGCTTCAGGGCCTAAGCAACAGGCAGTTTACTTTGGGCACGTCAGTCAGGCGGAAATTGAGAAAAATATACTTTTAACTGTCCATCCAAAATACATCCATCCAAAATACTGCCAGCATTCCGAACAGTGCACTGTGCAACCTCAAACTTTCCTCACCGGAGACAGCATCCGAGCTAGCAAGACAAAGCCTCTCTGTCTTACTATATGTAGCCTATGCATCTGATGCTGTCTGGCCAAAAAGAGTATGACATGCCATACTATTCTGTACATGTCCTCTGCCACTGCCAATACGACGATGCTACTGCCACAACAACGAACATCCTACTCCAACTATTGACAGGGATAATGTGGCATTTCTTATTTTGTCAGTATGAATGAAATGAGTGGGTCCTTCATTCATTCAAATCTTACAGATTTTTGTTGTCTTAAATTATTACTTGGAATACACTGATAGCTAAACCACTGACATGCTAGCTAGTGATATCTGCTCCTGCTAGCTAACAATATACCTACTTGTTGTAATTAGCTAGCAAGCTAGCTACATTACTAAATTTGCTGCGTTGTACGTTGGGAGTCATTTTACAGCTTGCATTTATGGTATCGCGGTTGTATAACTAAATAGTTAGCTTGATTACAAATAAAATAACAATACTTTACCAGAGTGGTATACTACAAAGCAGGTTCAATGAGTTAACCAGTGAACCTTGATAAACCATCCAAAATAACCATGCATTTTCTGGTTCATTAAGAATGCAGATCTCTCTCTCAAGCTGTCATGGATAATGTAATTGGCAGAAGTGATCAGCAGAGATAGTACAATGGATAGTACACATGTTTTGATTGCTTTACAGTTCAGTCCTCAGCAGCGTTTGCCTGTCCAGCTAGCGAACGTAAAAAAATGTTGGTGGGGGGGTTTATGTACAAGAATTGACATTGCCAACAAACGGAGATGTGTTCCGATGAAATAAATAAACACAATATGTAAAAACTAGCTCCTCACTCGGCAGAAAACGATCATCTCGAACAAATAAAGCAACTAGCTTGCTACGGCCCACCGCCTAGTTACTTCCTGGATCTGAATAGCTATTTTCCCGCACACTGTCAAAGGGTGTCTTCTTTTTCTTCTTCTTCTGTGGTGTTTTAGGGTGGACTACACTGAAAATGGTGTTTTGCTGACCGTCTCCGGAATGTTGGAAATATAAAAGGGGGGGGAAGTCCAAACGGAAAAGGGAAATAAACTAAAACGTTTAATCCATTCAAACATGCACCCACAGCAATGGACTGCGGTGTCTCCTAAGCAACAGAACATCTAAAACATTGTTTAACTTTTTTTGCTGCCACTGCACAGGAGACAAGCTGAATAGCTCTTATCCTAGCAATCTCTGCCTCCTTCACCCTTACAGGATATTCTGGGAACTCATGTGCACGCTTCCCACCACAATTGGGACATTCCACGTCATCATCTTCGGCAACAAAATAATTGCTCAAGTCATGCTCTTTGTAAACATTTGACACATAACCAAATGCTTTGCAGTTGGAACACTGCAGTAACCTACTCTTACGCTTACTAGATGGTGTTTTAACTGTGATTTTAGCTCTCTTTATCTGTCTTTAAGCCACTGTAGTCCATCCAGTATTCTCATCACCTTCATCCTCACTCTCATCTTTTATAGCGCCTGGCCATCAGATTCAAACACGGCATCCGCTTCCGCCATTCTCTCCCTGTGAATCCTCAGTACCTCCCACTGAGGTACACTATATATACAAAAGTATGTGGACACCCCTTAAAATGTGTGGATTCAGCTATTTCAGCCACACCTGTTCCTGCCATGCAATCTCTATAGACAAACATTGACAGTAGAATGGCCTTACAGAAGAGCTCAGTGACTTTCAACGTCATAGGATGCCACCTTTCCAACAAGTCAGTTGGTCAAATGTCTGCCCTGCTAGAGCTGCCCCGGGCAACTGTAAGTGCTGTTTTTGTGATGTGGAAAGAACTAGGAGTAACAACGGCTCAGCCACGAAGTGGTAGGCCTCACAAGCTCACAGAACCGGACTGCCGAGTGTTGAAGCATGTAGCGCGTAAAAATCGTCTGTCCTCAGTTGCAACACTCACTGCCAAGTGCCAAACTGCCTCTGGAAGCAACATCAGCACAAGAACCGTTTGTTGAAGCTTCATGAAATTGGTTTCCATGGCCGAGCGGACGTACACAAGCATAAGATCACCATAAGCAATGCTAAGCGTCGGCCCCTACCTGCCTGAACGCACAGTGCCAACTATAACATTTGGTGGAGTATGAATAAAAGTCTGGGGCTATTTTTCATAGTTTGGGCTAGACCCCTTAGTTCCAGTGAAAGGAAATCTTAACACTACAGCATAAAATGATATTCTAGACGATTCTGTGCTTCCAACTTTGTGTCAGCAGTTTCGGGAAGGCCCTTTCCTGTTTCATCATGACAATGCCCTCGTGCACAAAGCGAGGTCCATACAGAAAAAAGTTTGTTGTGAGCGGTGTGGAAGAACTTGACTGACCTGCACAGAGCTCTGACCTCAACCCCATTGAACGCCTTTGGGATAAATTGTAACGCCAACTGCGAGCCAGATCTAATCTCCCAACATCAGTGCCCGACCTCACCAATGCTCTTGTGGCTGAATGTAAGCAGGTCCCTGCAGCCATGTTCCAACATCTAGGGGAAAGCCTTCCCATAAAATTGGAGGCTATTATGACAGCAAAGAGGGGACCAACTCCATATTAATGCCCATGATTTTGGAATGAGATGCTCGATGAGCAGGTGTCCACATACCTTTGATCATATAGTGTATGTTCAGGATGGGGGGACTGAGGCACACTCTCAACGAATCATTCAAAGGGTCTTCTAATACGTGCACACTGTTATTGATTGGTGTGCCTCAAGAAAGCTAAGGTAACTGAGCTAAACGACTATCGCCCCGTAGCACTCACTTCCGTCATCATGAAGTGCTTTGAGAGACTAGTCAAGGATCATATCACCTCCACCCTACCTGACACCCTAGACCCACTCCAATTTAATTACCGCCTCATTAGGTCCACAGACGACGCAATCGCAATCATACTGCACACTGCCCTAACCCATCAGGACAAGAGGAATACCTATGTAAGAATGATGTTCATCGACTACAGCTCAGCATTTAACACCATAGTACCCAACAAACCTGTCATTAAGCTCGAGACCCAGGGTCTCGACCCCGCCCTGTGCAACTGGGTCCTGGACTCTCTGACGGGACGCCCCCAGGTGGTGATTGTAGGAAACAACATCTCCACCCTGCTGATCCTCAACACTGGGGCCCCACAAGGGTGCGTTCTCAGCCCTCTCCTGTACTCCCTGTTCACCCATGACTGCGTGGCCATGCATGCCTCAAACTCAATCATTAAGTTTGCAGACGACACTACAGTGGTAGGCTTGATTACCAACAACGACGACACGGCCTACAGGGAGGAGGTGAGGGCCCTCGGAGTGTGGTGTCAGGAAACTAACCTCACTATCAACATCAACAAAACTAAGGAGATGATCGTGGACTTCAGGAAACAGCAGAGGGAGCACCCCCCTATCCACATCGATGGGACAGTAGTGGAGAAGGTGGAAAGTTTTAAGTTCTTCGGTGTACACATCACGGACAAACTGAAATGGTCCACCCACACAGACAGCGTGGTGAAGAAGGTGCAACAGCGCCTCTTCAACCTCAGGAGGCTGAAGAAATTTGGCTTGTCACCAAAAACACTCACAAACCTTTACAAGTGCACAATTGAGAGCATCCTAGTGGGCTGTATCCCCGCCTGGTACGGCAACTGCTCCGCCCACAACCGTAAGGCTCTCCAGAGGGTAGTGAGGTCTGCACAATGCATCACCGGGGGCAAACTACCTGCCCTCCATGACACCTGCACCACCCGATGTCACAGGAAGGCCAAAAAGATCATGAAGGACAACAACCACCCGAGCCACTGCCTGTTCACCCCGCTATCATCCAGAAGGCGAGGTCAGTACAGGTGCATCAAAGCTGGGACCGAGAGACTGAAAAACAGCTTCTATCTCAAGGCCAGACTGTTAAACAGCCATCACTAACATTGAGTGGCTGCTGCCAACATACTGACTCAAGTCTCTAGCCATTTAATAATTCAAAATTGGATGTAATAAATGTATCACTGGTCACATTAAACAATGGCACTTTATATAATGTTTACATACCCTACAGTACTCATCTCATACTGTGCTCTATACCATCTACTGCATCTTACCTATGCCGTTCGGCCATCGCTCATCCATAATATATGTACATATTATATTCATTACTTTACACTTGTGTGTATAAGGTAGTTCTTGTGAAATTGTTAGATTACTTGCTAGATATTACTGCATGGTCGGAAATAGAAGGACAAGCATTCCGCTACACTCGCATTAACATCTGCTAACCATGTGTATGTGACCAATAACATTTTATTTGATTTTTGTGGCACTTTGTCTAATATTAATTTGTAGTTATTGCTGTACAATTAGTGCTACTGAATATGCGCCAAGTTATTTGGTATATAGGGCTGTAGGTCTACATATACTGCATTAATGTCAGCCTACTGTATTGAAAAGACAGGCTGGAAATGTGTTGAGTACGAAGCGCTTCCTCGTTTCTGCGCACAGAAATCGGTCAATTTTCCTCTTCCGTCGTTTACGATTCCACAAACTAGGAGGGGCTTGATACGGTGGAGGCAGGACTGCTACTGCTTACACTGTGATTGTGTGTACATCCACTTCAACCCGCATGCACTAACGATTGACAGATTTCAGGTAGGATTTAAGCTTTTTTATCGTTCCAATGAGTTTTTAACACTGATGTTTTAGGTTAGTATGTGTCTTTGTATCTTTTATTAGGCTAGTATTTATTCACTGGTTTTCACTTAGGCTAGTGTGTTAATTTCATTTGTCGTTTGCCCATAATTGAATGATGGTTGATTTCATTGCACCTGCAAACACGTAGGCTATTTAATATGGGGCAATTTTATTACTTAATTAAACATAATTGCCTATATTGAGTAAATATTTGGACTATAGTTTCCAGAACCTTATCTTGCTAATGAGACATTCAGTCCGTTATCCGAAGGATGTGCGAACTTGTGAGGCAATCCCCTATTGACCGGTGTTACATTGTAACGTTTGATATTATGTAGGCTACATTGTATATTACACAGTCACTGCTGTCATATTTTAATGGTATGTCCTAAACCTAACAATCCACGGTCATGTTCCCAAAACTAATAGAATTAGGCTACTGTAGCCTAAACCGAACATTTCAAGCCACTAACGTTACCCCACCACTACTCTACTACTAGCCTACAGTACATCAAGACAACCATTTCCCAGATGATGAGATTGAGCTGTAACCTAATAAATGTTGTCCATGGGCTATTTAGAGCATCATTGATTAAAATGAGAACCGGGGGAAAAAATGTACATTTGGGGTGTTTTACTTTAGCCTACATGTAGGTACATTGCACGATAACTATAAACGACGATCCTCCCTCCCCCTCATTGCCCTACATAAGCCAATAGCTTACATTATAAGCCTATGATGCTGAGTGCATGTTGGAAGCAGCAAACTGTTTGCGATTCCTGCTACTCCTGCCTTCTTGTTCATGTAGTTGCAGACCTGAGTTGGGTCCAGATTTAGTCACAGAAGGCTACGAGTTAGAGTCCTTCAACCATCGCCAGTGACACTGCATGGTAATACAGCTGCACTGCATTTTAAAGACATCGTAGTAGCAGGTGTCCAAAGGCGTATCCCAAGATATGGTCATAATAGCGGTCCAAATTGACCAGTCAAAGATCATATTTATATTTTTCTAGACTCATTTGGATTGGTAAGAGGACACACAATAGCATGCGCCAAATATCATGACATGGTATTCGAGACTACTGGGTCATGCATATGCATAACTTGGTCAGATATCAAATACATTTAAATTTAAAGTGTGATTTTGTGGTCAGCTTTTGTCAACAGACACACTGCTTAATAGTCGATATGCCTAAGGCATTCTGCTCCACAGCAAGCTTACTTGTTAGGTAGCCTATATGTGTACCATTCATTTTGAGTCATGTGACAAGTTTTGTGCTAACTGGTATCCTTGGGACATCCTTAACCCTTCCCTAACCTTAACCCTTACCGTAACCATTTGAAAGTTCAACTTTAATGGCGGTAGGGACATCCCAAGGACCTGAACAGCATGGACCCCATCTGACATGCTGAATTCCAAATTGACCCCTTACCCCCGAGGCATTCCTGTAGATCTGAAAGGATTGCTTATGTGTAATGGCAAGATTTCGACTCAGCCAATCAGATGACAAGTTGAATAAAGTGTATATGGGCATATCACATTTTGTGTCAAATGAAAGCTAATCTATATTTTGGGGAAATAAAGGCATACATATGTTTTTCATCCACCCTAAAGATTAGGAATAAGCAAAGGCTTTGATTGCTGGTCACACATAGAAAAGGGTTCTTAAAAAACATATTTATCATTTATATTTAGTTTTGAAGAAAATATTCTGCTTTCTATAAGTTTAAGAGATATTGCTTCATGTCTTGTCATTCTGTTACCAAAACCCCACATATCTTTAAAATGTTTTCACATTTCTCTTCCTCATGAGGAGGAAGGATTATGTAAATTCACAGAATTAACAAGTTAATGTAGACCTATCAAGTAGATCATGTTTTTACTGATAACAATTTGGTTTATGAATTCTAAAGTGATTAATACGCATCACTCTGTTACCAAATCGGTAACAGATGGACTGAAAAATAAGTAACAGAATTACTGCAATTGAATTGGCCATAATGGGAAATCATAGTAGTCGCAAACCAGAGTTGCAGTTGAGCACAGTAGAATACAGTCAAAAGTCGGTACAGTAGAAATACAGTACAGTAGAGCACATATTAGTAGGCAGTATACTGTGATATACTCTACTGGACAGTACTGTGCTCTTCTGTACTGAACTATACTCTATTTTTTTTCTTTACTCTACTCTGTGCTCTGCTGTACTCTACTTTTTGTGCTGTACTGCACTATACTCTACTCCACTATACTGTACAACAGGTGTAGACCTTAGCGTGAAATGCTTACTTACAAGCCCTTAACCAACAATACAGTTCAAGAAATAGAGTTATGAAATAAATATTTACTAAATAAAGTAAAACATAAAATAAAAAGTAACACAATAAAATAACAACAAGGCTGTATACAGGGGGTACCGGTACCGAGTCAATATGCGGGGGTACAGGTTAGTCAAGTTAATTTGTACATGTAGGTAGGGGTAAAGTGTCTATGCATAGATAATAAACAGCAAATATCAGCAGTGTCAAAACAAAATGTAAATAGTCCGGGTGGCCATTTTATTAATTGTTCGGCAGTCTTGTGGCTTTGGGGTAAAAGCTGATAAGGAGCCTTTTGGACCTAGACTTGGCGCTCCGGTGCCTCTTGCTGTGCTGTAGCAGAGAGAACAGTGTATTACTTTGGTGACTGGAGCCTTTAACAATGTTTGGAGCCTTCCTCTGACACCACCTAGTATATAGGTGCCAGGAAGTTTGGCCCCATTGATGTACAGGGCCGTATGCATTACCCTCTAGCGCCTTAGTCAGATGTTGAGCAGTTGCCATACCAGGCGGTGATGCAACCAGTCAGGATGATCTCAATGGAGGAGCTGTAGAACCTTCTGAGGATTTGAGGATCCATGCCAATTCTTTTCATTCACCTGAATGGGAAAAGGTGTTGTTGTGACCTCTTCACGACTGTCTTGGTGTGATTGGATCATGATAGTTTCGTTGGTGACGTGGAAACCAAGGAACTTGAATCTCTTGACCTGCTCCACTACAGCCCTGTTGATGTTAATGGGGACCTGTTCGGACCTCCTTTTCCTGTTGTCCACGATCAGCTACTTTGTCTTGCTAACATTGAGGGAGAGGTTGTTGTCCTGGCACCACACTGCCAGGTTTCTGACCACCTCCCTATAGGCTATTTCTTCATTGTCGGTGACACTGTTGTGTCGTCGGCAAACTTAATTATGTTGTTGGAGTCGTGCTTGGCCACGCAGCCGTGGGTGAACAGGGAGTACAGGAGGGGACTTAACACACACCCATGAGGGGCACCAGCGTGGCCTGTCAGGAAGACCAAAGTTTAGTCCCAGGGTCCTTAGCTTAGTGAGTACTATACTGTTGAACGCTATTCTCACATATGTGTTTCTTTTGTCCAGGTGGGAAAGGGGAGTGTGATTGAGATTGCATTATCTATGTGAATTGGAGTGAGTCATGACCAGCCTTTCAAAGCACTTAATGGCTACCATATTAGTAGGCAGTATACTGGTGTCCAATTGTTGTAGTAGCTACTATCTTCTCTCATCGCTACAACTCCCGTACGGGCTCGAGAGAGACGAAGGTTGAAAGTCATGCGTTATATGCGATACACAACCCAACCAAGCCGCACTGCTTCTTAACAGAGAGCGAGAGTTGCACCCCTTCTGAAAAAACCTACACTCGATCCCTCCGATGTCAACAACTACAGACCAGTATCCCTTCTTTCTTTTCTCTCCAAAACTCTTGAACGTGCCGTCCTTGGTCAGCTCTCCCGCTATCTCTCTCAGAATGACCTTCTTGATCCAAATCAGTCAGGTTTCAAGACTAGTCATTCAACTGAGACTGCTCTTCTCTGTATCACGGAGGCACTCCGCACCGCTAAAGCTAACTCTCTCTCCTCTGCTCTCATCCTTCTAGACCTATCGGCTGCCTTCGATACTGTGAACCATCAGATCCTCCTCTCCACCCTCTCCGAGTTGGGCATCTCCGGCGCGGCCCACGCTTGGATTGCGTCCTACCTGACAGGTCGCTCCTACCAGGTGGCGTGGCGAGAATCTGTCTCCTCACCACGCGCTCTCACCACTGGTGTCCCCAGGGCTCTGTTCTAGGCCCTCTCCTATTCTCGCTATACACCAAGTCACTTGGCTCTGTCATAACCTCACATGGTCTCTCCTATCATTGCTATGCAGATGACACACAATTAATCTTCTCCTTTCCCCCTTCTGATGACCAGGTGGCGAATCGCATCTCTGCATGTCTAGCAGACATATCAGTGTGGATGACGGATCACCACCTCAAGCTGAACTTCGGCAAGACGGAGCTGCTCTTCCTCCCGGGGAAGGACTGCCCGTTCCATGATCTCGCCATCACGGTTGACAACTCCATTGTGTCCTCCTCCCAGAGCGCTAAGAACCTTGGCGTGATCCTGGACAACAAACTGTCGTTCTCAACTAACATCAAGGCGGTGGCCCGTTCCTGTAGGTTCATGCTCTACAACATCCGCAGAGTACGACCCTGCCTCACACAGGAAGCGGCGCAGGTCCTAATCCAGGCACTTGTCATCTCCCGTCTGGATTACTGCAACTCGCTGTTGGCTGGGCTCCCTGCCTGTGCCATTAAACCCCTACAACTCATCCAGAACGCCGCAGCCCGTCTAGTGTTCAACCTTCCCAACCACCCCGCTCCTCCGCTCTCTCCACTGGCTTCCAGTTGAAGCTCGCATCCGCTACAAGACCATGGTGCTTGCCTACGGAGCTGTGAGGGGAACGGCACCTCAGTACCTCCAGGCTCTGATCAGGCCCTACACCCAAATAAGGGCACTGCGTTCATCCACCTCTGGCCTGCTCGCCTCCCTACCACTGAGGAAGTACAGTTCCCGCTCAGCTCAGTCAAAACTGTTCGCTGCTCTGGCTCCCCAATGGTGGAACAAACTCCCTCACGACGCCAGGACAGCGGAGTCAATCACCACCTTCCGGAGACACCTGAAACCCCACCTCTTTAAGGAATACCTAGGATAGGATAAAGTAATCCTTCTCACCCCCCTTAAAATATTTAGATGCACTATTGTAAAGTGGTTGTTCCACTGGATGTCATAAGGTGAATGCACCAATTTGTAAGTCGCTCTGGATAAGAGCGTCTGCTAAATGACTTAAATGTAATGTAAATGTAACACAGTGCGCATCCAACCCGGAAGCCAGCCACACCAATGTGTCGGAGGGAACACCGTGCACCTGGCAACCTTGGTTAGCGTGCACTGCGCCCGGCCCACCACAGGAGTCGCTGGTGCGCGATGAGACAAGGACATCCCTACCGACCAAGCCCTCCCTAACCCGGACGACGCTAGGCAATTGTGCGTCACCCCACAGACCTCCCGGTCGCGGCCGGTTACGACAGAGCCTGGGCGCGAACCCAGAGTCTCTGATGGCACAGCTGGCGCTGCAGTACAGCGCCCTTAACCACTGCGCCACCCGGGAGGCCGAATGTTCACCTGTTTTAAAAGTCTTGCTCTCATCGGCTCCGGAGAGCGTGATCACACAGCTGTCCGGAACAGCTCGTGCTCTCATGCATGCTTCAGTGTTGCTTGCCTCGTAGCGAGCATATAAGGCATTTAGCCCATCTGGTAGGTTCCTGTCACTGGGCAGCTCACTGTTGGGTTTCCCTTTGTAGTCCGTAATGCAAGCCCTGCCACATCCGACGAGCATCAGAGCCGGTGTAGTAGGATTCAGTCTTAGTCCTGTATTGATGCTTTGCCTTTTTGATGGTTCTTCTGAGGGCATAGCGGGATTTCTTATAAGCATCCGGATTAGTGTCCCACTCATTGAAAGCGGCAGCTCTAGCATTTAGCACGGTGCTGATGGCTAATCCATGGCTTCTGGTTGGGATATGCACGCACAGACACCAGCTGTTATTGTACTGAACTATAATCTACTATTTTTTTTACTGCACTTTACTGAGCTATAAATCAAATCAAATCAAATCAAATTTATTTGTATAGCCCTTCGTACATCAGCTGATATCTCAAAGTGCTGTACAGAAACCCAGCCTAAAACCCCAAACAGCAAACAATGCAGGTGTAAAAGCACGGTGGCTAGGAAAAACTCCCTAGAAAGGCCAAAGCCTGGTTCCTCTCTAGGTTTCTTCCTAGGTTATGTGGGGTGGCCAGTCCTCTCTCTGTGCCGGGTAGAGATTATAACAGAACATGACCAAGATGTTCAAATGTTCATAAATGACCAGCATGGTCGTATAATAATAAGGCAGAACAGTTGAAACTGGAGCAGCAGCACAGTCAGGTGGACTGGGGACAGCAAGGAGCCATCATGTCAGGTAGTCCTGGGGCACGGTCCTAGGGCTCAGGTCCTCCGAGAGAGAGAAAGAAAGAGAGAATTAGAGAGAGCATATGTGGGGTGGCCAGTCCTCTTCTGGCTGTGCCGGGTGGAGATTATAACAGAACGTGGCCAAGATGTTCAAATGTTCATAAATGACCAGCATGGTTGAATAATAGTAAGGCAGAACAGTTGAAACTGGAGCAGCAGCATGGCCAGGTGGAATGGGGACAGCAAGGAGTCATCATGTCAGGTAGTCCTGGGGCATGGTCCTAGGGCTCAGGTCCTCCGAGAGAGAGAAAGAAAGAGAGGAGAGAATTAGAGAACGCACACTTAGATTCACACAGGACACCGAATAGGACAGGAGAAGTACTCCAGATATAACAAACTGACCCTAGCCCCCCGACACATAAACTACTGCAGCATAAATACTGGAGGCTGAGACAGGAGGGGTCAGGAGACACTGTGGCCCCATCCGAGGACACCCCCGGACAGGGCCAAACAGGAAGGATATAACCCCACCCACTTTGCCAAAGCACAGTCACCACACCACTGATTTGATTTGATTTGAATAACCAAAATATATTTTTCAAACATCTTTCTGCAGACATCTTTGAATCTGAATGCGGAGTAGATATTTAAGAGTTTTTGGAGAATGTGGTCACATAAGAAAACTGATGGAGATTTTATTGTCATTTTGTTACCTTTGCATCAGCAATGTTCCTCAAGTAGATGCGTTTCAGGAAAATGTTCAGTGGCACTTGTAGACTTCTGCATATCGGTGTATGGTTTATCAATCACTGGTTTTTGGTTGGCAATGGTTTTTAAATCAAAAAGTGAGTCTCGGTGTCAATCTGCTAATGTGGAATTGCCCATATTGCCCTATAAAACTCTTTCAGAGCTTCATTTAAAAATGAAAATAAAATAAAAATCCAGAATTTCATGATATCCAAATGGTAGTTACAGTCTTGTCCCATCGCTACAACTCCCGTATGGACTCGGGAAAGGTGAAGGTCGAGAGCCATGCGTCCTCCAAAACAAGACCCTACAGTATTTCTGCAAAGCTGTCATCAAGACAAAGGGTGGCTACTTTGAAGAATCTCAAATATAAATATATTTTGATTTGTTGATTCCATATGTGTTATTTCATAGTTTTAATATCTTCACTATTATTCTACAATATTGAACAAATAAATAAAAACTGGAATGAGTAGGTGGGTCCAAATGTTTGACTGCTACTGTGTGTGTAATGTATATATATTATTGTTTATTTTGCTTTAGAAAACTTAATTCAGCCCACAGGCCACCAGTTGGGGCACCCTGCACTAGAGACTGTGTGCCAAAATCAGACTTAAAGTGCACTTAAAGTGCACCTCATAGATATCATCCTAACCAACTTGCCCTCTAAATACACCTCTAAATACATCTCAGCGATCACTGCCTCATTACCTGCATCTGTAGTGGGTCAGCGGTCAAACGGACCTCCACTCTTCACTGTCAAACGCTACCTGAAACACTTCAGCAAGCCGGCCTTTCTATTCAACCTGGCCGGGGTATCCTGGAAGGATATTGATCTGATCCCGTCAGTAGAGGCTGCCTGGCTATTTTTTTTAAATGCCTTCCTCACCATCTTAAATAAGCATGCCCCATTCAAGAAATTTAGAACCAGGAACAGATATAGCCCTTGGTTCTCTCCAGACCTGACTGCCCTTAACCAACACAAAAACATCCTATGACGTTCTGTATTAGCATCTAACAGCCCCCATGATGTGCAACTTTTCAGGGAAGCTAGAAACCAATATACACAGGTAGTTAGAAAAGCCAAGGCTAGCTTTTTCAAGCTCAAAAAAACAAAAACAAACTTCTGGGACACTGTAAAGTGCATGGAGAATAAGAACACCTCCTCCCAGCTGCCCACTGCACTGAGGATAGGAAACGCTGTCACCACCGATAAATCCACTATAATTGAGAATTTCCAGAAGCATTTTTCTACGGCTGGTTATGCTTTCCACCTGGCTACCCCTACCCCGGTCAACAGCACTGCAACTGCACCCCCCACAGCAACTCGCCCAAGCCTTCCCCATTTCTCCTTCTCCCAAATCCAGTCAGCTGATGTTCTGAAAGAGCTGCAAAATCTGGACCCCTACAAATCAGCCGGGCTAGACAATCTGGACCCTTTCTTTCTAAAAATTATCTGCTGAAATTGCCACCCCTATTACTATTCTGTTCAACCACTCTTTCGTGTCGTCTGAGATTCCCAGAGATTGGAAAGCAACTGTGGTCATCCCCCTCTTCAAAAGGGGGGACACTCTTGACCTAAACTTCTACAGACCTATATCTATCCTACCTGCGTTTCTAAGGTCTTCGAAAGCCAAGTCAACAAACAGATTACCGACCATTTCGATTCCCACCATACCTTCTACACTATGCAATCTGGTTTCAGAGCTGGTTATGGGTGCACGTCAGCCACGCTCAAGATATCCTAAACGATATCTTAACCGCCATCGATGAGAAACAATACTGTGCAGCCGTATTCATTGACCTGGTCAAGGCTTTCGACTCTGTTAATCATCACATCCTCATCGGCAGACTCGATAGCCTTGGTTTCTCAAATGATTGCCTCTCCTGGTTCACCAACTACTTCCCTGATAGAGTTCAGTGTGTCAAATCAGAGGGCTGTTGTCCGGACCTCTGGCCGTCTCTATGGGGGTGATACAGGGTTCAATTCTTGGACCGACTCTCTTCTCTGTATACATCAATGTTGTTGCTCTTACTGCTGGTGAGTCTCTGATCCACCTCTACCCAGACGACACCATTCTGTATACTTCTGGCCCTTCTTTGGACACTGTGTTAACAACCCTCCATACGAGCTTCAATGCCATACAACTCTCCTTCCGTGGCCTCCAACTGCTCTTAAATGCAAGTAAAACTAAATGCATGCTCTTCAACCGATCACTGCCTGCACCTGCCCGCCCGTCGAACATCACTACTCTGGACGTTTCTGACTTGAATATGTGGACAACTACAAATACCTAGGTGTCTGGTTAGACTGTAAACTCTCCTTGCAGACTCACATCAAACATCTCCAATCCAAAGTTAAATCTAGAATTGGCTTCCTATTTCGCAACAAAGCATCCTTCACTCATGTTGCCAAACATACCCTTGTAAAACTGACGATCCTACCGATGTCCACACCCTGACCATAGTTTGCTTTGTATGTTTCTATGTTTTGTTTGGTCATGGTGTGATCTGAGTGGGAATTCTATGTTGCATGTCTAGTTTGTCTATTTCTATGTTTGGCCTGATATGGTTCTCAATCAGAGGCAGGTGTTAGTCATTGTCTCTGATTGGGAACCATATTTAGGTAGCCTGTTTGGTGTTGGGTTTTGTGGGTGATTGTTCCTGTCTCTGTGTTAGTTTGCACCAGACTGGGCTGTTTAGGTTTTCACGTTACGTTTATTGTTTTGTAGTGTTCATGTTTATCTTTTTATTAAACATGAATCAAAATAACCACGCTGTGCTTTGCTCCGCCTCTCCTTCAACTCAAGAAAACCGTTACAACCGATCCTCGACTTCGGCGATGTCATTTACAAAATAGCCTCCAATACCCTACTCAATAAATTGGATGCAGTCTATCACAGTGCCATCCTTTTTGTCACCAAAGCCCCATATACTACCCACCACTGCGACCTGTACGATCTCGTTGGCTGGCCCTCTCTTCATACTTGTCGCCAAACCCACTGGCTCCAGGTCATCTACAATACCCTACCAGGTAAAGTCCCCCCTTATCTCAGCTCGCTGGTCACAATAGCAGCACCCACCTGTAGCACGCGCTCCAGCAGGTATATTTCTCTGGTCACCCCCAAAACCAATTATTCCTTTGGCCGCCTCTCCTTCCAGTTCTCTGCTGCCAATGACTGGAATGAACTGCAAAAATCTCTGAAACTGGAAACACTTATCTCCCTCACTAGCTTTAAGCACCAGCTGTCAGAGCAGCTCACAGATTACTGCGCCCATACATAGCCCATCCATAATTTAGCCCACACAACTACCTCTCTCCCTACTTTATTTATTTATTTTTACTCATTTACACCCCATTTTTCTTACTCTACTTTGCACATTCATACACTGCAAATCTACCATTCCAGTGTTTTACTTGCTATATTGTATTTACTTCGCCACCATGGCCTTTTTTTTGCCTTTACCTCCCTTCTCTCACCTCATTTGCTCATTTTGTATATAGACTTATTTTTATATTGTATTATTGACTGTATGTTTGTTTTACTCCATGTGTAACTCTGTGTCGTTGTATGTGTCGAACTGCTTTGCTTTATCTTGTCCAGGTCACAATTGTAAATGAGAACTTGTTCTTAACTTGCCTACCTGGTTAAATAAAGGTGAAATAATACAAATAAAAAAAAACATTGTTCAGGTGTAATGCATCCATGCTGAACTGTTCCAGTGTTAGCCCTTGTCCAGTCCATGTTCAGAGCTAGAGTGGGTTCTCCCCATGATCCTACAGTACAGAGCATCTGTGCTCCATCAGTCTGCCATGTACCCAGTTATAATTATCTCACATTACCAGTCAGTTCAGATGGAGAATGCACTTGCCAACGGCAACTGATAAAATCCTATACAGTTAATCTAACATCACCTCATGGAAAACACAGAGGGGAATTTAGCAGCTTCCGATTCTGTGGTTACATATGCAGGATGACCAGAGGTTACAATATCAGTAGCCCTGTACCACTTTTAAAACTGGCAGAGGTACACAGCATTTTTCTGGATCCCTCCAACAGAGTTAGGTAGTCAGATCCATGTGGGTGGCTCGCTCACAGGTAGAAACTCAGTTCTTTACTACTGGATGGCTTTCACCATATTCTATCAGTTATTGATGTAGTCGTCACAATATGCAAGATATAGGCCTACCTACAGTAGTACAGTAGATTACCTGTCTTAGACAATTAACAAGTGAAGTCATCCTGTCTCTGTCATGTGTGCAGTATCAGATTATATTCAACATACACTCAGTATAGTCAATACACACTGAAACCTGATATCAGGTCAGACCGTATGGCTTATTACAGTTTATGTTTACCTCTTATTGTCATTTCCCCATCTGTATCGCCATCTAGCTGGAGTAATTAAACTTCAGCTCTCTCGTTAATGGTTTGCATTGACTTTATCTGATCAGAAGCCACCCATTTAAGATGCCATTACGGTTGTGTTTACACATGCAGCCCAATTCTGATGATTATCAAAAGACCAATAAGGGGAAAAAATCTGAATTGGGCTGCCTGTATAAACACAGCCTATGAAAATTACTCTGGATTATGGGAAGCTATTAAGGTCTTTGTTAAACAAGCTCCAATTCATGCAAAATTGCCCTCTGTGTAAATTATTCAACTTGTAGGGTTATTGTATTTTGTGGAATTACTAGTACTTGAGATCCCATTTGGGACTCTGCAAAAATGTCATGCGAAACGGCACAGTGATCCATGTTAGAGAAATATTGTCTTTACATTTTAATTTTGGCAAATTAATGCATTTTGTGGCATGTGTTTTAGATAAACAGGTGCTAATGACAGTGTAATGAACTATGCTACTCTCTCTTCATCACTCATGATCAAAAGGCTTTAATAAATCCAATTAATTACCCATGTGTTTACTTCCTTAAAGAAGGCCTCTGCTCCAACAGAGCCATTCTGATTCTCATTGGCTATTTCCCAGGTCATAGAGGAAGGACAGGATCCCATCAGTCAAACATATTTGAAGCTCATTGTAAGTTTGAGGAGAAATATGTGGGACAAGGCCAATGTGCTTAGACATCAATAGGAGAGTTTTTTTGTTTGTTGTTGTTGCAAAAATAATATGTAGATCTGTGAAAAAAGCTGTCAAAAAATAAACATCATCATAGTGACAAAGGTCACTCAGTCCAAGGTTCATTAGAAACAGTCAGTCGTTCTTGATCTACTGCACAGTGCCAGTGAAGAGGACAAGCTGCTGTTAAGTGTGTGAGAGAAGGCCTATGTTTCCCTGTCATCCGTTAGAAAGTAGTTTTCCTCCCAGCTGTTGCAGTTGCTCCGTCACTAACATAGCATTCCTGGACGGAATTCCCCATGAAATGTTTAGTCAGAGGTTTGGGAAGTAAGGGATTGGGGAAGTGAGTATTTTGGAGTCATCAGAGAGTGTGTGGGAGTTGGAAACTGCAACACACCCTGTGCTACTGTAGCTCTGACCCTGCGTTTGTGTTCTCTGTTTTCAACTGAAATAGATGTGCTACGTGCTGCTTACTGCTCTCTATATGGCCACAGCATATCAGACTCTGTAGGGCATACCTGCTTTTTAAGGAACACAAGGTAGCAGCTATCTTATCTTTTTCTTCTTGGGTTCAACAATATGTATTTCTAGCATGGTGGATGGGTTTAGCGATGACTAACAGTGGGTACTATGAACTATCCCTTTGATCCAGTGGCAGTGAAAGGATTGGAGAGTAGGTTTTATGTTTTTTTAATTAAGTCTGTATGGATGTTTGCTTGGGTGGTTGTTGGGGGGGGTCTGTGTGTGTTCAGGTTAAATAGCAAGACATTATTTTACTTAGACAGTGAGAGACAGTTAATGTTTCTTTGGTTCGATATTGTTCTATCCACTAGATTTAGATTATGGTGCATAATTCCATGTGACTTTTCTATGGCATTTTCTAGAATGATCTATGCATGTTGACTGGAATGAAGTAAGTGAACTCGCCTTGTCTCCTGGGAGGAATGAACTGAGTGGGGCTCATTGTTGGAATAATTCCCTCCTCATTCCTCAAATACACATTTTCCAGAATCACTTCCCTCACTTGCTCTCTCAGTGTGTCAGAGCTTCTTTTTTTCCAGGGGAAGTCCTGGTCTTTTACAGAGTTAAAGGACAAGTACAATAGAAATAATGTTCCTGTGATTAAGAGGTCACTCTCTCGCTCTACACAACATCTGAGCAATCCACCTCCACTTTCACTCTTACTTAGATATTATTGATGATGCATAGCTACAGTTAAATGGAACACAACATCTTGCTACCGGAGTCTGAGATGTTAGAGAGACAAGGGACTGTTTCTGAACACTACTGATGTGTGTTTGATTTTCTGGCACTTTACTGCAGCGGAAGCATCACTCAGCTGGGTGCTACGCTGTCGGCAATGGAGGATCAGCTACCTATGGAGGAGCGGCTGCTATGGGGGAACTGGGAGTGTCAGACAAGGCAATAGGCCCTGATGAAACGCTCTTGGCCTGTTTGACAGACTGACTTTCTCCCTGGCTGTACTGTACCATCGATGCGCCCTCCGCTCAAGCCATACTCAAGCCATACTCAAGCCATCATCTATAAGTCTTTGCTAGGTAAAGCCTCGCCTTATATCACCTCACTGGTCACCATAGCAGCACCCACCCGTAGCATGCGCTCCAGCAGGTTTATTTCACTGGCCACCCCCAAAGCCAATTCCTCCTTTGGTCGCCTTTCCTTCCAGTTCTCTGCTGCCAATGACTGGAACGAATTGCAAAAATCACTGAAACTGGAGACTCATATCTCCCTCACTACCTTTAAACACCAGCTGTCAAAGCAGCTTACAGGTCACTGCACCTGTGCATATCCCATCTGTAAATAGCCCATCCAACTACCTCATCCCCATACTGTTATTTGTTTTGTTCCTTTCCACCCAGTATCTCTACTTCCACATGCATCTTCTGCACATCTATCACTCCAGTGTTTAATTGCTAAATTGTAATTATTTTGCCACTATGGCCTATTTATTGCCTTACCTCCCTTATCTTACCTCATTTGCACACACTGTATATAGACTTATTTTCTCTATTGTGTCATTGACTGTATGTTTGTATATCCCATGTGTAACTCTGTTGTTTGTGTCGCACTGCTTTGTTTTATTTTGGCCAGGTTACAGTTGTAAATGACAACTTGTTCTCAACTAGCCTACCTGGTTAAATACAGTTGAAAAAATATATAACTGACATTTCCTAACTGCCTTAATTCCATTCTTCCGTCTTTAATTTGTTGTTAATTTATGCATTATGTATTTTGTTAACAAGAACCACAATGGAAAAAAGTATCTACACCTTTTAAATGCATTTTATCCATGTGTGGTTGGTTGTATTAAGTTTTTGGTTTTTTAAATGGTCAAATAATCGTATCATATTTACATAGATTACATTTTTTTTTAAATATTTTGATGTGGCTCCGCATTTCAATAAAGACGGGGTCTTTGCTCTTCGGATTATTCTAGAGATATTTTTGAGTGGCATGACAATGAAGCAGCTTTAGATGATGGTTATGAAACATGTTATCATCTGTATGTATATCAGTGACAGTAGTAATTGGAGCTGTGGTAGACTCTGCCATGGCAGCCATATGACAAATGGGTCAGTAGACTGAGTCCAGTTTGTTAGGGCTCAGGTCAGTACACTGGTATGTGCCATCCTGCCAGCCTGCTCATTCATCTATGGGTCAAAAAGGGTGCCTGTCTTAGCCAGCGGCCAATGTGACAACATTTGGATATGTTCCCTCAAACGCCCTGTTTGGGTTAGGTTCCATGTTTGTGTTCTCGCAAATGTGTTCTCTCTTTGTGTAATACATTGAAGTAAATTTGAATATAGCAGTATGTATGTATGGTATCTTGAGGTGAGCTTCTAATGTGAAAGGTCCAATTTAATATTGAAAATGGGAAAGCTTTATTATTGTTATGTTTCTATTCGGCCTTGGAGGATGGTTGGGAACTGAGTGAATTACTTTCTGATAAGCATTTCTTCAGTATTCAGATATTTTATAGAATTGAATACTGCAAACTGTCATTTCATTTAAACTAGGTTTTGACAGTAATTATGCATGGTATTGTATGCAGTCATCATTGGTATGTATTTAAGCAATAAGGCCCGAGGGTGTGTGGTATATGGCAAATATACCAGGGCTAAGGGCTGTTCTGCCCGACGCAATGCGGAGTACTAGGACACAGCCCTTAGCCATGGTATATTGGCCATATACCACAAACCTGTGAGGTGCCTTATTGCTATTATAAACTGGTTACCAACGTAATTAGAGCAGTAAAAATAAACGTTTTGTCATACCCATGGTATACAGTCTGATATACCACGGCTTTCAGCATTCAGGGCTCGAACCACCCAGTTTATTTATATATATATCAAGGTCAGAGGGATACTTATTAACATGCTGTTAATGTGTGTGTGTGTGTGTGTGTTTGTTTATAAATATTCTGATTGTTACTAGATAGGCAATACTTATAGAGAGTTTCTCATGGGAAAAGCTTGATCAAAATATCTGATGTATTGAAAAGAAAAGGAATGCCTTTGGACTTGGTTCTGCTTCCCCTACAGGGAAATCTATTATCTGTGGTAAGGATCATGAGATGTCTTCTATTCAGCTGCATGTGAAAAGGATGAAAGTTGAAAAGTTCAACTGATGCTCCTCAGGGTTTTATATGATTGTTTCCACCACTAACGATTTGAATGAGGACTATTGAGTATCTGGCCACAGAATCAATGTGGTCAGTTATGGAGCCACTAACTAGAGCACATACTGAGCTACTGCACTGACAAACTGTTCACCTAACACTTGTTGGCTGCTTTTTCTTCACTCTGCTGTGAAACCATCTCAATTGTGTTGAGGTCGGGTCATTGTGGAGGCCAGGTCATCTGATGCAGCACTCCATCCCTCTTTCTTGGCTATCTTCTGTATAACACCCCTACCTTGTCACAACACAACTGATGGTGGCTCAAACTGATTGGCTCAAACAAAATAACTTTCAACAAGGCACACCTGTTAATTGAAATGCATTGCAGGTAACTACCTCATGAAGCTGGTTGAGAGAATGCCAAACGTGTGCAAAGCTGTCATCAATGAGATGGTGGCTACTTCAAATATATTTTGATTTGTTTAACACTTTTTTGGGGTTACTACATGATTCCATATGTGTTGTTTCATAGTTTTGTCTTCACTATTATTATACAATGTATAAAATAGTACAAACAAAGAAAAACCCTTGAATGAGTAGGTGTGTACAAACATTTGACTGGTACTGTATGTCAGCAATCCTTCCTCCAAAGGACCATTCAATGGATTACATTTAGTGAAAATCTCCCAAATCATCATGTTCTTGTTTCCTGAGTAATCACTCAATTTTAGCAGCAAGCTCTGTGGGGTCCTGATGGCATTGTCCCCCTTCCTACATCAGTATACTGGGAGTGCTCGGTGTTGGCAGTCTCTCACAGGACCACATAGGATCCATAGGAGTGGGATGCTAAGACTGCTGATCGAGCCACTCATCGATCCGTATTGATGAAATATCAGAGCTCAATATGTCAGACCAGTATACCTCCTCGACATAGTCAGTTAGATTTGATTCATTTTAATTAAAGTAGTTCTCTCTATTCTAAATGACGTTGTCTATCAGACTGGCAAAATTTAAATACTGTATAGTTTGAAAATCATCCCACTGTTAGTGTGTCATGATGGCAGTTGGCCAATGACTTTAAATGCAGACTCACTGGACAACAGATGAGGCCAAGGGCTGGGGGAGCAGGGAGCTTGGATTGAAATAGAACGACAAATGAACCAACAACACAATTCTATTGTTGTTGAACTGCACAGTTGATCTCATCTTATTTGTCTGCAGGAGACGACCCTACTGTCTCTAGAGCACCACTGAAAATACTTCTGTCCTCTACTTAAGGTCGTCTGTATTGTGCTGCTCACCGTGCTGCTGACCCAGTGACACCTACAGGCTCCGGCCCTCTCTCCCTCCTCTCCAGAGCCCTGTGTCTTCCCGAGGCCAGCCCAGCCAGGCAGCCACTTTGCTCTGGCTGATGGCTACAGCGTCAGAACTTTGCCTCGCAGGGAGAGAGGAGCGTGGGCCGCTTTGGCAGACAGCAAATTATTTTACATTTGGGAAGGAAATGCACTTGGCTGTTAGAAGCTGTGTTGAGTGAATGCCTTGCTTTAGTCCCGTGCATTCAGCACATCATCAGTAACCTTGTCTTACAGTCGGAGCCATTCTCAGGTTACCCACTGGGGAAATGATATCGAGTATCACATCTGTAACAGTGGCTAATGAAAGATACCTTTTTAAATATTTATAAGCAATGAATTCACATATCATGAAAATATTACAATGTACCACCAATTTGAAACATTTGCTGTGAAATAGTATTTAATTTAGAAATAGTTTCTATTTTCTGACATTCGAGTGTTCAGCTTGTTTGTTGCTACCACTCCAGCTCTGGTTTTCATCATCGTTGTCGTCACTGTGTGGTCTTCCCTCTCTAACAAAAGAGCATGCATTGCCTTGTTTTGTGCAAGCTTTGGTCTGACAGTCACAGTACACTGACGAGCTGGTTGGCAGCTTGTCTGTGTTGAGTACTTTGTGTTCTGTGCTTTTCTGTCTCTAATTGTGTCAACAGGACTCCTAGATCGAGCAGGAGCCCCCACAGCAGGTCTTGATTTAATTCAGCACTCCTATTACTTATCCCCTCCATCCGTATAGCCAGAGGCTGTTAGCGGCACCACACTCCTCTCAATTGGTTGTGTAGCTGAGGAACTGGATAGAGTGTTAAATTCTAGGAACCTGCCTGTGTATTTCGTGCATCTCTGGTACAGTAGGATTAGCTGTATCATTACTGAACTATGATCTGAGTTAGAATCACAACAGCTGTTAAGGAGGTTAAGATCAGTATTGTACTATACTGTCAGTATATTGTAGGCCTATATCCACAGAAGCATGGGACTCTTCTAGTCTTCTGACCGATGTTGGAGCAAGAGATTGATTATTTGGAGCTAATGTTCAACAAAGCCTGCATATCATATTACATTCTATACTGAACAATAATATAAACGCCACATGTAAAGTGTTGATCCAAGAAATGTCCGTTGTGTTTTATGTTTTTGTTCAGTGTAGAATGTAGATTTGCCTCCTATTGTGCTCCCCAATAACAATTGTTTGTGACATTTATTTGACATGCTTGTTAGAAACTGTGCAGCTTCTATGGTAGATACTTGTTATTTATAGATGATTTATTGTATTTTAAACCATAAATACCATTATTGATTATCATCAAAACAAAACCATTTTCATTTTGACCATTTTCATCATAAAGCAGAGAGCTACTGCATTCATGCACTGTTCAGCACAATGTATTGAGCTCTATGAACTGTGCTTTTCCACCGTGTAACATAACAGCAGACCTGTTCTGGGAAATGATGACCTCTCTAGTGTTCTTAACCTCCCAGCACAGCACCATGAACATGTCCCAATTAAATAGCTTCATCCTCAATTCCCACTGCAATCATGTCCATGCTTACACTCTGTCTCCTGTGCATCCTCTTGTGTGTGATAATCTGCTCTTTCACTATGCAATATTTATGGGATGAAGCAGCCACAGTGTCGCTTTGAGCTCTTTCCACATGTCCTATATGAAAAGAGAGGAATTCGCTAGAGACACTAAAGCTCTGTCTATAAATTTGTTACAAGTATCTTATTTACAATGTCAGGATCTACTTACTTTGGTGCCAGATGCATTCAATAATGAGAAATTATGAAAGTAGTGGGAAAAAAGTTAACGTTTTAGTTATATCAATCTATAAACTGGGTGGTTCAAGCCCTGAATGCTGATTGACTGACAGCTGTGGTATATCAGACCGTCTACCACGGGTATGACAACCCGTATGTATACAGCTCTAATTACATTGGTAACCAGTTTATAATAGCAATAAGGCCCGAGGAGGTGTGGTGTATATGGCCAATATATCACGGCTAAGGGCTGTGTCCATGACCTCCGTGTTGCGTTGTGCATCAGAACAGCCCTTAGCTGTGGTACATTGGCCATATACCACATCTCCTCAGACCTTATTACTTTATTATATGATTCTGTAATGGGTAGGAAAGGTTGAATTCCAATACCTACAGTAAGACACTGACTTAGTGCAATCATACTCTCATTGTAGGGTTTTGAGAGCTGAGATGGGTACAGGGATATGTCAGGTACTATGATGGATCATGCTTTTTCATCATAAGACATTTTTCATTAATGTATTTTTTTGTTCATCACTGCATGCATTCAATCGTGGCTTTGAATTAATCATAAGTTACATACCCCCCCCCCCTCTCTCTCTTTCCCTCTGTCTCTCTCTCAATCTTTGTAATGTACCCAAACTAAAATGCAATATTTAAAGATTATATAATAATAATAATAATAATAAGGACGAAAATAAATGAAGCTTTAAGTAAAGGGCATAAAAAGGTCAATTCAGCAACCAACCATTGCCTCATTGTAGATATCCACCATGTCAGAGTAAATGCTTGTGTCCAGCAGAGCAGTGTGCTAAAAACGGCATCAGTGGACATAGTGAAAATGGCACGGTGTCTGTATGGTAGCTGTCACTGTGGAGAGCTTGTTCACACAGCAGTTTACTCTGTTACTGTACCAATAAACATTACCACTGCTTTCTAATGCACAGCCTGCAATGCACAAACTACTGAGGCTGTCTGGAGAGTTTTCTCCAGAAGACAATGTCTGGGCTGTTCCACGAAATGAGTGCCTTTTGTGCACTTTTGATGTTTTAAGTACAGATTGTGTACCAATATAAAATCCTGTTATATTAAATGAAGTTCCCTTTACTATAGACGACATGGAAAATTCAATCAATTACAGTGGGGCAAAAAAGTTCTCCCACTTCAACTATGACAGACAAAATGAGAAAAGAAAATCCAGAAAATCACATTGTATGATTTTTAATTAATTTATTTGCAAATTATGGCACACACACATCCTACAATGTGATTTTTCAGTTGTTTTTTTTGTCATTTCGTCTGTCATAGTTGAAGTGTACCTATGATGAAAATTACAGGCCTCTCATCTTAAGTGGGAGAACTTGCACAATTGGTGGCTGACTAAATACTTTTTTGCCCTACTGTAGATATTATTTATGAATAAGACTTGCTAAAGTGCTAAAATTCAGCATTTTGACATGTGCCTCTATGCACCTTCTATGACTTCTAGGAAGATTTTAACCCACTTAACCCCAAAATGTCTCCAGGTTTTCATCATTGTATAGTCCCAGTTATTTTGTTCCCTTGACAGACATTTATGAAGACTATTATCTACGTGATTAGTGATTTATATAAATGTCACTCATGTTAAGGTCAACCCTGTTACGTCAACTGAACTCTGGTTATTAAGGTGAAGCTATTCCTTTTCAAATATTTTTTTTCAAAAGAAACATTGAATGTGTAATAGTCAAATCCTAGTGTATATAATTGGTTCTACTCTTTATGGCCATTTGCTGGTGTTTTGTGGTGGAAAACTGAGCAGACCGAGCATAACACACCAACCCTGTTACATATAGACAGACAGGCTAGAAATGTTAACACTGAAGATTGCATTCAATTGCCACTTCCTGTTGAGCTTCCATTCCCCCTTTCACAAGGGGATTTATGGCTGTTTTAAGATATCGTCAGCCCTCTTACGGTCAACCCTGTTTCTTTATTTGGCCCCTGATAGTCATTGTCATTGCATTTTCTTCTATTTAACCTATTAAGAAATGTTTAGGATGAACTTATAAGGATGAACATGTGCTCCTCATGAAATCAAGTTACACTTCTCAAAAAGCACCGCATTGGTGGAACGACTCATCTAATATACAGCAGCCGACTGGCAATGCAAGGTGTAGTCAGAAGAGTTACTTTAAAAAACAATCTATTAATAGAAAAAAGTAAATGCAAGCACTTTTTGTCTAGTACCCAAATGGGTATGCTGTGTGTAGGTTTAAGATGATACTGTGTTAACTTCTTGCCACCTTTACCATCTGTTCTGTTTGATGCATGGCAGCTGCAGTCTGTCCCATGTGGGACTTCAGTTTCCACAGACTTGAGATGACCCTTTACCCAGTGGTGGGTGGTGGGCCACACAGGGCGGACAGGCTTTCCTCTGCCATCCCCAGGGGATGGCTCCTGTAAAGCCTGACTCGTTCCGGGCCAAATCAATTGTATTTATACAATTGTGTGTGCATGTTTAGGTAAATTCACTAAGGTCCCATTTGCAGTGGTGGGAACAGCACTGAAAATCTGTACTTAATCAGCTGATATACAGTATCAAAGTGCTGTACAGAAACCCAGCCTAAAACCCCAAACAGCAAGTAATGCAGGTGTAGAAGCACGGTGGCTAGGAAAAACTCCCTAGAAAGGCCAAACCTAGGAAGAAACCTAGAGAGGAACCAGGCTATGAGTGGTGGCCAGTCCTCTTCTGGCTGTGCCGGGTGTAGATTATAACAGAACATGGCCAAGATGTTCAAATGTTCATAAATGACCAGCATGGCCAAGATGTTCAAATGTTCATAAATAATCAGCATGGCCAGAAAGTGTCATGTAAAACTGACCAGCTGTGTGTGCCAGTCTTAGATCAAAGGTCATACCATCACTATGAACACTTGGTTGGTCTCCCCATTTGATATACACTCATTGGCCAGTTTATTAGGTACTGTTCGTGAAAATGGTTAGCTCCTACAGACCGTGAGTCACGTGGCAGTTGCTTGTTATATAAAGCAGGCAGATGGGCAACAAGGCATTGTTACTGTTCGATTGAATATTAGAATGGGAAAAACGAGTGACATAAGCAACTTTGAGCATGATATGATCGTCTTGCCAGGCACGCCGGTTCAAGTATCTCAGAAGCGGCCGGCCTCCAGTGGGTATGTGATCACCAACACTGGACAATTAAGGAGTGCAAAAACATCACCTGGTCCGATGAATCCCGGTTCCTGTTGAGTCATGCTGATGTCAGTGTCAGGTGGCGTAACGGTGTGGGGAATGTTTTTATGGAACAAAATTAGGTTCCTTCATACCAATTGAGCAACGTTTGAACGCCACACCTGTGAGAGACCGAGAGAGAAAGAGCGCGAGCTAGCTCTACTACTGACACATGAAGGAAGCTAGCTGCTGTGCTGGAGGCTTACCATCTTGTCATGCGACAACAAAGGGACCATGGCAGTTCGCTCTGTACTTTGATGGCTGCAGCATGCAATCTGTTCACCTTCACAAGACATATTTAGTCAGTGTACCAAGTTCAGGCTTAGGTTGTCAAGGTGCCAGAACTTAGTTTTTCAAAGCTTGTGTTTACCACCTGAGGGATCTACAGTATGTCAGACTGGCTTTAATGCTCACCACTATTTCCTGTGACATTGATGTCAGTGGTCCTCTGTGTACCAGGAGCATAGCCAGAAATCTGTTGGTGGGTGGGCCAAGACTTCCTGCAGTTCTACAGAGAGGAAAATGTGCAGTTGATTAGCTAATCACATGCTATTCGGCACATTTTTGTCATGAGGCTGAGAAATGTTGAGTTAAAGTGAAAATATGTGTGTTGACTGATAAAAGCTCTGGATTATGAGCTGTCTTGTTTGCTAAATGAACAAATTAAGTAGGCAGTGACATTGTGTGTGTATATAGCCATAGAAGCACAGTGACATACAGTATCCACCAATGCAGCCAAGTTCATGTGTTATTGGGGTTGTGGCTTTCAGTTAGTTATTTATGGCCACCCATCACATGGTGCATGGGGTGGCCAAAGTGAATGGTCATTCCATTGCACTGCTTGTTATGAATTTTATCTGATGGTGTGTGCATGTTTAGGTAAATTCACTAAGGTCCCATTTGCAGTGGTGGGAACAGCACTGAAAATCTGTACTTAAATTAAATTACTGTTACTCAAGTAAAACCTCTACGGGATCGGTGTCCTTAAACCGGTACAGTTTTTGCTCAATATGCGGTAGTGTGACTAGAAAACGTTGTATACAACAGCTAACTTTCCGGGTCATAGACATGTCTTATGTGGGCAGAAAGCTTAAATGTGTGTGAATCTAACTGCAGTGTCCAATTCACAGTAACTATTACAGAAGAAAATACCAATGCTACAACAACAAAACACTATCATGGCAACTTGTTTGATACATTCCCCTCTGAAGGTAAATAAGGTACTTACATTCAGTAATTTTGCTCTGATTTGTCATCCTGAGGTTCCCAGAGATAAAATTTAGTATTGTTTTGTTTGAAAAAAATATATTTTATATATTCAAATGTAGGAACTGGGTTCTATAGTTTAACCCCACTGCTGTCTCTGGCTCCACACCCACCCCGCCCGGCCATCTAAATATGTGAAGGTTAGTGTATTTTCTGTAGAGAAGCTAATGATCCATTCATGACATTCCTGGAAGTGTGTAAACTTTTTTTTATTACCATAGGATTACCATAGGACTACAATATCGAAATGTCACTATCAATCATGTTACTTGTATGCAAATCGGACACATTACAGCATGGAATTAAACATAAAAATAGGTATTCGGGTAAGAATCATATAAGTAAAAAATAATCAAACAGTGCCGATATCAATTGCCGTAGTCAACTCCATCATCTTTTTCCTGCCAAGGTAGTATTTACCCTCCATCCTCCTCCTCTTCCGAACAGCTCCTTTACACTTTGAAGGGTGTTTTCTTTTCTTGGTTGGCCCATTTCCCCTCCCCCTCAGTTGTGCCACTACAAGAAGAAATGTATTTAAGTACATGGAACGCGTTACTTGTAACAGGATACTACCCACCTCTGCCCATTTGGAACACTGACAAGTAGATAGCTTTTTTTTTGCTCAATCTGATTGGGTGGGCCTGCCTCCCCATTGGGTGGGTCCCGACCCATGCCTAAGCGGCTGCTGTGTAGACTCGATCCAGTATAATGTAATATAATCTACCCCAGTGAGATGGATATGTTTGATTCCCTTCACAGCTCAGACCTGGTGCAGAGCTGAGAGGCTAATTTAATTACACCCACCCACCCCCCACCCCCCCTGCATCCTTCCTGTCCCATGGGAAGGCACAACTAATCATTTGGGATCTCTTTTTTCCAGGAAAGGGGGGTGAGAGTGGAAGGGGGGGTGTATTTCTGCATTGAGCAGGGGGGCAGGCCCTGTAACCCTTTTTTGTTTAATTTTCAACAGAATCTCTATTTTGGGATTAGATGGTGTCTCTCCAGAAGGCTGCTAACCTACTGAACTCTAAAGACGGCCGGGCCGGGTTGGCAACAGCTGCTCCCCAGATGTGCCCAACTTCTAGTTATCTTTTCAAAGATGATTAGAAATGTAGAACTTCATAGAAAGATACTCTTGATGCCTTTTATGGCACAGTTCCTAATGGCTCATTTCACATGTCTGTCTGAGCATGTAAATGGTGATTTTGGATATTTTGTTCAAAAGTATTATTTGAGTGCTCTGCTCAGTTTGAATATTTGACCATGTTATTTGTATTTGTTTGATTCATTTATATGTCCTGTACCCTCTGTGGTTTAGAGAGCTGTTACAAGTACTCTACATTCTGTACTCACTTTTTAAAGGGACACATACAAAACCATTTGGAGTAACCATGATGTATTTTGCTATAATTGAGATAAAAATCACCCAGTCTGGAGTGGGTTGCCTGAAGCTGGTAAAGTTGTGGCCAAGCATCAGTCTTATATTATTGTTGCGAACATCCTAACATTTAGCAGCAGTTATTTTCCATGAAAAAGGATAACTAACATCTGTTATCATTTCAAATTTGCTGTCAAATGAAAGCAAAGAGTCTATATTATGGGTTAATTAAGGCATTTTCCGTCCATCCCAATGTGGAATAAACAAAGGCTTTGATTTCAGGGGTCTTGAAAGAAAATCTACTTGAAAAAGTCTTAAAAGGTATTAGAAATACATCAAAACATAATAATGTTGAGGTAAAGGGCCCTGTATATTTAGTTTTGCAGAAATGATTTGCCTTATGTAAGTTTTTGAAATATTTCCTTGTGTCTTATCATTCTGTAACCAAAACCCCATAAACCGCTGCGCCACTCAGGAGGTGATATAAGGCATTGCGGTGCAAGAGGCGAAACTACAGACGAGGGTTTGATCCCGGGCTGTATCTCAACCGGCCTTGATCAGGAGTCCTATAGGGCGGCGCACAATTGGCCCAGCATCATCCGGGTTAAGGGAGCTTTTGGCTGGGGGGGGGGTTTACTTGGCTCATCGTGCTCTAGCGACTCCTTGTGGTGGGCCGGGCGCCTGCAGGCTGACACCGGTCATCAGTTGCACAGTGTTTCCTCCAACATATTGGTGCGGCTGGCTTCTGGGTTAAGCCAGCAGGTGTTAAAATATGCAGTTTGGCAGGTCATGTTTCGGAGGACGCATGACTCGACCTTCGCCTCTCTCGAGCCCGTTGGGGAGTTGCAGCAATGAGACAAGATCGAAATTGGAGAGAAAAAGGGGGTTAAAATAAAAACTTTACATTTTTCTAATTTCTCTCATGAGGAGGAAGGATTATGAAAGTTCACAAAAGTAACACATAAAGGTAGACCTACCATTTAGTTAGTGTTTTTACTGATAACAATTTTGTTTATGAATTATTAAGTGATTTAAACGGTACCAGATTGACCCAAAAATCTGTTGCAGAATGATTGCAATTGAATTTGCCACAATGGGAAATCATAGTAGTCATCAACAAAATGTGGTCTTGTTTGAGGGCAGAGCTCATTAGAATAATACCAGTGTGTAGAATAATAACTAAACATGCATAAGAGAATATTATGTTTTTCTACCTTTTTTTGTACCTGTTCAGGATACATCACCATGAAGAGAAGGACATTCAACATTTAGCATTTTTGTATAGAACAGATCAAGTACCCATGATGTCATTCTGTTACCGGGTGTTGATCCACTTCACTTACTGTAGTTCAATAACCAAAAGAGAGATTTTCAAACTCATATAGCTGACACCTCATTCTTTCTGTAGATCTCTTTGAATCTTAATTTATAGTAGATATTTAACAGTTAACAGAAAATGTGCAAACATAAGAGGGAGAATTTACTGTCATTCTGTTGCCAAACTTTGCACCTTCACTGTTCCTCAAGTAAATTAGTTTAGGAATGTTTTCGGTGGCAATTATTAAAGTAAACTTCCGCATATAGTTGTTGTTAAACTTCGTATTCAATGGTTTTTGGTTGGCATACATTTTAAAGCAAAAAAGAGTCCTCAGCATTACTATGTTTCTGCGAAATTGCCCAGTATCCACCCTGTCTGTCTGCTGTGGTTTGTTTTGGGTCCTGTCTGACCAAAATCATATTTGTTGCTGCTAATAAAGTCATGCAGGCCCAGGGAGGTAACATTGGTTTTATTTCCTGTCTGTCTGTGTTGCTCTCAGGGCACTGGGAAGGAGATCACATGGAAATATCATATCTAAATGGAGATATTAAAGAATCCTGCTATGTGTCTGGAGGGGATGGGACTCTGTGCCCTGCCTCACAAGATGTGGAAGTTTTAAACATATGCTCCGGAAACTTTGGCGACTACTAAGTATTTTTTAAATCTCACACTTTGGGCTGAATGTGTCAATGTGTAGTTCATACATGCATAATCTATGAGCAGAATTACTGTTTTACCTCAATTAGCCACGAAGCCAAATGTACCTCAATTAGCCACAGCTGGAAGCTGTGCTATGCCGTTTTCCCCCATGTGGGCCAGCCCCCAAGCAATTAAAGTTCTAGCCAATGAGCTTCAGATCCTCGCCATTTGAGTGACAGCAGATGCACACACAGCAGAGCAAGACAGAGAGCAATGACGTGGTGCACGTATCTGCACATACAGTATGTGACAGTACGCCATTTCCTGGGACCACTTTTGGCTCATGAGCACTACTTTCGGAACTACTGACTTAAAAGTATACACAGGGGTAACACATTACAAAAAAACTGTAACTGTAATCCGTTAAGTTACCAGCAGAAATATTGTAATCCGATTAGATGATTACGTATAAATTCAGAAAAGTATTTGACACCATTCTGTTTTCTCAATGACATTTAAAACATCATTTTAAAAAGGTGCAAATTTAAGTTCCTCCTGAGCATGTCTGACCACAAGTTCCTATGATGACACAGCAAATACGTTTGATGGGTTACAGGAAAAGAGCAGGATTAGGCTTTTGTACTGTAGGCTACAGTCCAAGCTATGTCTTCCAATGGTGCGACTGCTGTAGGCATCCAAAGATTATCCAACTTGAATAAATGCTTGGAGGTAAGGCTGACCGCAGTGGTATGGTCTACGAGCAATATGAATATCACTTATTATTGATATCTACAGTGCCTTTGGATTGTTACGTCACGGCCTTATTCAAAAATGTATTTAATGATTGTTTTTCTCATCAATCTACACACAATACCCTGTAACAACAAAGCAAAAACATGTTTTTACACATTTTTGCAAATGTATTACATTTTTCTTTAAATCACATTTAAATAAGTATTCAGACCCTTTACTCAGTACTTTGTTGAAGCACCTTTGGCAGCGATTACAGCATCAAATCTTCTTGGGTATGACGCTACAAGCTTGGCACACCTGTATTTGGGGAGTATCTCTGTCCTCTCTGCAGATCCTCTCAAGCTCAGTCAGGTTTGATGGGGAGAGTTGCTGCATAGCTATTTTCAGGTGTCTCCAGAGTTTTCGATCGGGTTCAAGTCCGGGCTCTGGCTGGACCACTCAAGGACATTCTGAGACTTGTCCCGAAGCCACTCCTGCATTGTCTTGACTGTGTGTTTAGGGTCGTTGTACAGTTGGAAGGTGAACCTTCACCCCAGTCTGAGGTCCTGAGCACTCTGGAGCAGGTTTTCTTCAAGGATCTATCTGTACTTTGCGCCATTCATCCTTCCCTCGATCCTGACTAGTCTCCCAGTCCCTGCTGCTGAAAAACATCCCCACAGCATAATGCTGACACCACCATGTTTCACCGAAGGGATGGTGCCAGGTTTCCTCCTGACATGATGCTTGACATTCTGGCCAAAGACCTCAATCTTACTTTCATCAGACCAGAGAATTGTTTCTCATGGTCTAGAGTCCTTTAGGTGCATTTTGGCAAACCTCAAGCGGGGCATCATGTACCTTTTACTGAGGAGTGGCTTCCGTCTGGCCATTCTACCATAAAGGCCTGATTGGTGGAGTGCTGCAGAGATGGTTGTCCTTCTGGAAGGTTCTCCCATCTCCACAGAGGATCTCTGGAGCTCTGTCCGTGAACATTTGGGTTCTTGGTCAGCTCTCTGACCAAGGCCCTTCTCCACTGATTGCTCAGTTTAGCCAGGCGACCAGCTCAAGGAAGAGTCTTGGTGGTTCAAAAACATATTCTTAAATGGAATGATGGAGGCCACGGTGTTCTTGGGTACCTTCAATGCTGCAGACATCTGTGCCTAGACACTGTCTCAGAGCTCTAAGGACAATTCCTTTGACCCTTATTGCTTGGTTTTTGCTCTGACATGTACTGTCAACTGTGGGACCTTTTTATATAGACAGGTGGGTGTGCCTTTCCAAATCAAGTTGAAGAAACATCTTATGGATGATCAGTGGAAACAGGATGGACCTGAGCTCAATTTCGTCTCATAGCAAAGCGTACTTATGTAAATAAGGTATATCACTTTATTTTTTATTAATACATTTGCAAAAATGCCTAAACCTGTTTCATGATGGGGTATTGTGTGTAGATTGATAATACATTTTAGAATAAGGCTGTAATGTAACAAAATGTGGGAAAAGTTAAGAGGTCTTAATACTTTCTGAATGCACTGTATGTGTGTGGCATCAATATGCTTTGTGTTTGTGTTTGTGTGTTGGAGTGTCAGTGTAGTATGTCTGAGTGTGTGGTTCGAGTCCAGTGATTGTACATCGAGCCTGTGCAAGACAGTCGGTGCAAAAAATAATAATCCAAAAGTTACGTTAATGATTACCATTTTGGACAGGTAACTAGTAGAGAGAGAGGGCCGGGGAAATGTTTTCCTGTACACTCTGTAATACTCTTCCTCTGGCTTGTCCAGACCTCTGGAGCGTAACCTATCCTCAGCCTTGTTAGCTACAGTTTGAAGTATGGTGTGGCAGGCTCCTCTCAGCTCCACTCGTCTGGACAATGGAGGCAATCTGATAGTGTAGGCGAATCTGATAGTGTAGGCGATCCCTGTCAGGGATCTTTCCCCTCACAGCTATGAGCTGGGCCTCACTGAGGCCGGTCAAGTTATTATAGGCCAAAGCTATAAACAATTAACTGCCTGTCTGTCTACCCATTCTGATGTAGCTAGTGGAAAAGGGCAGGCTTGGCAGAGCACAGCTCCAGTGGTCTCTGCGCTGATGGTGGTGGTGTCACGTACAACATTAATGGTACTGGCACTGTAATAAACTCCACCACTGCAAATACAGTAGATAAATCATTCTCATCAAAGTGTTTTCAATGTGCTTATGCCAGCTTTTCCTAATTTGTTTCTGTCCACAAGTGCATCAGCAAGTAGTATTGAGTTTGTATTGATAAAGGCTTACCATGTGAGCTAGCTGTACATTCTGTTATAACTCTTCCTAAGCACGACATTGGATAACGTACCTATTTACTTTGATAATTCTGCAGAGTGGATGGTTTACATATGTAAATGTTATATATAAAAGTAAGATGGATACAACTTGAAGCAGAGCTAAGCTGCTTCTCATACTCTTTCCTGCCCTGATAATGTTAGATCTCGTTCTATAATGACATCTCAATACAGGCACTCGTATGGAGAGACACAGATTATTAAGTAGAATACTATGTACCCTTACAGTAAGTTACAAAAGCCCGATGGCTTATCTATCCCCTCTCAGGATTCTACTGTGAAGTGGGACCGAATGAGAGAGGATGAGTCAGAGGTCTGGCAGATTGCTACAGGCTCTGAGGCGCGGTCACGAGAGAGATAGCTCCCATTCCATTGCTTTTCTACAGACATAGGGATTCTCCGGTTGGAATATTGTTGAAGTTTTATGTTAAAAACATCCTAAAGATTGACGCCATACATCGTTTGCCATGTTTCTACGGACAGCAAAGGAACTTTTTGACATTTCGTCTGCAACTAGGGAACGCACTTCATGACTTTGGATTTGTTTACCAAACGTGCTAACAAAAGTAGCTCTTTGGACATAAATGATGGACATTATCGAACAAATCAAACATTTAATGTGGAACTGGGATTCCTGGGAGTGCATTCTGATGAAGATCATCAAAGGTAAGTGAATATTTAGAACGTTATTTCTGATTTCTTTTGACTCCAACATGGCGGATATCTCTATTTGTTTTCTGACCGCTGTTCTCAGATTATTGCATGGTTTGCTTTTTCCGTAAAGCTTTTTTGAAATCTGACACAGCGGTTGCATTAGGAAGTATATCTATAGTTCCATGTCTAACACTTGTATTTTCATCGACATTTATAATGAGTATTTCTGTAAAATTATGTGGCTCTCTGCAATATCACCAGATATTTTTGGAACTAGTGAAAATGTGCCAATGTATACTGAGATTCTTTTATGTAAATATGCACTTTATCGAACAAAACATAGATGTATTGTGTAACATGAAGTCCTATGAGTATCATCTGATGAAGATCATCATATGGTAGTGATTGATTTTATCTCTAATTGTGCTTTTTGTGACTCCTCTCTTTGGCTGGAAAAAATGGCTGCATTTTTCTGTGACTTGGCGGTGACCTAACAATCGTTTGTGGTGCTTTCGCTGTAAAGTCTATTTGAAATCAGACACTTTGGTGGGATTAACAACAAGATTACCTTTCTAAAATGGTATAAAATACATGTATGTTTGAGGAATTTTAATTATGAGATTTATGTTGTTTGAATTTGGCCCTCTGCACTTTCACTGGCTGTTGTCATATCAATCCCTTTAACGGGATTGCAGCCCTAAGAAGTTTTTAAGAACAAAATACCCTTTTCAAACATCTTTCCCATAAATAAAGGTGTTTTATCAACCAGCACATTTGAGTTCAGCCATAATATTTGTTGTAATATTTGTTCTATCTTTTCAGGGGGATGAAATTGATATTGTAGCCAGCTCTGCAATGCTTGTTTTAAAAAGAGAGACTTTGAAAAAAGTATAATTTTCAATTAATCAAAAATGAGACATGGCAATCTGCACAAAGGCAAAAGGATCATTTTTAAATAATGGAGCTTTTCTTAGTAATCTACTTGAGAACCATTTAGGGTTCAAGTAAAACTTTTGAATAAGTGAAGCTTTTAGAGAGAGGTTTTGTGCTTTTATATTTAACAATCTCAACCCACCCTATTCATTTATATAGATAGGTACACATTATTTGGTCTGGTTTAGCGTCCCAGATAAAGCAATATATTTCTTGCTCATATGATTTGAAAAACAAATCATTATGGCAGTGCCATAAGTAAGTGAGGAAACTGAGATGACTAAGGATTTAATCAGGGGAATTTTTTCATAAATAGACAGGTATTTACCTCTCCATGGTTGCAGGATGTTGTCTATTTTTACAAGTTTTGTATTGAAATTCATTGTGGGGAACTTATTTATATATTTTGTGAATATATATGAATACCAAGTATGTCTACTTCACCATCAGCCCATTTTATAGGTAAACTGCAGGGTAATGTGAAAGTGGTATTTTTAAAGATGTAATATTGTACACTTGTCATAATTAGGTTTTAGTCCAGAGAGTACAGAAAAGTTATCTAGATCTTCAATGAGACATTGCATGGAACTAGTTTTCAGACTTAATATACAACTGGAGTCAGCCTTGGATTTCTAAGCCTAAAATGTTGTTGATGGATCTGATTTTAATAGCTAGCATTTCGATGTCCATAACGAATAGATATGGTGACAGCGGACACACTTAGTCCTCAAAACTCTCTGAGAAGTAGCAGTTATTTACTATTTTACACATGGGGTTCCTATATTTTATTTTTAACCATTTTATGAGAATCACCGAAATTTAAAAAAGTCCAGGCATTTTTAAATAAAATCCATTCTTACTTTATCAAATGCCTTTTCAAAATCTGCTATAAATACCAGGCCTGGTTTCTTCGATGTTTCATGATGTTCTATCATTTCTAGTAGTTGTCGTATATTATCTCCAATGTATCATCCATGTAAAAAAAAACTGCCTGATCAGGATAAACAATACCTGGTAATGCTATGCATTTCACTAGTCTTTTTGCATCACAACATTGAAGTGTAAGGGCCTCCAGTTGTTTAGATAGACTGGGTATTTGCCATCTGGGTCTTGTTTTAATAATATAGAAATCAGACCTTCCTGCTGAGTACCTGACAGACTACCATTTCTATAGGAGTAGTTAAAACAATCTAACAATGGAGCTTTTAGTATATCAAAAAAGGCTTGATATACCTCTACCGGGATGCCGTCAAGCCCTGGGGCTTTTCCAGATTGAAAGGATTTAATAGACTCAAAGTTTGTCCTTTGTAATTTGGCCTTCGTGCTGATCATTCTGTACATTTGTTAATTTTTGATATTATTTGTAAAGAATTCCTTACCGTAATCTTCATTCAGTGGGAGAGGATGGGATGGAAAAGAGAACATCTGCCTAAATTAATTAGCTTCCTCCTTTTTAAAATCTAATTCAGGGAATCATGGATGACTCTTCAGTAACGAGTTTCTGCAAATTCTTTTTGTTAGCGTTCCTGTATTGCAGATTCAGGAAGAACTTTGTGAATTTTTCTCCATATTCCATCCAGTTTGCTTTATTTTTGTAATAGATTATATTAGATCATTCTTGAATAAGTTCCTCAAGTTATTTTTGTTTTTCCTCTAACTTATTTTGTATCTCTGTAGTATCGTTTTTATTGCTATCTACCTGTACTATTAGTTCATATATTTCCCTTGTCAGTCTAGTCTCTTTAGCCAGAAACTGCTTTTTTATTATTGGTGAATATTGAATTGAATGACCTCTGATGGTAAATTTAAAGGTATCCCAAACAATAAGGATATTTGCTGAACCTATATTATACTGGAAAAATTCAGTTCTAAATTATTTTCTTATTTAAAAATAAGGTGTCCTCCAGTAAACTTTGATTAAATGTCCAATATCCCCATCCACGTGGAAAATCTATGAGTTAGGTCTTAAACTAGGTCTTTTATCCTTGCGAAGAACTTATAAGATTGGCTCATCAGATATGTAATTTCAAGAGTGGTTTTACTTTCACTAATTACTGTATTTTATATGGGTTATTATTGTAACAAATGGTTGTGGTCAAATTATATATAGCCTGTCAAGATATGTTGCATGAATTCACAATGGAAATAAAATTACATTAAAAAATGATTGTATTTTACTCTCACAATTTCACACATTTTCAACATGTTTTCTCCATTCTACACTTGACAAGTAGTTCCCTTATTCCACCACTTGAATCGGAGTGTACGCATGGTCATGGCTGCCCGTATATTTACGAGCACACTTAAGCAAATGTTCATATTGATAAATCTCACTGGCGGCAAAGATCCCACGCATGGTTTACACACCGATTTGGGCTTACTCATGATTGATAATTGAGGCCCCTGGTGTGCAAAGCTCTTAGACTTACCGGAAAAGACTCACACCTGTAATCACTGCCAAATGTGCTTCTACAAAGTATTTTCAAATGGGATGTGAATACTTATGTACAGGAGATATTTCTGTATTTCATTTGCAATAAATTTACTACAAGTTTTAACTTTGTCATTATAGGGTATTGTGTGTAGATGGTGAGGAAAAAAATCTATTTAGTCCATTTTGAATTCCATTTAACATAACAAAATCTGAAATATGTTGAGGGTTATGAATACTTTCTGAAGGCACTTGATTAATCTTATGCTACACGAACATGAATAATATACACTACAGTACAAAAGTTTGGGGTCACTTAGAAATGTCCTTGTTTTTGAAAGAAATGCACATTTCTTGGTCCATTAAAATAACATCATATTGATCAGAAATAGTGTAGACATTGTTAATGTTGTAAATTACTATTGTCGCTGGAAACGGCATTTTTTAATGGAATATCTACATAGGCGTACAGAGGACCATTATCAGCAACCATCACTCCTGTGTTCCAATGGCACGTTGTGTTAGCTTACATTTACATTTACATTTAAGTCATTTAGCAGACGCTCTTATCCAGAGCGACTTACAAATTGGTGCATTCACCTTATGACATCCAGTGGGACAGTCACTTAACAATAGTGCATCTAAAACTTAGGGGGGGTGGGGTGAGAGGGATTACTTAACCTATCCTAGGTTTATCCTTTTAAAAGGCGAATTGATCATTAGAAACCCCTTTTGCATATATGTTAGCACAGCTGAATTTATAGAAGCAACAAAACTGGCCTTTAGACTAGTTGAGTATCTGGGAGCATCAGCATTTGTGGGTTCGATTACAGGCTCAAAATGGCCAGAAACAAAGACCTTTCTCCTGAGACTCGTCAATCTATTCTTGTTCTGAGAAAATAAGGCTATTCCATACGAGAAATTGTCAAGAAACTGAAGATCTTGTACAACGATGTGTACTACTCCCTTCACAGAACAGCGCAAACCAGAATAGAAAGCGGAGTGGGAGGCCCCGTTGCACAACTGAGCAAGAGGACAAGTACATTACAGTGTCTAGTTTGAGAAACGGATGCCTCACAAGTCCTCAACTGGCAGTTTCATTAAATAGTATCCGCGGAAGGAAGTCAACGTAATTCCGCTACCCAAGAGTGGTAAAGCTGCCTTTACTGGTTCTAACAGCAGACCTATAAGTTTGCTGCCAGCTCTTAGAAAACTGCTGGGAAAAATTGTGTTGACCAAATACAATCCTATTTCTCTGTAAACAAAATAACAACGGACTTTCAGCATACTTCTAGAGAAGGGCACTCAACATGTACTGCACTGACACATGTGACTGATGATTGGTTGAAATAAATTGTTAATAAGAATATTGTGGGAGCTGTACTGTTAAGTTTTAGTGCAGCCTTTGATATTTTTGACCATAACCTGTTTTTGAAAAAACTTAAGCTCTGAATCCATGATATGGCAATCTATCTAATAGAACTCAAAGGGTTTTCTTTACTGAAACCGTCTCTAATGTCAAGCATGTAAAGTGTGGTGTACCACAAGGCATTTCTTTTGACTATTTAAAAAAAAACTATGCAGGAAAGTTAAGAACAAATTCTTATTTTCAATAACAGCCCAGGAACAGTGGGTTAACTGCCTTGTTCAGGGGCAGAACGACAGATTTTTCCCTTGTCAGCTTGGGGATTCGATCGAAGTCCAACGCTCTAACCACTAGGCTACCTGCCGCTGGCATTAAACAAATCATGTGTGTCCATGTATGCTGATGATTCAACCATATACGCATCAGCAACCACAGTTAAGGAAGTCACTAAAACCCTTAACGAAGAGTTGCAGTTTGTTTTGGAATGGGTGCCCAGTAATAAACTTGTCCTGAACATCTCTAAAACTAAGAGCATTGTATTTGGTACAAATCATTCCTTAAGTGCTAGACCTCAGCTGAATTTGGTAATGAATGGTGTGGCTGTTGGAGACTAAATTACCTTAGATTGTAAATTGTCATGGTCACAACATATAGATTCAATGGTTGCAAAGATGGGGACATAGTGTCTAGAGTGTCTAGCATAAAGTGTCTAGCACACTCCAAAAGCAAGTTCTGTAGGCTCTAGTTTTGTCTAATCTTGATTATTGTCCAGTCATGTGGTTCAGTGCGGCAAGGAAATACCTAGTTTAGCTGCAGCTGGCCCAGAACAGAGCAGCACGTTTTGCTCTTAATTGTAATCAGAGGGCTGATATATATACTATGCTGCCAGTCTCTCTTGGCTAAGAGTTGAGGAGAGACTGACTGCATCACTTCTTCTTTTTATAAGAAACATTAACGTGTTGAAAATCCCCCCCAAAATTCCTAGTCAACTTACACACAGCTCTGACACACACTTATCCCACCAGACATGCCACCAGGGGTCTTTTCATAGTCCCCAAATCCAGAACAAATTCAGGAAAACGTATAGTGTTATATAGAGCCCTTATTGCATGGAACTTCCTTCCATCTCATATTGTGCAAATAAACAGCAAACTTGGTTTCAAAAAACAGATAAAGCAACACCTCACGGCAGAACGCCTCTCCCCTATTTGACCTAGATAGTTTGTGTGTATACATTGATATCTAGGCTACGTGTGCCTTTTTAAAAATGTATGAAGTTCTGTTCTTGTCTAATGATGTTCTGTATTATGTCATTCTTTATTATGATTGATATTTTGTGTGGACCCCAGGAAGAGTATCTGCTGCTTTTGCAACAGCTAATGGGGATCCTAATAAAATACCAAATGGTAGATATAAATTCTCAAGTTGAGTTGGACATACATTCTCAAGTTGAGAATGTATGTTGGTTCAGCTACAGTATCCTATTGCAGCTGGTTGGCTTACAATTGTTTGTTGAATCAAAAATATATATATTTAAGTGTAGTTCAACTTGACAATTTTCAGTTCTGTCCTATTTCTCGACTATGTAACATGTATCTAAATATAGAGGTGTTTGTCCACATGAAAATATCTATAAAAGTTCTAGATATGTTCTATGTCCTAGAATGAATGTATTGTTTTAACAGTAGGGGGTTGTGTGTGTGGTCGAGATAATGAATTGTCACTATTGCATTTGATTTGAAGTCAGTGTTTATTAATAGTGAACTCATTAAGGCAATTAGGAGCCTAAGTAAGCAGCTACAGCCAAATGCTGAGCTCCAAATATTGTGACACTTATGATTCAAAGAGGTGTGAGGCTATGCGCTAAGTTGCTGCCAGCGTTATTGGACTTTGACAACGCATAACAGCACTAGGTGCATGCTTCCTACATGGATTATAGTGGGTGTTTTCAAGTGATTGAGCCTGAATTGTGTGGCATTTTAAGTCTGGGTTTGTTGTGGAAGGGAGGAATTCTGTCAGATGACTAGAGATTTGGGTTACATTTAGCCCAGAGTCAGTGGCAGATTAATATTTAGCCTATGCAGCTAAAGGAATGCTAATGGTGTCTACATGTTATGTTTCCACCCTGGTGTATTGTTTTCAGATAGAGCTGTGAATGGTCTTAATCTGACTCGTTCCCCTGTTCCTAGTGGTAAAGATTTGCCAGCTGTTTATTCTCTTGGCACCAGGTCTCACAGGCACCACTCTCACTGAACTGGGTGAATAAGAATAGATTATGCTAATAATGACAAAGATAATATATCACACAGACCAATAATGCCTTCCAGATCATCACAAGAACAAAATAAAAACCATCATTAGATGATCATTCAACACATTAATGATTTATGGTAACAGCTGACTTTTTAAACAGTTTTTGTAACCTTTTTGTCGTTTTACTGCTGCTGCTCAAACTTCAATTCATATTCCAAAATTACTGTATGCTCTAGCGCCTCAAACATTCACAGGAACGGAGAGGGATTTTGAATAAGGGTGTTTATTTAATCTAAATCAGCTCAAAGGCAGTGTTATCATTTGCAACACGTGATCTCTTACCATATCCAGCCAGTGAACTGTTACTATATTGTATGAGTCACAGATAGCTCGATAGCTGCTGAACATTCTCTAGCTACACATCAGTATATCTCACAAATTAGTCCCTTCCCCTGTTATCATGCCTTAAACGCCTAGACTACTCTGAAGCTAAAACATGATGAAAATGACAGAGATAGTGTGTCAGATATTATTTCCTGAAGAATGCATTATCTTATTTTACTGCTTCAGTCTACAAGCGATAGTCAGTAGAGTAAAGAAGTAAAGGTAATGCTATCCTTGTTGGAAGGATAAGGATTACAACCGCAATGTTCTCCAAATGGATTGTCTTCGTAAATGAAGTGCTGTTAATAGTAAGCCTAATAAATTAAGGAAATCGAGTATGAGCATGTTGATCATATCTGTGTCATTATAAAAAAAATGTTTTAAAAAGCAAAGTAGGCTGACAGATGGTCTGCGTATTGATTGTTGTACACAACATTCCTGAAACCACATTCGCCAAAGACTAGATACTGTACACCCTTGAGTGTCTGTCCCAGACCCTATTCTTGCTCTCAGAATATTACTTAGCTGTCACTGAAGGGACCTAATGTCACCAGCACCAAAACAGATCAAATTGTATATTTAGGCCTATCTCTATGTGTTTAAATTTCACTAACCTTGGTACATATTTTCACGTGTGCTACTCAATGTCCCCGGAATCCATTCAGTGATTTTGTGTGGACATATACAGAGTGTACAAAACAATTAGAACATCTTCCTAATATTGAATATTGAGATGCATCTTGCCTTTTTCCCTCAGAACAGGGCATAGATCCATGTTGACTGGATGTCCTTTGAGTGGTAGACCATTGTTGATACACACGGGAAACTGTTGAGCGTGAACAACCCAGCAGTGTTGCAGTTCTTGATACAAACCGGTGCACCTGGCACCTACTACCATACCCCGTTCAAAGGCACTTGAAAGTTTTGTCTTGCCAATGGCACATACACAATCAATGTCTCAAGGCTTAAAAATCCATCTTTAGCCTCTCTTCTCCCCTTCATCTACAGTGGTGGAGTGGGTTTAACAAGTGACATCAATAAGGGATCATAGCTTTCACCTGGATTCACCTGGTCAGTCTGTCATGGAAAGGAGATGTTCTTAATGTTTTTGTACACTTAGTAGGCTACTTTCAGTGTGTTTTTAAGTGAATTGCTGTATATTTTGGGAACATTACAAATGACCAGTTTGTGCATTTGATGGTTGTAGATTGAGTGCTGAAACATGAAGTAAGACTATATAATAAAACATTGATCAGTCTTTCTAACCGGGGCTCATTCCATCAGACATGTTGTCCTCCCTTCTGAGCAGTGATCAGACCCCAGCTTCCTCCCACAGCTGCTGCAGAGAGCCATCAGGAAGTACTCCTGTCCTCTGCTGGGTTAGCTCCATCCAACCAATGTCAAGACTGGGCTCTTCTCCCATAACTTATCCATTACTTTTACTGCTTACGGAACGTCTTCCTCTAGGACAGCTCTTTATTCCTCCCTAGGAAGTTAAATAATTATAAATCATTACAGTTTTATGGATTTATCTTTGAGATGATGACACAGGTTGGCTTCCACAATGTACAACATGGGCAGGCAATCCTCAGGTCTTTTGCAGATGTGAGGACAGTTTGTTCCTTTCTACAGTAAATGCTTCACTGTGCAGAGGAGTCGGTGTGCTAAATTGAACGGCTCACTGATTCTGAAGAATAAAAAACCACCCCTGTAAAGTGTATCTTATTTCAACTAATATGTCTACCTCCCTCATGTTCTTGCAAGGTTGTTGACATAGTACTTTAGTGTGTGTTTATTAGTTTGTTTATCTAGTGGGGGCACTGCATATTTATTAGATGATAGAAAACATTGCACTCCCCTGTGCCCAAGCAAAATGTATGTACTGTACAACTTCAGAAACGAGTAGCAGTAATTTTGACCATGTGACCATACCATGTGTATCCTTTACATACGGCTAATAAAACTTGTAAGTGTTTGATTGTTTTCCAACAGTCCCCACATGCAGTGGCTGAGTGACACATTTGGTAAATACCAAATATTATCCTCTGTAATTACATCCTCTTGCACAGATTAACCATTGATCATTTTAAAGCCAAGCTTTGAGCTTACCTAATGATGTTACCACTTGTGCTGTTGGGAAATGTTAATGGAATATGTGTAATTATGTTGTTTGTTTTGTTTTTGTAACAAGATATGAAGTAATTCCATTTCCATGTTATGTTACCCTGTCATCCAAGAATGAATATAAACCACACACTGCTTTGATTGATCACTGGGTGTGTGTTTTGAGACAATACATGCTAGTATTCCTGGTTCATGCATTAGCAATCTGGTTATGGGGATAATCTTTTAGTAGGCTACAGCAGCAGAATGTGCGCTACTAAGAACCCATGATTCAGCAGTATTATATTTTCAGTCGTGCATATTGCCTTCCTTTTTCTTACTGGGCCTTTGTTTCTTTCCAGCTGTAAAACCTGCTGAAATCCTTGGGCATTTTATGCTTCAGCAATAAGGTAAGCTTTGGTCTTTTCTCTTTCTGATCAAGGGATAATAATAATCAAATGAGGTTGAAGTTTAAATTAAAAGCTCACAAAATAAGAAATAAAGTTGCTCTTCCAGTCTCAAGTCACAATTTTTGACTTGAAATGTTGTGAGTGTGTAGGCAGCGATTAGCGAGAGAAACTTCAATGACCATTGATTGCCTTTGTCAATCTTCGCTTGGGCCTGGTGCTGTGAATGGCTAACTGCAGAGCAAAGGCCCAAGTGCTGTCAAAAAGGTGATATTTTTTTCCCGTGTGTTGTGTATATATTTCTACACTATGACTTTGTTATAATATTGTAAAATTGTGAAAATGATGATAATGCCCTTTTAGTGTAAGAGCTGTTTTAGGCTGGGTTTCTGTACAGCACTTTGAGATATCAGCTGATGTACGAAGGGCTATATAAATAAATTTGATTTGATTTGATTTTGATTTGATTTGAAAAGATTGCCTGAAATTTCAGCCTGTTTTGTTCGGATGGAGTTTTGGCCTGCCTGGTGTCATCATTAATAGACCAATAAGAAAGAGAATTCCAAACATCTCTGCCAATGACAGCTAATTTTCAGTTTCCTCCTCTCCATTCAGGCCACTTCCAGACAGTCTGAGCACAATTCTTGCTTAAGCGATTATTCTTTGCTAAGAAGCTATTTTTGTATATTTTTGACCATTTTAATTGAAAACAATTATTTAATATTGAGATGTTGTAAAAACAGCTACATTGAACCTTTTTAATGGTTATTTCATGGAGCTGACAGAAGCCACCTGACCTGGGTATTCCACAAAATGTTGTTGCTATGGCAACCGACAGATGTGGAGCATGAAAAAGTGGCTTTAACTAAGTGCGGCAGGATCCTTCACATGCTCCAATCCCTAATCCTGTAGCTGCTCTTGTAGCTCCTCGGTAGGTCCGTCAGTCCAGCCACCAGCCCTGGCCTGCCCTGTCCTGGAGGGGCTCATTGTACCCTTCCCTATTACCCTATAGCACTGTCTGTAGGAAGCCTACAGACCCAAACACATTCCAGATGACCCTTCAGATATAAAGCATGTGTTGAACAATGAATGTGGGAGCCTAATTATGGTGGAGAGGGATGTGTTGAGCTGATCAGATGTTTGAGCTGGATTTCTGCTGGATGTTTTTAATCAGAAACAGGGCATGGCCTACGGTCTGATTGTAGGGTGTAAATGCAGTTCTAGGTGAAAAGTGCTTACAAGGGAGTTCTGATTTGATGCCTAGATGACTTTCAAAAATGTTTAATTGCAGTGCACAACCATATCAATTCCTGTGAACGAGCTGTATGCTAAGGAGTAAACACAAACAAGTAGATTACCTTTCCTCTCTGCTACATTGTGGGGGCAGATGTTCCGAAGGGAGTTTTTCTGTTCTTTCCATAAAGTATGTTTGGATATGTGACCAGTACAGGTCATGGGTGCTCTGGTTGGTGGGCTTGAATCAGAGGGAAAATGTGGATATTTTCTGGGTAGTTAATGGTTCTCAGCTGTCAGCATGTGATACACCCAGTCCCCATCTGAGACTAACCATAGAAAAGGGTGTTGAAATTGTGGGTAAAATGCTTCATGATTGGGAGAAGGCTATGTTTCTTCCTCCTCCTTCTCTCACTTTCTGCCATATTGTGCTCTGGATGTTTTTGCTCGAACAAAGTGTGAAGTCGCTGATGAACGTGGTTTGTGCTAGTTTTCACTTAATACGAAATGTAGCAAAAAACTAATCCTTATTTGAAATAAATTAGAGTATTGGCATTTTATCCATTATTTTACCAGGTAAGTTGACTGAGAACACATTCTCATTTGCAGCAGCCACCTGGGGAATAGTTACAGGGGAGAGGAGGGGGATGAATGAGCCAATTGTAAACTGGGGATTATTGGGTGACCGTGATGGTTTGATGGGCAGATTGGGAATTTAACCAGGACACCGGGGTTAACACCCCTACTCTTACAATAAGTGCCATGGGATCTTTAATGACCGCAGAGAGTCAGGACACCCGTTTAACATCCCATCCAAAAGACAGAACCCTACACAGGGCAGTGTCCCCAATCACTGCCCTGGGGCATTGGGAAAGAGTGCCTCCTACTGGCCCTCCAACACCACTTCCAGCAGCATCTGGTCTCCCATCCAGGGACTGACCAGGACCAACCCTTCTTAGCTTCAGAAGCAAGCCAGCAGTGGTATGCAGGGTGGTATGCTGCTGGCTAAACTGAGCTGTCAGGGTAGGAATGGGAATACATGTATTTTGGTATTTGTATGTCTTCTCAAGGGGTTGTATGGGAACATTGGAGGAAACAAAATCAGCCAAGTGTGTCTTTGTGTAGCTCCCTTAAGAAATGGCTTCCAATTTGTCAGCAGGCCTTGAGCACATGGTACCTTTAGAATAACTTTCTGAAGTGGATCATATTTGTTGCAGGAGAAGCTGTTTGTTCACACCTTTTCCGGCCAGTTTAAACATTAGATTCTCCTTGCATTCAGAGCGTGCTGCTGAGAGAAAAGCAAACCTGCTTGAAGTGGCACAGAGATGTAGTGTGTTTGGAATGTGCTCAGTGTTCATTAAACAATGGAGGAGAGGTGCTGTTAGTTTGCTTTGACCTTTTATTGTTCACTCTGGATGTTGACCAATCATTAATTATCTTGAAAGGGAACATGTAGTAAAACGCTGCCTTCCTAATTCAATGTGTGGAGGGGAGTTTTGCCTGAGTGCTTTAACTGCTGGCTTGTTTAGTCTTGTTTGGTTATCTTGCCTCCATGGCGTGTAGGAAAGTTTTACTTTTTTCAGGCCGTGAGTCCTGTGAGAGGATAATTGGTCCACAGCAGTAATTGCCTGTAGCCAGGGTTCTGGAACGATGTACAAGCAGTAGTAATGTGGTTTGATAAAAGGACAGGTCATACCAGCTGAACACCAAATGAGCAAGGCTCCTCTCAAAGCAGTGGTTGGTACTTTTACCTTTTCACTTTAGTTAGTTTAAAGTACAGAAATAACAGGTCTCAGGTTTATACAATGTAACAGTTTTATAATGCACTCCTACAGAGAGCACCCTCGCTGATGCAGTTAAATTAAGATGACAGTTTTGCTGAGAGGTGTTGTAATCTTTCAGGCACACTCCATCAAAATGAATCAATCTCTTTTCCTGCCTCCGAGATGACTGAGCTCTTAATACTATCTTTGTTTATCTGACATTTGAAAGCAGATTTTGTTTTAAATGTTAAGCACAGCAGGGAAAGCTTTTATGAGGATGACCTTGCAGGGAGTGGCAGCTCTAAACCTGTAGTAACTGAAGTGGCCCAGCCTGCCCCTGCTGTCCAGCCTGAAATGTCCAGGAAAAGGTGGGAAATGCAGAGTCATGGCAACAGGGGCCAGAGTCAGTGATGTGCAAACAATGGGCCAACAACATAATCTCTCTCTGACCTTCTTCCATCGGAGAATAACAAGGTTGACTCAGTTCTGAAGTTCTTTATGATTAATAAAACATTCACATGGATGTTGTTCAAAATACATTATGCATCCTTGATCTAAATACAATTAGTCAAAAACCTGCGTGCAGATAAGGGAAAGGCTCATCCCCAACAGTAGTGTGATGGTGATATACACAACCTTTCAAAGGTTTGGGGTCACTTAGAAATGTCCTTGTTTTAAAAATAAAAGCTCATTTTTTGTCCATTAAAATAACATCAAATTGATCAGAAATACAGTGTAGACATTGTTAATGTTGTAAATGACTATTGTTGCTGGAAACAGATGATTTTTAATGGAATATCTATGTAGGCGTCAAGAGGCCCATTATCAATGTGATGTTATTTTAATGGACAAAAAAGGTGCTTTCTTTAAAAAACAAGGACATTTCTAAGTGACCCCAATCTTTTGAACGATAGTGTATACTGAAAGAAAATATAAACGAAACATGCAATTTCAACGATTTTACTGAGTTATAGTTCATATAAGGAAAGCAGGCAATTGAATTAAATTCATTAGGCCCTAATCCATGGATTTCACATGATTGGGCAGGGTCGCAGCCACTTGGGAGCCAGGCCCACCTTCTGGGGAGCCGGGCCCACCTACTGGAGAGCCAGGCCCAGCCAATCAGAATGAGTTTTTCCCCACAAAAGGACTTTATTACAGACAGAAATACTCCTCAGTTTCATGAGTTGTTCAGATGGCTGGCCTCAGACATTCCAGCAGGTGAAGAAGCCGGATGACAACCTTTACCTGGCATGGTTACACGTGGTCTGCGGTTGTGTGGCTGGTTGGACATACTGCCAGATTCTCGAAAATGACATTGAAGGTGGCTTATGGTAGAGAAACTAATATTCAATTCTCTGGCAACAGCTCTGGTGGACATTCCTGGAGTCAGCATGCCAATTGCAACCTCAAAACTTGAGTATACCTGTGGCATTGTGTTGTGACACAACTGCAAATTTCAGAGTGGCCTTTTGTTTCCAGCACAAGGTGCACCTGTGTAATGAGCATGTCAGCTTCTTGATATGCCACACTTGTTAGGTGGATGGATTATCTTAGCAAAGGAGAAATGCTCACTAACAGGGATTCAAACAAAATTGTGCACAAGAGAGAGGATGGCTGTGAGCTGGAGACGAGAGGCTGGACCAGGGATTGTTACCTGATTTACAGGACATGACACACTGGCCAGGATTTATGACCGGCAGGCAATGCTCTGAGCATGCTTCTAAATACTGATGCTCTGATGCTCCCAGTCTCTTGATCTGAAGGCAAGGGGATATCTCCCAGAGCAACACAGATTGACCTACTAAAGTATGTGCTGTATTAATGATGATTCAATTTCAAATCATAATTACCCATATGTTTAACGATGCACGACTAGTAATTCAATCACAAGAACCATTCATATTGTAGTTGTTGGTGTATGATTCCCTAAGCTTTGTTCCTTGTAAGTCACTCTGTACAGTACCGTATGTGTTACTGTAGGTGTACCTAAGAGCAGGGGAAAGCTCTGCCAGGTACATTGTGTTTATATGGCGTCTGTGCTGGTTTTACCGTGTGTGAAAGACAGGAAGAGGGAGTATCCCAAATGTCTGTTAGCCTATGGAAGCAGCAGCACACTGATTTTCATATGCCCATTTGAATCAGTGCAGAGGTAAAGCATGTTTGCTCTAGCGCTGTTCAGAGAGGGAGGTCATAGATTCCGATGTTTGTTTCTGTAACCCCACCATAGACTCTCTCTCTCTCTCTCTCTCTCTCTCTCTCTCTCTCTCTCTCTCTCTCTCTCTCTCTCCTTAATTACTGTCACATTACATGATGCTCCTCTCTCCCGCTCTCCTCTCCCTCTGGTAATAGTGCATATTACTCCAATTACGACTAGATTCAAACTCTGGAGTTACTGTAGCACGCACAAGTCAGCTTCAGTGCAGGAGCAGAGAGAAGAGCAACATTATTGCCATAATGGAGTCCTTTTTTGTTTTCGAGGAGACGGATAGCTGTTTTTGACCTTGATTCCATTTCATTTATCAGAATACTCTCATTTTTTCTAAGCTTTTTGTTTGGCCGATAAATAATAGGAAGGCTGTTTCCAAAGCCCTTACAAGTAGTCTATATGTGGTCTGATCCATATTGGATGTGCACCCAGTGGTGTTCGCAGAAGACAGCAGAGCAGTATTTCCATTAGCAGGATTTTGGCATAAAAAAAATGTTAAAAGCCGATAAATAAAATTGGCACAGACAAGCCTGGAGAAGAAGAAAACATCCCATTTTGAAATAATGCGTGTTAGCCTATTCATTTATGGAAATACCAGCAGATGTAAATACATTTGACCGGTCATGCTTATCAGTCTAGGTTCATTTGCATAATTGATTGGAATAAAATTGCTGTGTGTGTAAATTCACTGTCTTATTTATCACACGCGCACAGCATACAGATAGATAAAGAGCCTTTGAGTGGACATTCTGTCGGACAGCTGCTGCTACTGTACAACATCTCAAGCAGCATAGGCAATGGAAGGCAGGCTTAATCAGTGTGTCACACACAACTTTGCAGTGAGCTGGAGGCAGTATGCATTTTGAAAACATATATATATACATAATTGTTGGACACCTGAAAGTGTTAATACATGTTATGAGGTATGTCTTACCGTGCTTTAAAGTAGACTAGACAAAAATCGAACCATATCCGTGGGGCAGGTTATTTTAAATAAACTTTCTTTCATTGTCTAGTAGCCAAAGGCACTATCCTTGTCATATTAGCAACCCATGTGAGTTTGTTGCATATTAGACCTCCCCTCTTTCTACAGTCGTGGCCAAAAGTTTTGAGAATGACGCAAATATAAATTTCCATAAAGTTTGCTGCTTCAGTATCTTTAGATATTTTTGTCAGATGTTACTATGGAATACTGAAGTATAATTACCAGCATTTCATAAGTGTCAAAGGCTTTAATTGACAATTACATGGAGTTGATGCAAAGAGTCAATATTTGCAGTGTTAACCCTTCTTTTTGAAGACCTCTGAAATCCACCCTGGCATGCTGTCAATTGACTTCTGGGCCACATCCTGACTGATGGCAGCCCATTCTTGCATAATCAATGCTTGGAGTTTGTCAGAATTTGTGGGTTTTTGTTTGTCCACCTGCCTGTTGACGATTGACCACAAATTCTCAATGGGATTAAGGTCTGGGGAGTTTCCTGCCCATGGACCCAAATATCGATGTTTAGTTCCCCAAGCCACTTAGTTATCACTTTTGCCTTATGGCAAGGTGCTCCATCATGCTGGAAAAGGCACTGTTCATCACCAAACTGTTTCTGGATGGTTGGGAGAAGTTGCTCTCGGAGGATGTGTTGGTACCATTCTTTATTCATGGTTGTGTTCTTAGGCTGAGAAGCAACCCCACACATAAATGGTCTCAGGATGCTTTACTGTTGGCATGACACAGGACTGATGGTAGTGCTCACCTTGTCTTCTCCGGACAATTTTGTTTCCGGATGCCCCAAACAATCGGAAAGGGCATTCATCAGAGAAAATGACTTTACCCCAGTCCTCAGCAGTCCAATCCCTGTACCTTTTGCAGAATATCAGTCTGTCCCTGATGTTTTTCCTGGAGAGAAGTGGCTTCTTTGCTGCCCTTCTTGACACCATGCCATCCTCCAAAAGTCTTCGCCTCACTGTGCGTGTAGAGGCACTCGCTCCTGTCTGCTGCCATTCATGAGCAAGCTCTGTACTGGTGGTGCCCCGATCCCGCAGCTGCATCAACTTTGGGAGACGGTCCTGGCGCTTGCTTGACATTCTTGGATGCCCTGAAGCCTTCTTCACAACAATTTAACTTCTCTCCTTGAAGTTCTTGATGATCCGATAAAAGGTTGATTTATGTGCAATCTTACTGGCAGCAATATCCTTGCCTGTGAATCCCTTTTTGTGCAAATAAATGATGACAGCACTTCTTTCCTTAGGGGTAACCATGGTTGACAGAGGAAGAACAATGATTCCAAGCACCACCCTCCTTTTGAAGCTTCCAGCCTGTTTTTCGAACTCAATCAGCATGACAGAGTGATCTCAAGCCTTGTCCTCGTCAACACTCACACCTGTGTTAACAAGAGAATCACTGACATGTCAGCTAGTCTTTTTTTGGGAGGGCTGAAATGCAGTGGAAATGTTTTTTTTTGGTATTCAGTTCATTTGCATGGCAAAAGGGGACTTTGCAATTCATCTGATCACTCTTCATAACATTCTGGAGTATATGCAAATTGCCATCATACAAACTGAGGCAGCAGACTTTGTGAAAATTAATATTTGTGTCATTCTCAAAACATTTGGACATGACTGTACATTTCTAAACAACATTTTCATCTCTGTCACATGAAAACGCTCACTTTTGACAATGTGTTTTCCTGCTAATTGCATTATGAAACAAACATTTGCACGTATCACACTGCCTTGTGCGCAGTGCTGCACTTATAATGTGAAGAAATAATAGGTTATCAACATTTTAAGTTAAAGATTCTGTGACCTACCAAGGCCTACTGGTTGAATGAATTTAGGATCTGTTGTCCCACAACTGTCCCAGAGTCTGTTGGGAAAAGGATATTTATTTCTCGACAAGCTGACCAATGGAATAGGTATACTTTTCTACTATGAGGATAGTAGATTGGCATAGGCTACTGATTTTGCTGTTCATTACAGTTGTTGGCTGAGCATAAGTAGCCTAAATGTGGGCATCGGAATTTGGCAAGAAGGACCACATCCTTGCATCCTGACTTGCATGTTCTGTTAAGATAAATCACAGTTAGATTATGATAATTCATGTCATTCTGAGCAAGGTGGGTGGACGCCATAATCAGGTTATGCACCCAATGCGTATGAGTCCGGTAAATTTCTCAAATATCCAGCGCCGCATTTTCCTAACTGAAACCCTGCAGCAAAGCTGGCTGACATCATCATGTCAGTGGTCTGAGCATGGGGGGGTGGGATGATCTGTGTCAGTCCTACTGAACCACTAACTCTGATTCATACAGCCAGCTGTCAGACACATATCCATCCACATCCCTTATCATCCACCACACCAATGGTATTATTCACCTTTACCTGCGACCTATGTACTGTATACTGGTGTTTTCCGTGTGAGTGAGTATGATCTCATGGTGCATTGTTTGGGCTGAGATGAGAGGAGAGAGCATGTCAGACGAAAGCTGATCTCATGTCTCCAACCATCCTCACTAGATTCAAGATTAGATAACCTAGTGGTTAGAGCATTGGACTAGTAACTGAAAGGTTGCAAGTTCAAATCCTCTAGCTGACAAGGTACAAAATCTGTCATTCTGCCCCTGAACAGGCAGTTAACCCACTGTTCCTAGGCTGTCATTGAAAATAAGAATATGTTCTTAACTGACTTGCCTAGTAAAATAAAGGTTAAAAAAAATTGTTAAAGATCAGAGCACAAACTTACAGTACACACTTACAGTTGAAGTTGGAAGTTTACATACACCTTAGCCAAATACATTGCTACTCAGTGTTTCACAATTCCTGACATTTAATCGTTGTAAAAAATCCCTGTCTTAAGTCAGTTAGGATCACCACTTTATTATAAGAATGGGAAATGTCAGAATAATAGTAGAGTGATTTATTTCAGCTTTTATTTCTTTCATCACATTCCCAGTGGGTCAGAAGTTTACATACACTCCATTAGTATTTGGTAGCGTTGCCTTTAAATAGTTTAACTTGGGTCAAATGTTTTGGGTAGCGTTCCACAAGCTTCCCACAATAAGTTGGGTGAATTTTGGCCCATTCCTCCTGACAGAGCTGGTGTAACTGAGTGAGGTTTGTAGGCCTCCTTGCTCGCACACGCTTTTTCAGTTCTGGCCACACATTTTGTATAGGATTGAGGTCAGGGCTTTGTGATGGCCACTGCAATACCTTGACTTTGTTATTCTTAAGCTATTTTGCCACAACTTTGGAAGTATGCTTGGGGTCATTTTCCTTTTTGAAGACCCATTTGCGACCAAGCTTTAACTTCCTGGCTGATGTCGCTTCAATATATCCACATAATTTTCCTACCTCATGACCTATTTTGTGAAGTGCACCAGTCCCTCCTGCAGCAAATCACCCGCCCAACATGATGCTGCCACCCCTGTGCTTCACGATTGGGATGGTGTTCTTCAGCTTGCAAGCATCCCTCTTTTTCTTCCAAACATAACGATGGTCATTATGGCCAAGCAGTTCTATTTTTGTTTCATCAGACCAGAGGACATTTCTCCAAAAAGTACCATCTTTGCTTCATAGTTGAGCGGGCTTTCAGGTTATGTCGATATAGGACTTGTTTTACTGTGTATATAGATACTTTTGAACCTGTTTCCTCCAGCATCTTTACAAGGTCCTTTGCTGTTGTTCTGTGATCGATTTGCACTTTTCCCACCAATGTACGTTCATCTCTAGGAGACAGAACGCGTCTCGTTCCTGAGCTGTAGGACGACGACGTGGTCCCTTGGTGTTTATACTTACATACTATTGTTTGTACAGATGAACGTGGTACCTTCAGGCATTTGGAAATTGCTCTCAAAGATGAACCAGATTGGGGAGGTCTAAAAAAGTATATTTTTTAAAATCTGAAGTCTTAGTTGATTTATTATATCCCCTTGATGTCAAGCAAAGAGGCACTGAGTTTGAAGGTAGGCATTGAAATGCATCCACAGGTACACCTCCAATTGACTGAAATTATGTATTTAGCCTATCAGAAGCTTCTAAAGCCATGATGGAATTTTCTGGAATTTTCCAAGATGTTTAAAGGCACAGTCAACCTAGTGTATATAAACTTCTGACCCACTGGAATTGTGATACAGTGAAATAATCTGTCTGTAAACAGTTGTTTGAAGAACTTTCTGTGTCATGCACAAAGTAGATGTCTTAACCGACTGGCCAAAACTGTAGTTTGTTCACAATAAATTTGTGAAGTGGTTGAAAACTAGTTTTAATGACTCCAACCTAAGTGCATATAAACGTCTGGCTTCAACTGTATATAAGACCAACATCCTATGTACTGGATATTCAGCAGAGATTTACTAAAGATTCAAGATTATCAAGAAAAGTTACTCATTGTGTTAGTACTCTAGTGCTGCATGCAGATAAGCCAGGTAAAGGCTTTGTCTTTCTCTACCCTCTTGACCAAAGGGACCACTCAGGCTTGAAGAGAGGAATCCAAATGGATCCTCCCACAATCTTGAAGAGTGGAGCCAGGGAATCAAGTCAGGATTGGAGCCCGTGACGACCCTGGGTAGGAGTACAACCCAGTCAGTGACTGCAGCTATTAGGTTGGAGTGCTGCTCTGCTCTCTTCTCTTATGATCTAGTAGCTCATCCTGCCTTGGCCAAGTCACAAACTGATTCTTCATGTCTTACAATGTATACTGTATCATCTGATTGCCAGATTTTTTTTGACATTACATAGTATATTATAAATCCTTTGAATGTTCTACAATTATTTCCACTAATAAGCTGTGCTCCTTTGAAAGTAGTGTAAGTGGAGCAAGTATCATTTTAGAACCACCAACATAATGATCGTAGAGGATTGACTCTGTTTTAATTACAAAATCCTCTGATACTGTGTGTTATGTTGGTTTAATCTAAGGATTTATCCTCAAGATTTAGGAATAAAGATTTTTGACCCGATTTTGATTATCAATGGAGGTTTTGTAGAGGCAAACCATCATATTAGCTCAACAAAATGGCTGAGTGGTTTCCACTTAAATGCTCAGGGAGACAGGGGTCTATTTATTGCATGTATCTCAGAGGATCCGTGTGAAGCATTGCTGGAGGACGTTCTACTTTGCTGGGTATTTTTAGCTAGAGTAAAAGGAGCTGCTTTCTCCCTCCCCACTGCGACGAGGGCAAGATTGACAATTTCTGTCAGCATCTGTACCTTCAAATGACAGAGGAAAGCCTATATCCTCTCTGAGTCAGGGTCAGTGGAGACACAACAGACTGCTCCTCGTTACTGTTGGAGACATATTTCCTGTATGCAGGGGTCAAATGGTGAATTTCCTGATGGTTTAATGTTGCTGGTTGCTGAACCATTGGCCTTATTTATAGTACAGTGGGCCTCCACAACCAAAACCATATTTTATTAAATTTATGCTGTACTTTCAAAGCCGCTACTGATGACCTTACAAAATCCTTGAATTAGATTTTGTGCAATGCATTTTCTGTAGAGAAGGCCAAACATGGTTCATTGTTCATGGACACAAAGCTAGTCTGAAGATGTATTATTATTGGAAGAGTTTTAATTAGTTTCATCACAAAATTAGAGTGAAGGCCTCAGATTAATGGTTAATCATGGTGGTTGTATTTAGTTCAGCACACAAATAGGCCAAACTATGGCTAAGTGTTTTGAAAAAGGAAGTAGGTTAAACAAGGACATCTTGTCTTGATATGAAAAGACTATTAGGAAGGTATTGTGTTTGATTTTGCCATTGCCTTCTGTGTGCAATTGCTTGAGTCTTATGTGCAGCATGTTTGTATGAATGTATAATAGTGAAACAGATAAGTGTGTGATTACAGTATGTTTACTACTACAGATTTGCTCTCCTATCCGTCCTATTCATACAAAAAGTATTTTTGGCTCCAAAACCATCTGTGGATGTGGATTCATCTGACAGAGTTTAGTAACTCCTGTCTCGTTTGATATTCAGAACCAAATGTAGTTAAAGGCCTAGTGCCATCAAAAAATAGATTTTTCCACACTGAGGTTGGATTAATACTGTGAGAATTACGATAATGCCCTTTTAGTGTAAGAGCTATTTAAAAATATTGCCTAAAATTTCAGCCTGTTTTGGTGAGATGGAGCTTTCTACATTACAATTGAACCGCTCTTCTTGAAGTTCGTGATGATCCGATAAAAGATTGATTTAGGTGCAATCTTACTGGCAGCAATATCCTTGCCTGTGAAGCCCTTTTTATGCAAATCAATGATGACGGCACGTGTTTCCTTGGTGGTAACCATGATTGACAGAGGAAGACCATTGATTCCAAACACCACCCTCCTTTTGAAGCTTCCAGTCTGTTTTTCAAACTCAATCAGCATGACAGAGTGATCTCCAGCCTTGTCTTCGTCAACACTCACACCTGTGTTAACGAGAGAATCACTGACATGATGTCAGCTGATCCTTTTGTGGCAGGGCTGAAATGCAGTGGAAATGTTTTTGGGGGATTCAGTTCATTTGCATGGCAAAGAGGGACTTTGCAATTTATCTGATCACTCTTCATAACATTCTGGAGTATATGCAAATTGCCATCATACAAACTGAGGCAGCAGACTTTATGAAAATTAATATTTGTGTCATTCTCAACTTTTGGCCATGACTGTATTTGACTAAGGTGTATGTAAACTTCCGACTTCAACTGTAGCTAAAAAGCGATGTTTGTTTCTTTTTGACTATTTTAATTGAAAAAAATCACTGTATGGCACTTCATTGTTACCCTGAAATGATATGATGTTGAGATAAAAACGTCTGCATTGGACTTTTTTAAAGATATGGGTTATAATTTGCTGCTGCATGTTCTGTAGATAAATCTGGCCCTTATCTGTGGATGTACTGTATTTATGATCGTAGATTAATGCCTCTCCTACCAGGCTGTTCTTCACACCTACACTCTCTTCCAATTTTAGATGTGTTACACTCAAATTGATAAGGCTACCGGCCTTGAAATCAGAGGAAATGAACACACCTGACCTTGACTTTCTGCCATAGTTAAGTGCAAATGTTTGTGGTAGGTTGTGTCGTAGTCATGGGGCTTGAATATTATTTGCTCTTGAGAGTTGGTGTTGATATGATATGGATTTAATCAGATCTGGATGTAATATATATTGAACACAAATATAAACACAACATGTAAAGTGTTGGACTCATGAGCTGAAATAAAAGATCCAAGAAATGTTCCATACGCACAGAAAGTATTTCTCTCAAATGTTGTGCACAAATTTGTTTACATCCCTGTTAGTGAGCATTTCTCATTTGCCAATATAATCCATCCAACTGACAGGTTTGGCATATCAAGACGCTGATTAAACGGCACGATCATTACACAGGTGCGCCTTGGCTGTGGACGATAAAAGGCCACGCTAAAATGTGCAGTTTTGTCACATAACCCAATTCCACAGATGTCTCAACCATAAGCTGCCTCCATTGTTGTTTTAGAGAGTTTGGCAGTATGTCCAACTGGCCTCACAACTGCAGACCATGTGTAACCACATCCGCCTTCTTCACCTGCGGGATCGTCTGAGACCAGCCACCCGGACAGCTCATGCAACTGAGGAGTATTTCTGTCGATAATAAATACTTTTTGTGTGGAAAAACTCATTCTGATTGGCTGTGCCTGGTTCCCAGTGGGTGGGCCTGGCACCCAAGTGGGTGCCCCCGCCGAGGTCATGTGAAATCCATAGATTAGGACCTATTGCATTTATTTCAATTGACTGATTTCCTCATAAAATTGTGCCTTTATATTTTGTTTCAGTATATCAAGTCGTCTTTAGTGGATGTGACTGCAGCTTCCAGGAAGTTATTAGCCCCATGTTGTTCAAACCTAATATAGGTAATGCTACAGACCAAAACCGTGAGGGATATCCCATAGAGATTGTCATGTTTTATGAGATGACCAACAATAGATCTTCTGTTGACGTTTGCACAATCTCTTATAGTGCACCTAAGCATCACTTCGCTAAGCATCAGAGACAGAGATAGCGAGAGAGAGAGATAGAGACCCCCCCCCCCCCTCTCACTGCCTAGAGTTGATCCCAGGAGACATGCCCTGGGACTGCAGCAGATTGACCTGTCTTTTAATCAGAGGGGAATAAAAAATGGGGGGCTAATTTAGAGCACGAGTGGAGAGATGAGAGAAAAGAACCCAAGGAAAGTATTCATTAGCATGTTCTCCTCAGTACATGGAACCTTTCATCCTTCAATCTCCCAGCCTTTCAGAGAAATGCTGATGATGGATTTATGCTCATACCACTTCAGCATGCCAGGGACATATTAGTTTAATTAACAATCATAATGATTAGGCTAGTGTAAAAATAAAATGTAAAAAATTCACTTTTTTAAAATGACTATTCAATGAATTTGAGATTAATGTACAGTTTAGGTATTTGCATGTTCATGAGACCGTTAGTTTGAGGTCTGAGGATGTTTTAAATCTTATTAGAGCTTGTTAAAATCCTCATCTTAACAATGACTAGGCTGGGATATGGAGCTGGTACACTAATCCACCGTTGATCCTGATATGGCTCTAGTTGTACTATTTACAACTAGTGCTGCTGCCGAGAGGGTTGATTCTTTTCGTAAAGCCAGATAAATGCCTTTAAATCTTGAACCCGTGTTGTTTTTGTGTTCTTATTTTCTAATCGAGGATGAGCGTTAAGAAATGACATGTTTATGATCCTATTCAAATGGCTTGTGTCTGCCATTTTAAGATTCTGTTTGTCTTTTCTCTACCATGACCTTGTTAAGGTGATTGGGATGGGGTTTTTGTTTGTCTATGTAGCCTAATAAGGGTGATTCAAGAATACAGAATTTAGTCTAGATTTTGGTGTTGCTAGAATAAAGAATAGAATTGAGAGGTTTCTGTTACTGCCTCATTTGATTGTAAACCTAAAATGTTTTATTATGGTTTGTGTACTGAGTGCATCAATAAGGGCTTTCACCTGGTCAGTCTGTCATGGAAGGAGCAGGTGTAGGTCAGGTTATTTTGTTCTAGTGCTGAGCGATTAACCAAAATGTCTGTTATTTTACTTTATTTTTAAACAACCAGTTGACCGACATCGGTAAAATTATTTTAATTCCATTTAGTTCAGGGGTTTTCTGTGAGCTTAATGTACACATTGCGCAGTTTCTCTAGAGGTAAATCAGACCAAGAACGAACTGTGCGATTTAGTAGGGAATTGTAGTTTTCAACAGGCCAATATTCTACATAGTTTAGCGCAGAAAGCGTGCCAGTTAACAAATGGAACTGGTACATTTCTTTAATTACGGTATGCAAGAAAATATTCTGCCTATTTTTATATTTAATATAGGGCAGACATATAAGTTCCCTACCTTCTCCCCTTCCACTTGACTACTCAATTTATGTGGTAATGCTGCAATCAATTGGTTGTTACTTTGTATTGAGCAAACATTCTCATACATTTTCGATAGCTGCATGTGTGAAGACTCCACTAGTTTCCCACTGGGCACAGACGTCAATTCAACGTCTATTTACACATTGTTTCAATGGATTTCATTAAAATGTTGTGGAAACAACGTTGAGTCAACCAGTGTGCGCCTAGTGGGTTATTTTATTAGTATATTCATAATCACTGCACATTTGTGCAGCTAGTCTAATTGGTTTTGAACACATTTGAGAGGGTTCATCAGTACTGTATGTTATCATTTGACTTTATATATCCTCTTTTAAGCCATCAAGCAGCTAGATAGCTGTAAGTGTGTAGAATAAAACAGCTTGAAGTCATGGCCACAGCGATCTTTCCATTTACCTACTTTAATTTTGATGGGGCATGAAAAAATATTTCATGCAGTTTACTATTCTGTTATTAGTCTTAAAGCCACCGAATACTTGAACTGCATTGTGGCAGTATGTTGGGGATGTCCCAATTCCACAAAACGTATTGATCAGCTATGATCAAACAAGCTCCAATGAAGTGATCATGTCAGGCCAACATGTCAGGGCTCCCATCTCAGTGCTAGAGGTGTCACTGCAGACCCTGGTTCGATCCCGGGCTGTATCACAACTGGCTGTGATCGGGAGTCCCTTTTGTCTAAATATTTGACTGGTGCTGTAATGGTCCACCAGGCTGAGTTGCAGACAGTGCCTGGGTGTCCTCATGAGCTCTCCCCTCTGCTATTGTTATTACAACAAATCATGTGACACATACTGTATCCCTTCCAGATGGCTCCTGACTACAGCTCTTATTCAATTGTCCATGTTTACACTGCCCTCCCAGCTGCTCTTAGACACTTTCCTTCTCTTTGCAGATCTCTAATGTGTTGAGTACTAAACTAACCTAACTTAATACTAGAAGCCCTGTGGATGGAGGAGAGAAAGCCCTGGTAATGGTATAAGAGAGGACAGGGGGCTGGTAATACTATTTTAAGTCCACTTTGAAGCATCATGTTACAGGGATATAGTAGAAGCCCATTCATTCTGTATGTTGATATATCTTTGGTTGCGATCTGCTGTCTATGCTGTGTCCTCTCTGCTTAGTAATGGTTCGGTGTCGGCCTGAAAGCAGAGCTAATGAGAAGCTTGCTGCTGTTGAGTGATTGCCAGAGGAGAGAGAGGAGAGGAACTCTGTGAGAAATGGGTTCTCGCTCTGCTGCTGCTACTGCTACCTCCTCCTAGCTCTGCTCCATAGTAGTGATTATCCTCCGGGGTTTCCTCATGTGGCTGCTCCTGAGCTGTTTCTCTTGCTCTCACTCTCTGTATTGCCAACAACAGGAATGGTATCATTTTTCATGCATGATGTATTTATTTGATTCTATAAAGAATATTTTTTACGATGGTTGCCATCACCAATCCATATTGGCGGAAAATGTAGACAGAGCTTTGTGCTTCCTACCCCTGCTAGGTGTATATATACCAAGGTCCCAATGGAATGTCTGCACAGTTCCTGCTTTCACTTTTGATTATCCCCACACAGCTATACTCTACTGCACCCTCAGGCCTGTGTGGCAAAGCCCATACTCATTGTGTTGTGTGTGTGTGTGTAGGGGGGGCTGGGTTAGCTGAGCATTCTGCAGCCTGTCTAACAAGGAATAACCATACACCTGAGCCACAACAGTGTTGTAGGACCCCTGTGGCAGGCTGTATGGAGTAGGTCCTATGCAGAGCCATTACCTCTACCTCTTTGTGCTGATGGACTATCAGTAGAGAATAGGCTCGCAGGGGGGCTGCAGGAGTAGGAGAGAGTCACTACTATGAAAGACTGCTAGTCAGGGAGAACATAATTCACAACCACTTCATTGGGAATATTTTTTCTCTCCCTTTTCTCTGAAATGACTCACAGAACAATTGTATGGAACACACCTCCAAAGTATGGGGAAGCATTTTGTCATGGCTATATCTGGACTCTAAATGGAGTCAATTTGTTTATTCACAAGCACAGCTTCTATATGACCTTTGTCATTAAGAGGAACACAGAATGTCAACTCATTATCCATAATACAGTGTTGCCTTGTATAACATGAGAACATTTAGGGTTGACTGAAAATGTTCTTGTCATCCGGATTTGACAGTGCACTGGTTAAAGGAAAATATTAATTAACTATATTCTGAACAAAAAACATAACTGTTTGAGAGATCCATTGTGAACCCTTTTAACTCCTGGCTAAGGAAGATATACATCTAATAAATGGTGTCATTAGTGTTTTTTTCTGCATGTTTTCTCAAGTAGGAATAATAACTACAGTGCATTTCAATCGGTTTGGCCTTAAACGGATGGCATAACACCCACTGGTTTGACTCCGATGTCTGCTTGTAGGGGAGAGGGCAAATAATGATGATACTCTATAATGTCATCATTCAGGTAGAAGATATAACCCTATTTGGTAAAATACCAAGTTTATATATTTAAAAAAATATATTATGGCAAGAACAGCTCAAATAAGCAAAGAGAAATGACAGTCCATCATTACTTTAAGTCATGAAGGTCAGTCAATACGGAAAGAATTTTAAAAGATTCTTCAAGTGTAGTTACAAAAACCATCAAGCGCTATGATGAAATTGGCTCTCATGAGGACCACCACAGGAAAGGAAGACCCAGAGTTACCTCTGCTACAGAGGATACGTTCATCAGAGTTACCAGCCTCAGAAAATGCAGCCCAAATAAATGCTTCACAGAGTTCAAGTAACAGACACATCTCAACATCAACTGTTCAGAGGAGACAGGCCTTCATGGTCAAATTGCTGCAAAGAAACCACTACTAAAGTACACCAATAAGAAGAAGAGACTTGCTTTGACCAAGAAACACAAGCAATGGACATTAGACCGGTGGAAATCTGTTGTTTTGTGCAATGAGACAATTGTAGATTTTTGGTTCCAACCTCCATGTCTTTGTGAGATGCAGAGTAGATGAACGGATGATCTTTGCATGTGTATTTCCCTTCGTGAAGCATGGAGGAGGTAGTGTGATGGTGTGCGGTGCTTTGCTGGTGACACTGTCAGCGATTTATTCAGAAATCAAGGCATACTTAACCAGCATGGCTACCACAGCATTCTGCAGCAATATACCATCCCATCTGGTTTGGGCTTAGTGGGATTATCATTTGTTTTTCAACAGGACAATGTCCCAACACACCTCCAGGCTGTGTAAGAGCTATTTGACCAAAAAGGAGAGTGATGGAGTGCTGCATCAGATGACCTGGCCTCCACAATCACCTGACCTCAACCCAATTGAGCTGGTTTGGGATGAGTTGGACTACAGAGTGAAGGAAAAGCAGCCAACAAGTGCTCAGCATATGTGGGAACTCCTTCAAGACTGTTGGAAAAGCATTCCAGGTGAAGATGGTTGAGAGAATGCCAAGAATATGCAAATCTGTCATCAAGGAAAAGGGTGACAATTTTGAAGAATCTAAAATATATTTTGATTTGTTTAACACTTTTTTGGTTACTACATGATTCCATAAGTGTTATTTCATAGTTTTAATGTCTTCACTATTATTCTACAATGTAGAAAATTGTAAAAAGAAAAACTCTGGATAAACCTACTTATTCAAAACTTTTGACTGGTACTGTATAAATCCAGTGTCCATTTTAAACACATTTCCTTGACTAACTCAGAGTTATATCTGAATTGATCCGTTTTGTTTTTTTCAGGTGTGTAGGTTGGCGACGCCAATACACCACCAATCAAGATGGTGGCCCTTTCACTGAAGATCTGTGTCCGCCAGTGCAATGTGGTGAAGACCATGCAGTTTGAGCCCTGCACTCCTGTGTATGATGCCTGTAGGATCATCAGGGAGAGGGTTCCGGAAGCCCAGACTGGCCAAGGTGAGAGATTGGGGAAAGCTACTGTTAATGTGTAATGTCAGAATGTTTCACAAGCATAAGGATCACTTTCACTAAGAAAATTGAAATACAAAAACTACGCAATTACTCTTTATTTGACATCACTCTGTACGAAATACTCCAGTGTCATTGTAATGCAATTGTCAAACAAGGCATTAGAGTGCCTGATCTCCAGTTTTGTCGGCCTGGTCTGGTCTTGAGCTTTTTAAGCAGGAGATAAAAATCGATGTCACCCACAGCATTGCTTTCTGACTACAGGCAGACAGAAAACAGTTTCAAAACAGTCGATGCGCTCTGTCTGAGGAAGCTGATTCAATCTGGGTCTGTGGGTGGTATTCTTCCCTGGGGGAGGTGTTAGTTAGGCAGGTTGGAGAGGCTCTCTGTGGTGTTAGCTAGGCATGCTGGAGAGGCTCGTTAAGCTGTGAGCTCTCATTAGGCTTTAGGATAGATTCATATCAGCTAGGCTAGAGGGTCTGATGACAGACATAATTACTCCTCTTTCCCAACTGAATGTCATAACATGGATTATTCATGTGAATGTCAATGAGATCAGAAGAAGAGGCATTCTATGTATCAAAAACAGTAACTACATGAGACAACTACATTGTCAACATGTGTTCACTTAGTTGGCTTTTGCCGTTTAAACATTCAATCAAGCAATTGTTCCCATTACTAAATGTTACCCTAACACGTTCTCTGCTATGTGTTTCAGCCTCTGATTATGGCCTGTTTCTCTCTGATGATGATCCCAGAAAAGGAATCTGGCTGGAGTCTGGGAGAACTCTGGATTATTACATGCTCCGGAACGGGGTAAAGCCCAATCATAGAACCCAGGGCAGAGTCCCATCAAACATTCAATCAAAGGACTGCATATCATTCCCCTCTTTCCTTGTTTCTAAGGATGTCTTGGAGTACAAAAAGAAACAGAGGCCCCAGAAGATCAAGATGCTGGATGGGGCAGTTAAAACTATCATGGTGGATGACTCTAAAACTGTGGGAGAGCTGCTTGTAACCATATGCAGTAGAATAGGTGGGTAACCGCTCTCTAACTGGAATCTACACAAGTCAAACCATCCACTAGCCTCTCAGAGTAGGAGTGCTGATGTTACAGGTCTCAGTTTTGGGACTGGTGCTGCAGATGATAGTTCTTGTAACACAGGATAAATGATGAAACAGGAAAATGTGGCTTCTCTTTCAAAGGTTCTCTCAATTATTTTATTCAACATTCTCTCAAGCGCAAATTGTCTTTTTCTGTCTTTTCTGTGTATTTCATTTGTCTCCTAATCCCTGACATATTATTTCATAAACATATAAAAAAAATACATCAAGAATATTAAATTCCAATCCAATTCACATCCTAAAACTCTTTACATTTATCCCCCAAACACATTTACTCTTAACTTTTATTCACCTGTTTACAGTAGGTTATAATTCTGTAGTTGACTGTTGTCCACTATAGCCCTATAGGAGACTAAAGCATGAAAGCCTTTTTAAAGACTGGTATAACTCATTAGAAGTGACTTTATACCCATTCTCAAAATACAGTCACCCAGTGTCAGAAGGGCTAATAGAAAGACAAGGCTATTGCGAATGACATTCATGCTAATTATTGAAAAATGACAGAACATGCTAGCATATTGCTAACCGACGCTAGCAACCAACTGACCGGAGCTGACAAAAGCTATCTCGAACTAGCTAATAGCTAACCGGAGCTAGCTCTAAGCTAGCAGCTTTTCTGACATTTACAGTACAAGTACAGTACAGTACAAGTTCTTAAACAGCACAGTTACAACATTAAATTGTCAGGCGTGTCTTTTTCAAAATAAAAACGTTCAGGTGTTCAGCCATTTCATTTTATACTCGACATGCGTTTTCTGTCTAGTACGAAATTACACAATTACTATGTTGTTCAAACCCATTACATTCACTTCAACAGGCAAGTTACACTGAATACCACACTATATTTTTGTATTTTTGCACTCTACTGACCTGTAACATGGGATAAATTATGAAACAGGAGAACATGACTTCTCTTTCAAAAGGTTTTCTCAATTATGAGAACACACAGGTGCAGGACCGAATACAGTCCCAGGAGGACTGACATTTCAGTAAAAGCATTCTTCTCCAATACAGAGAAACAATACATAAACACAAATGTGACCATACATTTTGTGTGTCACTCTGATCTAGGACCTGTCTATATAATCTTATTCATTAAGATCTAAAAGGCAAAATAGATCCTAGATCAACACGCCTACTCTGAGACCTGTTGTGCATACGGGCCCTGATCCTATTTATAGCTCACAGTTACTGGCTCCGCCATACATTATGGATGCAGATTCCCTAGCTTTTAGAACATGATATTTAGCTATGGTACTGGTATAGTCTAAGTTTTCTATGGGTATTTTTGATAGGGGGAAAAATTCTTTTTTACACCATGTTGGAATTACGAGTGGTAATTGTGAAGCCAAAGACTGTGCTGTCCTCTCCTGTCATGTAGGTGTTCCCTTAGCCATGTACTGTATTTCAATTACGCTGGGCTGCCTGTGCCCAAACTCAATTGGGTGAGGAGAAGATAGATGTTTGGCAGATCTCTTCATTGGCTGGTGTTTGTTTATAGAGGGCTTTCTGCTTGGCTTCTCCTCTTCTGAGTTCCCACTTTAGTTTTCTGGCTGCTCTCCCGTTTCCCCCATTGGTACTTCTGATATGGCACTGCTCAAAGTGCTGGCTCTGTGCTCTAAACTGCTCCCTCTCTGAGAGTTTCCCGGCTGCCGCTCCTCTTCAGGAATCACCAACTACGAGGAGTACTCCCTGATCCAGGAAGCGGTGGAGGAGAAGAAGGAGGACGGTCATGGGACTGGCACCCTGAAGAAGGACCGGACTCTGCTCCGAGACGAAAGGAAGATGGAGAGGCTCAAAGCCAAGCTTCACACTGACGATGACCGTGAGTTTGAAAAGCACTTCCAAAAGAACACAATGTGTTTGTAGTCCAGTATTACATGCTTCCAGTCATCACCTCTACCCCTCTATCATTTAAGTCCAATTTCTCACATTGGTAAGTCCAGTATCATCTCATTTGAACACGTTTTATACCTCAACGCAGTCAAAGTACTGTATCAATGTTTAATGAAATTAAGATGGTAATTTCTGTCCTTTCGGGGTGAGATAACATTTGGAAAACATGATTGTATAAATCATCCTCAAACCATAACAAAATATATTGTTATTCTCAGCAGACTGTTATGCAAATTACTGCCCTCATGGTTTAAGACAAAAAAAACACAACAAAAATCATTTTGGCTACATGTCTTTATTACTGTTTTATTTCACTGTCAGCGTGTCCAATCCCTGTAGTAGAAGTCTATGCTACTGTGTATTTTTCTCTGTTGTTAGTGAACTGGCTGGACCACAGCCGGACCTTCAGAGAGCAAGGGGTGGAGGAGAGCGAGATGCTGTTGCTCAGACGCAAGTTCTTCTACTCAGATCAGAATGTGGACTCACGAGACCCTGTCCAGCTCAACCTCCTCTATGTACAGGTCAGACCTCTCTCACTGTGCTCATTCCTGTCCAACATGTAGTAAATTGAGCTCTTCAATTCCTTTCTCCTCTACTTAACAGTTAATTAAATGGCTACACTGACTATTTGCATTGACCCACTTACTTTATTCTTATTTTTTGCACTGACTCTTGCACAGGTCTTGATGTACACTCACTGGACTCTAAACACACACTCATGCATACTATCTATCTTAAACTAGATAAAACTATACTAAATATATTCACGTCACCAAATAATTAATTAAAACACACTGTTTTGCAATGACGACGGTCTACAGTAGCCTCAACAGCACTCTCTAGGGTAGCACCATGGTGTACCCGGAGGACCACTTGTTTCCGACCTCTGGGTACATTGACTTCAATACAAAACCTAAAAGACTCGTTGTTCTCACCCCTTTCCATAGACTTACAAAGTAATTATGACAACTTCCGGAGGACGTTCTCCAATCTGTCAGAGCTCTTGAAGCATGAACTGACATGTTGTCCACCCAATCATAGCATCCGATAATTAATATAGTACTGAAAGCATAAGCTACAGCTAGCTAGCACTGCAGTGTATACAATGTGGTGAGTAGTTGATGCAAAGAGAGAGGAAGACAATAGTTTAACAGGTTTAAACAAATTAATTAAGAAGCAATACAGAGAGTGTGAGCTATATTGTGTTGTATATTTTAATTTCACTTTTACTTACTTAGCTATAAAATGCAGCAAGCTAGTTTAGCCTACTCAAACAGAGAGTGATTATATTCTAGTTGGCTATGGCTATCCAACACTGAAACCCTTCCAAGTCAAGGTAAGTTTTTGGTTTTATTAATTTATTGCCACCCGCACCCGCCGGTGTAATTGCTCAACTGCTTGCTGCTTACTGTACTCTGTACTGCATGATTGTAGCAGGTTTACTAACGCGTTATTCAACATAGCTACTAGGACTACAACGTCAAAATGGTGACATCAATGTAGGCTGTGTGTAGCGGTTAGAGGTTATGATATGAATGTTTGGCTTGGGAAAGATTTTCTTTTGCCTGGTCACAGACAGCTGATGTGTTGTGCACTGAACTCTACAAGCTAACAGAGTGAGTGAATGAGAGCATGTAGATGCTAGATGGAATTGTACAACGATAAAAGGGATCATGCTAGATTGTAGCATCCTAATGATGGGTATAGGGGAAATGTTTGTATCATATAGTAGCCTAACCTATTGATGTTACGTTGAGCTGGGTGATTGGAATATGAATGAAAGACATCCAGTATGCTGTAATAGAATAAGGCCATGCTCATAAAAAATGTTTTTTGATCATCCTCCCTCATCTTAAATGTCACCGACCACAACCGATGCATAGTCACTTTATGCCTACCAAAATGTACATATTACTAACCCGTACCCCTGCACATTGACTCTGCACCGGTACCCCTTGTATATAGCCTCATTATTGTTATTTTATTGTATTCATATTTTTAGTTAGCAAATGTGTCTTACTTTTTTAAAAACTCTACATTGTTGGTCAAAGGCTTGCAAGTAAGCATTTCATAGTAAGGTCTACATGTGACAAATACATTGTGATTTGATTTACCGTCCTCCCTGACTGGTCCTGTAGTCCTACAGTCAATAAAACAGACATCAGCTCAAATACAGTTGGATCTTCTGTCCAAGGCTATGGTGCTGGAACTCCTATAAAGCCTGGCTTGACGTACTGTCCTATAGCCTTGCTGGTTCTGTTGGATCAGAGGCCAGCTGACTTATGCGGCCTTGCTGGTAGTCCAGTTCTCAGAGGATGAGCTGGGCCTGGTTTACAGTATATGGATCACAGACAGGTTAGCTTGTCGTGCCGGTGCTGCTATGCTTGGGTCAGCATGGACTGTCTGGTTTTGCACTGCAGCGTTGTTGCACACTATAGCATTGTTGTGCTCTACAGTGTGGATGGAGTCTGAGTGAGAGAGGGCTGCTGAGACAGGGAGTCCCCTGGGGGGGGGGGGTCAGCTGAGCCTGCATTACACAGGGCAGACCTTGCTCACTGCACGCCTCGCTGCATCTGCATTAGCTTCCCCTGCCTTGAGTTGAAGAAGGGAGCTCCCCCCTAACACCTGAGCTCACAGATGAGCATGCTATGCACAGTACTTTGTGCTGTTCTGTGAAGGAAGTAGTACACAGCATTGTACGAGATCTTCAGTTTCTTGGCAATTTCTCACATGGAATAGCCTTCATTTCTCAGAACAAGAATAGACTGACGAGTTTCAGAAAAGTATTTTGTTTCTGGCCATTTTGAGCCTGTAAACGAACCCACAAATGCTGATGCTCCAGACACTCAACTAGTCTAAAGGCCAGTTTTATCGCTTCTTTATTCAGAACAACAGTTTTCAGCTGTTGCAAAAGGGTTTTCTAATGATCAGTCAGCCTTGGATTAGCTAACACATTGTGCCATTGGAACACAGGAGTGATGGTTGCTGAAAATGGGCCCTTTGTACGCCTATGTAGATATTCCATACAAAATCAGCTGTTTCCAGCTACAATAGTAATTTACAATATTAATAATGTCTACACTGTATTTCAGATCAATTTGATGTTATTTTAAAACTTCTTGTGACTCTCAAACCCGGATCCGGGAGCATAATCATCGCCTGACACGAATTAGCATAACGCAACGGACATAAATCTTCCTAGAAAATCTTCCTATTCATGAAAATCACAAATGAAATATATTGAGACACCGCTTAGCCTTTTGTTAATCACACTGTCATCTCAGATTTTCAAAATATACTTTACAGCCAACGCTAGACAAGCATTTGTGTAAGTTTATCATAGCCTAGCATAGCATTATGCCCTGCTAGCAGCAGGCAACATTTTCACGAAAATAAGAAAAGCAATCAAATTAAATAATTTACCTTTGAAGAACTTCGGATGTTTTCACTCAGGAGACTCTCAGTTAGATAGCAAATGTTCCTTTTTTCCAAAAATATTATTTTTGTAGGCGAAATAGCTCTGTTTGTTCTTCACGTTTGGCTGAGAAATCAACCGGAAAATGCGGTCACTACAACGCCAAACTTTTTTTCCAAATTAGCTCCATAATATCGACAGAAACATGGAAAATGTTGTTTAGAATCAATCCTCAAGGTGTTTTTCACATATCTATTCGATAATATATCCACCGGCACAATTGGTTACTCATTAGAAGCGATTGGAATAATGGCTACCGCTGTACTTTACGCAAGATTTTCTGCGGGAGCCATCATGTGACCACTTGCTCAATGTGGTCCCTTACGGCTATTCTTCAACATAAATGCGTAAAAAGACGTCACAATGCTGTAGACACCTTGGGGAATACGCAGAAAGTGTAAGCTCATTCGTAGCCCATTCACAGCCATATAAGGAGTCATTGGCATGCAGCGCTTTCAAAATATGGGGCACTTCCTGATTGGATTTTTATCTGGGTTTCGCCTGTAACATCAGTTCTGTTGCACTGACAGACAATATATTTGCAGTTTTGGAAACGTTAGAGTGTTTTCTATCCAAAGCTGTCAATTATATGCATAGTCGAGCATCTTGTTGTGACAAAATATCCCGTTTAAAACGGGAACGTTTTTTATCCAAAAATGAAATACTGCCCCCAGAGTTCCAAGAGGTTTTCATGGACTTATTTTTTTTTTCAAAAACAAGGACATTTCTAAGTGACACAACTTCTGAACGGTAGTGTACATGCACACCCAACAAGCACACACTCAGACACAGTACATACCTTGCAGAAGTATTCAGACCCCTTGGATTTTATCACATTTTGGTTAACAAAGTCTGATTAAAATGTATTTAATTGTCACTTTTTTGTTTACAATCCACACAAAATACCATGTGGAAGATTGGTATAATTAAAAAATATATATTAATTGAAAATAAATCCCTAAAATATAGTTGTTGCGTAAGTATTCAGCTCCCTGAGTCAATAGATGAAACCCCTTCTGCATTGATTACAGCTGTGAGTCTATAAGAGATTTGCACACCTGGATTCTGCAATATTTGCCCATTATTCTTAAAAAATTATTTCATTTCTGTCAAGATGTTGGGGATCATGGCTAGACAACAATTTTCAAGATTTACCATAGATTTTGAAGCAGATTTAAGTCAACTGTAACTTGCCCACTCAGGAACAGTCACTGTCTTCTTGGTAAGCAACTCCAGTGTAGATTTGGTCCTTATCCTGCAGGTTATTTTCCTGCTAAAGGAGAATTCCTCTCCCAGACTCTGGTGTAAACCAGACTGAAGCAGGCTATAATCTAGGATTTTGACTGTGCTTAGCTACATCCCGTATCTTTTTATCCTGAAAAACTCCCCAGTATTTGCCGATGTCAAGCATACCCATACCATGACGCAGCCACCACCATGCTTGAAAACAAGGCTGTTACTCAGCGATGTGTTGTGTTGGATTTGCCCCAAACAAAGCCAGTAAGACTTTGCAATTAGGCCAAAAAGTGTATTCCTTTGCTGTTTTTTGCAGTATTACTTGAGTGCCTTGTTGCATACAGGATGCATGTTTTAGAATGTTAATTTCTCTATATGTGTGTTCTTCTTTTTACTCTGAAATGTAGGTCATAATTGTGAGTCACTACAATGATGTTGATCTATCCTCAGTTTTCTACCATCACAGACATTGAACTTTGTAGCTGTTTTAAAATCACCAATTAACTTCTTTTTTTTATCCAGGGGAAGCTAATTGAGACCAGTGTCTCATTTATAAAGTTTGCTCTGAGGACCAAAAAAAAACATGAATACAACAATAACAAAAAAATATAAAAACTACAAGACAGTTATAAGTAAATCACATCAGTATATTACAACTTAACCAATTAAAATAGTTGCACACTTCAATGAACTCTTTTAACTGCCCTACTTGCACCAGGGAATCCATGTCAAGCCCTATTATTTCACACCAAGTGAGTCCATGTCACCTTATAATGTGATTTGTGAAGCCAAATTTGACTCCTAATTTGAATAACAAAGGGGCTGAATACTTATACTGTTATAATGTCTATTTTAGTTCTGCATTTTTTATTTATCTTCACTGAACATAAATATAAATGCAACATGTCAAGTGTTGTTCCCATGATTCATGAGCTAAACTATAAGATCTCCAAAATGTTCCATATGCACAAAAAGCTTATTTCTCTCAAAAGTTGTGCACAAATTTGTTTACATCCCTGTTAGTGAGCATTTCTCCTTTGCCAAAATAATCCATCTACCTGACAGGGTGGCATATAAAGAAGCTGATTAAACGGCATGATCATTACACACGTGCACTTTGTGCTGGGGACAATAAAAGGCCACTCTAAAATGTGCAGTTTTGTCACACAACATAATGCCACAGATGTCTCAAGTTTTTAGGGAGCATGCAATTGCCATGCTGACTGAAGGAATGTCCAACAGAGCTGTTGCCGGATAATTGAATGTTAATTTCTCTAACATAAACCACCTACAACGTCGTTTTAGAGAATTTGACAGTACGTCCAAACTGCTCTCATAACTGCAGACCACGTGTAACTACTCCAGCCCAGGACCTCCACATCTGGTTTCTTCACCTGCGGGTTCATCTGAGACCAGCCACTTAGACAGCTGATGAAACTGTGGGTTTGCACAACCAAAGAATTTATGCACAAACTGTCAAAAAATGTCTCTGGGAAGCTCATCTGCGTGCTCATCGTCCTCACTAGAGTCTTGAGACCTGACTGCAGTTCAGCATCGTAACCGACTTCAGTGGCAAATGCAGGCCATTCTTCCATGGCCTGCATACTCACCAGACATGTCATTCATTGAGCATGTTTGGGATGCTCTGGATTGACGTGTATGACAGCGCGTTCCAGCCAATATCCAACAACTTCGGACACAGCCATTTGAAGAGTGGGACAATGTTCCACAGGGCATAATCAATAGCCTGATCAACTCTATGGGATGAAGATGTGTCGCGCTGCATGAGGCAAATAGTGGTCACACCAAATACTGACTGGTTTTCGGATCCACGCCCCAAATTTTATTTTGTGACCAACAGATGCATATCTCTGTTCCCAGTCATGTGAAATCCATAGATTAGGGCCTAATGAATTCATTTAAATTGACTGATTTCCTTATATGAACTGTTTATATTTTTGTTCAGTAAAAAAAAGACGTTTCTTCCACTGACATTACATAGTATTGTTGACAAAATATGACAATTAAATCCATTTGAATCCCATTTTGTATTACAATAAAATGTGAAGAAATATTTTTTCAAGGCATTGTACATAAATACTATACTGTACATCAATAGTTAACTTCCTCCTTGTAATCCAAGCTGCCTCTGAGCTATAGTCCATAAATACATCTATAGTTAAGTCTCTCTTTCTGCATATCCTCCCTTTCACCCTTTTATCTCTTCCTCTGGCCCCGACTCCCTTCTCTCATTCTCTGTTTTTGCCTCACGCCCCCTTAATCCCATAAAAATCCTGACAAAATCACACACACACACACACACACCCACACCCGCTGACTCTGGCACACATTGCAGTGCTCCATCATTCACTCCCTTCCTTTACAAACAAGCCCGTATCCTTTCTCACAAAAACACAATTATACCCTCTATCTATTCCTCCCTTTTCTCCTCTTCCAGCTTTCCCCCTGTCTTTTTTCCCTCCACTCGGGCACGCAGAGTCTCACACACATGGTGACAGAGTGAGAAGAGTAGCAGCATTCTTAGGCTGGAACACACCCCAGGCCACACATCCACTCTATGCAGTGCAGTGCTCTCCTCAGCCCCGTCTCCTGCACATGACTGTACTAAACATGCTTCATGTCAATGTCTATATTCTGGTACGATGGAACAGTCCTCATTCACCATGCATCCATTACCATAGGAATCTGAGTTAGTAGGTTAATATAGTGAGTGTGTAGATTATGTTATCAGCCCTGGCATTCCTTAGGGAGAGCCTCCTAGTGATGAGCTCCAATGTTTATTAATGATATGTAGCTTCCATGAGCTCATCCTCCCACCCCTCCACGCAGCGGGGGTCTCTGCCAGATACAGCCCCAGCCTTAATACCCAGACACACATCTCTACTCCACTACTACAGGAAATGCACTATTGAGCCCAATGGCAACAGCCTGTGAGTGTGTGTGTGGGGGGAGGAACTAAAGTGTTTGAGCTCATAGTTTTTCCAAATTATGGGGTTGTGTCCTGCTTTTGATGATGTGTTCAGTAATCCAGTCTACAGGTGGTCTAAACCTAATATGCCTTGTGTTTTGCTGTGAAACAACTATTCTTGTTATCTTGGTATGCCTATTGATTGATTTACCTGGTTAGTCAGGTGATTTACAGTGGTATTCTCTAAACAATTTTACATTTGTCAGCGTTTGTTTTTGGCTGTAGTATTCTGCCCAGGCTAATGGTTGAACTTTTTAGGTTACTGTATAGTGGGCTGATTGACATCAGTGTTAAAGCCCCAGGCTGAGTTAGGACATCTGGGCTGTAATGAAGCTCCTCCTCCAGTACAGTACGACCCTGCTTCTTCTAAAGGGGCTCACAACTGGTTGTCCTTGAATGGCCGTGTACTGGAGGGCAGATGGCCCCACTCATACTGATCAGCGCCACTCTAAAGAGGTGTTTGTTGAAGATTGTCTAAATCTCAGACTAGATAGTGCTGTTGATGTAATGAGACATTAGCATGAGCTGGGCTGAGTCTGTGCCGTCTTAGGCTATAAGCACGGAGGGAGGCTTTCTCACTGTCAGTCAGGCATCTCAGCATTAAGAAGCCATTAATCTTGCAAGGGAGGGAGAGAGGGAATATATACAGGCCTCTTGAGGAAACACAAGGTACTGTATGTCAGCTCATTTTAAAGATGTGCTGGGTTCCTCTCCACACAAAATCAGTGTCACCCGCAATTACCTGAACGGTTTTAGAAAGTGTAGAACGTGTCGGCCAAATTTTCAGGTAATGCTTTAATGGATGGATGAGACATTGAAATATAACAGATGTCTGAGATGATTGGTGACATACTACATTCCAAGTAGGTCTTGATTGAAGTGTATTGAAAATGTAATTATTGTTGTGGCCAAACGGGCCAGGTTGCTACAGTACATGGCTGCTATCAGGCATTCTTGAGGCCTGGGTAGTCTTAATGTAGACCTTTTTTACATCCGGTCTATTGTTTTACATACACTTCGTGCATATTGTACTAATAAAAAATGACTCAAGTTGCTCTTTAACAGTTTATTAATGGAACATTGTGGATCCGTTTGCAATGTTGATGCAATATTCTGAGAAATTGCAATATATATTGACGTATTTGTGATAATACTGTACGTCACCATTGACTGTGATGATGAATGATTGAGGCTGTTAGATTTGATATGTTAGCCAATGTCTTTGATTGCTATACAACTAATCTTGTTTGGTTCCCCTGAGTCCATTAATCTAAGCGAAGTGTTTGTGTGATGTCCCTGCTCTTGGGTATTCACTTAGCAGGCATTCTTCTCTGAAGCAACTTTCAAACCAGAAACTGCAGCATTACTCTCTAGTTTGAACTCAGTATAAAGTCTAACTTTCTCTCTTCTGTCTCTCTTTCTCTCCTCTAGGCCAGAGATGACATACTGAATGGCTCCCACCCTGTTTCATTTGATAAAGCCTGTGAGTTTGCTGGCATTCAGGCCCAGATCCAATTTGGCCTCCACGTCGAACACAAACACAAGACTGGATTCCTAGAGTAAGCCCTTTTTTCAGATGGCATTATCAACAATAACACTATTGTATCCAACACTACCATTCAATACATTTCAATCTTATTTAGACACAATACTAGCATCGTAGTTTAGGAGAAATCCTTATTTTTGTCATACCTATTTGAGTGCAGTACTTAACGGCATACGAGAATGATAACACTTGTGAATATAGGTACTGAGGCAAGAATGACCTTGTGTGAAAACATGTTTTGGAAAGGGAATGTCTGTACATGATGAGTGTAAACGTGTACAATTTGATTTATCTCCATAGCCTTAAGGAGTTTCTACCCAAAGAGTACATCAAGCAGAGAGGTTCAGAGAAGAAAATATTTGTGGTATGTTCAGTATTATGCAATATGTTGTGGACATATGGATTAAAAGCAGTGCAATTCCCAAATACTCTACTGTTTTAAACTCTGAAAGGTTCATATTGCTGTATCTATTTCCCTCTGATCGTCAGGATCACAAAACCTGTGGAGAAATGACAGAGATTGAGTCCAAAGTAAATTATGTGAAACTAGCGAGGTCCCTTCCGACATATGGGGTCTCCTTCTTCCTGGTGAAGGTAAGATATAAGGAGAGAGGCTTGTGTTCTCCAACAGACAGTAAAATGTTATGATTTACTGTGTAAATACAGCTTACTGCAAGGTTAAGATTAGGTTTGTGTGAGTGTGTGAGTGTGTGACTGTGTGAGAGGAATATCACAGCCAAAAACATAGAAGCACATTTTGGGTGTTTATTTCAACCTTCCATTTGATATGTGTCACTCTTAAACCAGCTCAGTGCTCACAGAACAAGCATTCCCTAACTGTAAGGCTCTTAGATATGATCAAAGTTTATTGTTTGCGTTCACAGTTTAGCAGGTGTTATAGCGGGTGCAGCGAAATGCTTACGTTGCTAGCTGCTAACAATGCAGTAAAATGTCAAACAATTAAAATGTAAGGGATTTTCTTTCTCCAAACATACAAGAAACTTTGAATAAAAGATATAGAAGGAATTCAACCTATCTGGTGGTGGTGAGACTACAGCCAATAAAAGCTCTATGACATTAGTTGAACCTGTGGTGCTGTGAGTCCCAGACCAGCAGATGTTTAAAAAAACTCCCCAACTTACCTTGTATGAAATACAAACTCACTGATTTAAGATACTCTCTCTAACTTGGCAAACCACTTCAGATTCCAAAATCTGACTTCCTGAGTTGAATACACTGTGAACAACTACTTGAATAAGATAAGACAATGAACAACTGGAATAGTTCTCTATACATAGCTACCATGATAAGATAATGTTATCTGCCCTTGTATGAAAATCCTTGAGTCCGTACAAGCTGCTCTTAAGCTTTTACCTTGTTCCATTATTGGAGCTCTACTTTTTGACCCTGAAATAAAAACAATGGCCTGGAGAAGTGAAAAGGTAGTTTCCTCCTAACCGTTCATTTTGTGTAGTGTTCAGCTTTGCTGGAATGGAGCCAAGAGTAGGCTCATGATCTGAAGTGAGGCGTAATGGATTGTGTGTGGGCAAAGAAGAGGATGGCACTAGAGCCAGTCAGAGTCAGTCTGCTGCTGGAAGCTCAATCCTGACACACTGACAGCCAGGCTGAGGCTCCCCTAGCAACAGAGGCCTAGACTGGGGATGGAGGGACTGGGGATGGCCTGATCAGCAGAACAGCAGGGAGGCCCGGTTAAACAAGCCTGAACTCTGCAGGGTCAAACCCCATCCGCCCTCCTCCTCCTCCACTGGGGCTCCTGACTCAGGACAGACAAACAGAACAGTGCATGTGTGCTATCTATGGCAGGCAGCTGTGCTCTGCTGCTGTTTTAATTTCTCAGAATAAAGAGATGCCCCCAGTTTTTCATCTGTTTAGGCGTTTAACACCTGTGAAAATATTATCTTATGTCTTGTCTGTTAGGAAAAGATGAAAAGCAAGAATAAGCTGGTCCCACGGTTACTGGGGATAACCAAAGAGTCGGTGATGCGGGTTGAAGAGAAGACTAAAGACGTGGTTCAGGAATGGCCCCTAACCACGGTGAAGAGATGGGCTGCTTCTCCGAAGAGCTTCACCCTGGTATGACCTGGTCTCAGTCCACTCCAATCCAACATTCACAGGAACACATTCTACACCCTTACGGCTTGCACAGATCGCACCTAATGTGGATTTAGTATTCGTCTGGCGAACGATCAGCGCACTGTTTTTAGGGACCACCTGCTGTAGAGGTCTGACTGCCGACATTTTTCACGTGATTCTCCATGGAAAATTGGTGCGCACTCGGTTTGCAGTTTATGTTCAGAGGTGCTAAGTACTCGGCCAGAAAACGCTAGTGGTGTGTCTGAGCCCTTAAATTACCTCTTCTGTCCCTATGTCTCATTATAGCAACAGAAATACACTATATATACAAAGGTATGTGGACACCCCTCCAAATTAGTGGATTCGGCTATTTCAGCCACACCCGTTCCTGACAGGTGTAGTGTAATTGCAAAATAGTATGTGTTGTTGATACTACCCCAATCCACAGTGTTATTGTTTTCAATAAACAGTTATGTTAGTGTATATATTAGACTGTGTAAACAAGGGATTTTACTAGAAGAATGTGAAGCACTTGGATGTTTTATTTATTTGAGTCCTTTTTCAATTTAGTGTTTTGTTGTTGTCAACACTGCTGTTTTTTATATTGTATTTCTTCATCTCGTTTTTTAAAACCAGATTGCGTTCAAGATGAATAGGGAGTACAATTTTGCCAACATTGATTTGTCTCGCTTAGGAAGCCTTTGAAGTATGTGGAGTTAGATATTAAAATGAGTATGTCTCATATTTTATCAGCTCTTTGAAGACTTCAGGATCGTAGTGGAATGCAGTCAAAGTATGTCTGTTCATCAGGAGAAGGAATGGGGAAGGTGTTGCCACCATACTCTTAGTCCAATCAAAGATTATTTCTAAGCACTACAACATCTTCCTGTCTTTGTGTAGAAGGAAATGAACTTTGTGAACTTAGAGCACAGCATGGCAAAGAGCTGTGACACATGCTGTACTCCCCATACGACAACACATACACTTCTCAATTTCCTTGATATGAATACTATGAGCCTAGATAATGACAGATGGGGATTTATGTGATGACAATATTGCCACGAGAGTAATCTATTCTTGTGGGCCTGTACTGTAACTTCATTGTCTCTCCTGACAATCTTGTTGTACCCTGCAGGATTTTGGGGAGTACCAGGAAAGTTACTACTCTGTTCAGACCACAGAGGGGGAACAGATCTCTCAGCTGATTGCAGGATACATCGACATCATTCTCAAAAAGGCAAGTCAAGTTAAACCAGAAACACTTCCCACAAGTATTTTCTTTTGACACCTTTTGTTATCCCCGTCCACAGAAGCAGAGTAAGGATCATTTTGGTTTGGAAGGAGATGAAGAGTCCACCATGCTGGAGGAATCTGTCTCTCCAAAGAAGTAAGGATCCCTCATTCTGCACATATTATACAATACATAGGATGCTGGCCTATTTACATAGAGAATGTTGACCATCCATATTCAGGGACTACAGACAAGTTATTCCTCATGTCAATGTAAACCTTGATTTAATTGTGCATATACTGTAATCACATTTCTGCCTGCCCGGCATTACACCCCTGAGAAAAATAACACGACATGAGTTAGACTCTGCATCCTGAATTTTCCAATAACATACAGTACCTGTGAGATCATGTGTTCTCTGAAACATGATAACAGAATGCCCTCTGTTGTCCCTCTCTCCTTAAGGAATATTAGCTTTTATGTTTATTTTTTTCTAGCCTCCATAAGAAAAATACCCCAGGGCAAGACGGATATGTTAGTATTCTGCAAACAAAAACGAAATCACCGGGAAGACTAGAATTAAAGGGATACTTTGTGAGTCTTATCTACTTCTCCAGAGTCAGATGAACTCATGGGTACCATTTTTATGTCTGTGTTTTTATGTCTGTGTTGAGGGGGGGGGTGCATTGGGATTATTTAAGATACTCTTTGTTTGAAGAGGTAGAGTTTCAGATGTTTTCAAAAGATGGGCAGGGACTCTGCTGTCCTAGCTTCAGAGGGATGCTGGTTCCACCATTTGGCTGCCAGGACAGAGAAGAGCTTGGACTGGGTTGAGCTAGGGGTGGGAGGACCAAGATACCAGAGGTGGCTCGGGTTGGGGTATGAAGGTAGTTAGAGGTAGTTTCGCAAACCAATGCTAACTAGTGTTAGTGCAATGACGAAGTCGATGGACATCTTCTAGTCAGTCATTATGTTAAGACTAATTAGCAATCGTGCAAGCGCTAGTTATCAACTTCCTTCAAACTGCAAGCAGAGACATAAAAATAGTATCCACAAGTTATCTGACTCTGGGTAAGTAAAGGGCCTCATTGCCAAAATCCCGAAGTCTCTTTTTAATTTGTCATGTTCATGGAAGCCATTTTTATTTATTTCTTCTCATCTCCGATGATCACAGCTAGCCTAGTTTTTATCCTTGCTTGGCATTGCAGCTTGACTCTACAGTATATAAACTCAGCAAAAAAAGAAACGTCCTCTCACTGTCAACTGCGTTTATTGTTTAGCATACTTAACGTGTAAATATTTGTATGAAAATAACAAGATTCAACAACTGAGACATAAACTGAACAAGTTCCAAAGACATGTGACTAACAGAAATTAAATGATGTGTCACTGAACAAAGGGGGGGAAGGGGTTCAAGATCAGAATTAAGTAAGTATCTGGTGTGGCCACCAGCTGCATTAAGTACTGCAGTGCATCTCCTCCTCGTGGACTGCACCAGATTTGCCAATTCTTGCTGTGAGATGTTACCCCACTCTTCCACCAAGGCACCTGCAAGTTCCCGGACATTTCTGGGGGGAATGGCCCTAGCCCTCTCCCTCTGATCCAACAGGTCCCAGATGTGATCAATGGGATTGAGATCCGGGCTCTTCGCTGGCCATGGCAGAACACTGACATTCCTGTCTTGCAGGAAATCACGCACAGAATGAGCAGTATGGCTGGTGGCATTGTAATGCTGGAGGGCCATGTCAGGAGGAGCCTGCAGGAAGGGTACCACATGAGAGAGGAGGATGTCTTCCCTGTAACGCACAGTGTTGAGATTGCCTGCAATGACAACAAGCTCAATCCGATGATGCTGTGACACACCGCCCCAGACCATGACGTACCCTCCACCTCCAAATCGATCCCGCTCCAGAGTACAGGCCTCGGTGTAATGCTCATTCCTGACGATAAATGCGAATCCGACCATCACCCCTGGTGAGACATAACCGCGACTCGTCAGAGAAGAGTACGTTTTGCCGGTCCTGTCTGGTCCAGCGACGGTGGGTTTGTGCCCATAGGCGACGTTGTTGCCAGTGATGTCTGGTGAGGACCTGCCTTACAACAGGCCTACAAGCCCTCAGTCCAGCCTCTCTCAGCCTATTGCGGACAGTCTGAGCACTGATGGAGGGATTGTGTAACTCGGGCAGTTGTTGTTGCCATCCTGTACCTGTCCCGTAGGTGTGATGTTCGGGCATCTGGGCATCTTTCTTTTGGTGTTTTTCACAGTCAGTAGAAAGGCCTCTTTAGTGTCCTTAGTTTTCATAATTGTCACCTTAATTAATTGCCAATCTTCTGTAAGCTGTTAGTGTCTTAACGACCATCCCAGAGGTGCATGTTCATTAATTGTTTATGGTTCATTGAACAAGCATGGAAAACAGTGTTTAAACCCTTTACAACGAAGATCTGTGAAGTTATTTGATTTCTACTAATTATCTTTGAAAGACAGGGTCCTGAAAAAGGGACATTTCTTTTTTTTCTGAGTTTATAACACAGATAGACTGTTGTCCTGTCACGCCGAGCCCAGACACCGATTGTGTCTCATAGCGGATCCTGCTGGGATAGACACTGAGCATCATATCACTCCCTGCTGTTTAGGGGCCAATGAACTCATGTTTTGTTTCTTAGCAAGGAGCATAATTGCTGCCTCTCAAAATAAGCAGTAATTAACCAATAGTGAATGCGACAATCTGTTTACAGGGGCAGTGGAACAGCTCTTTTCATGTGTTTTAGTCTACCAGTACTAACTCACTGTTATGGCTCTGTTACTCCTATCCTATTGTTATGGAGAAAATACTGAGTATTATGTTTCCTTATCAGAAGATGCCCTGTAAAGGTCCTAACGTCCATCTCCCTCTCTCTCTCTCCATCGTTCCCTCTCTCTCCCTCTTCTCAGGTCGACCATCCTGCAGCAGCAGTTTAACAGGGTGGGTCGTGTGGAGCATGGCTCGGTGGCACTGCCAGGTATCATCCGCTCCGGGTCCATTGGTGGCCCTGACAACACCTTCAACATGGGCACCATGCCCGCTGCCCAGCAGCAGATCACCACAGGGCAGATGCACAGAGGACATATGCCCCCGCTGGTGAGCATGCCCGCTGGCACCCATACCAATGTCACACAGCAGTGATGTGCAGAGAACCTTGCTTACACCATCACTAACTACGATCTTTGTCTGTTTAAAATGTGTGTGTGTTGTCAGAGCTTGGCCCAGCAGGCCCTGATGGGGACCATTAACACCAGTATGCAGGCAGTGCAGCAGGCCCAGGCTGATCTGGGGGAGGTAGATAACCTGCCTCCTCTTGGACAGGACATGGTGAGTTCCCTCCTCCATTCACTGGACTAATCCATACACCACAGCCACAAAATTACACCATTAAATACTGCTCAACTTCTCCCACACGTTGAACCTTTTAGTCCACGCAGCCTGGTCAGTGAAGATTAATTCACTCTTTTTTTTGTGTTTTTGGAAAATATATTTTTGTATCCCATTAAATGTATTCTTTTAAAGTTTGGCATTTTTCCTCTAGATGTGCTTGGCTAAGCATACTGTAGAGAAGGGCTGAGTTTGTTTGTCTTTTTGAACTCCCATGTTTCACGTGTAAATTGACTGTAAATGTGAAAGATGTACTTTAAAGCTGGAAACTGGTTGTGAAGAAGCCCTTGTCCTGATTTTTTTTATATATATATATATATATGAGCTGAAAATCCCCCACTGTGATGAAAGCCAATAGCCGTCCTTCTCCCTCTCCTGAAAGGCGTCCAGAGTTTGGGTTCAAAACAAAGTGGATGAGTCCAAACATGAAATCCACTCTCAAGTCGATGCCATAACTGCCGGAACCGCATCTGTGGTCAATCTTACTGCAGGTGAGTGCCCAAGAGTTTCCTTACTGATATTTTCAACCATGTACTCATGTAGAGTTTTCTGTAATATTTGCACACAAATCCTTGTTTATGAAAGGCCTCTAGACTTAGGTCGAAAATGCCCTCTTAAAAATAACAGCCACTTATCTTCAAGGGCAAAACCCACAGGGATAGAATCAAAACACACATTTTCCAAGTTGATCTGGAACGACTAGGGAGGAGGGGTCTGAGTTCCCTTTAGATAATGGAGCATTTCCCATTTGCCCTAATAAATATTTCCATTGATGAAATAAATAGTGAGCATGTTGTCCTGAAGCTTAACTAGCTGACAGCCTCTCCATGCTGTCCACTCCTCTCCATGCCTCTTGTCTGGAGTTGTGCCATGCTGCTCCGCACTGCTCCCTGCCAGCCTTTCAATAGGTTTTAATCTATCCCAGCCATCTGTTGAATGGCACTGAGGCTCCCTGTTATCATCCAATAGAAACGTTTACCTCTCCACAAATGACTACCACAAATGACTATCACTCTCTCTCTCTCTCTCTCTCTCTCTCGCTCTCTCTCGCTTTCTCTGTGTGTGTGCATTTGTCTCCACAATACCATATCCAATGTGTTTTCATTATGATGGTGACACTGATTGTGTGTGTTACTATGGCACCACTCAGGTTGCTGCTTGTGGTTTGGGCTGAGAGAGTGGCAGAGCAGAAGGTATAACAAAGGGTTAACGAGGACTGTCTCTTTTCCCTAGGTGACCCTACAAATACAGACTACACAGCGGTTGGCTGTGCCATCACCACCATCTCCTCCAACCTGACAGAGATGTCTAGGGGGGTGAAGCTGCTGGCAGCGCTGGTGGAGGACCAGGTGGGCAGTGGGCAGAACCTGATGGGAGCTGCCAGGACCCTGACAGGGGCCGTCTCTGACCTGCTCAGGTCTGTGGAGCCTCCAGCTGGAGAGGTACAGACACAAAACAGCACTGTTCTATCAATCACATCTGCTCTATTCTCCATAATACAATGATTACACAGAGATTGAGACGTACTGCATGTAGACTCCCTTTTAACAAATACACTAGTGTGTTTCTTTTTAGTATGTTTTCGAAAACAATAATGATGTGTTCTGTAGAAATAATCACTGGGAGCTGGTGATGTGAACTGTATCTGAGAGCAGCGGAGTGCTGTGATTGTGCTGTGGTGCCGCGTTGGGGTCAGTGTTGTGAATGTGGCGATGTCACCCCCTCCCATGCAGCCCAGACAGACGGTGCTGACTGCAGCAGGAAGTATAGGCCAGGCCAGCGGAGACCTGCTGCATCATATGGGGGAGGGCGAGACCGACGAGAGGTTCCAGGTTGGACTGGACTTTCCTTGCTATTTCTATAGTAACTGCTGCCCCCAGTCCCCGTTTAAAGATTCACACACACTTATGTAACGGCTTTGTTTTCTTTAGCTATTGTAATTGAATGGACAGCAAAAAGTCTGCTCAGCTCTGCTGTGAGTCAGTGAGTGACATTGATGAATGTGTTTCAGGACATTCTAATGAGCCTGGCCAAAGCGGTGGCCAACGCAGCTGCCATGATGGTCCTCAAGGCCAAGAATGTGGCCCAGGTGGCAGAGGACACAGTGTTGCAGAACCGAGTGATTGCAGCTGCTACTCGGTGTGCCCTTTCCACCTCACAGCTGGTGGCCTGCACCAAGGTACTGCCCTGACTGACTGCCACACCTCTGTCCCTGTCTCCTGTAGACATGAAGGACAGCTCAGGGCAAGAACTGAGCTGAAATAAGAGCTGGCTTACTGAAATTAAATGGCTGTTTGTTTGTCCTATCTCTAAATTCCTAGTACAGAGTAGCGTATGCGAAGATAGTTTTGTCAACAATAAAATGATCATTCTTGTACACACCAAAATGAGTCCACTAGTACCTCTGGATGTGTTGTTTAATTTTGAGTGGCCAGTCGAGACTGATTGTGGACTGTTCGTCTAGGTGGTGAGCCCCACCATCAGTTCTCCGGTGTGCCAGGAGCAGCTGGTTGAGGCAGGGAAGCTGGTGGACCGCTCAGTGGAGAGCTGCGTCAAGGCCTGCCTGTCTGCAACAGACGACAGTGAGCACCTGAAGCAGGTAGGTGCCGCGGCCAACACTGTGAGCCAGGCACTCAGTGACCTGCTGCAGCACGTACGCCACTATGCCAGCTGTGGTGAGCCCATCGGACGTTACGACCAGGCCACAGACACCATCATGACCGTCACCGAGAGCATCTTCACCTCCATGGGAGACGCAGGTGAGCTCTGGGAGGGGAGAGACAGCTAAAGTGGAAGGGGAGGGGAGTGGTTCATAACTTTTTGGGAGGTGGGGAGAGAACCTTTCACTCTTGATTCATCTTGCAAGTATTTTCACATTCCTGGCTAGTTCTGGCATTCAGCAGTTTGAGTCTCAAACCTTTAGCTAGCTATTATCAAAGGACGCAAGATGTAATAATTATCATTCAAGTAGACAGGACTATTCAGCCTGTTTCTTGTCTTGATTTTCTTGAGACTTTCACTGGGGTTGTTCCTATGTATTTTGACTGAGTGGGACCTAAGATGTTGTCAGTTTATGGTTTATATTAACCGACCTTCAATACCCTGCTGTCGAAACATTTTCAAAGCCTGAAATGTTTGTTATGGGTTGCCCATGAGTCTGAAGAATTCCCAACCCCAGCCAATCCTCAAGGGGTCGTAGAAAGCATATCATCGAAAACCACTACAGAGCTTCAAATCTGCTCTCAATCACATTCAGTGCAGCTTTGAAATGTAACTGGAAACATATGACTTTAAAAAGTTGTATAGGGCTTAACACTCTGACTTTCGTAAAACATCGTAAAATAAAACTGCAGTAGATCAGCCAAGTATAATTTATTATGAAATATGTCTTTAAAAGTCCCATTTCACTGATAGGGGAAAAAATGTGTCTCTAAGGCTGTAGTCTGTAAAGTACCCTCGATGTAGTGCCTTTGATAGTCTTCTCTCCAGTTATTTCTAGCTGGAGGTGGGTGTTTAGCAATAACAGTTTTTATAGGCTGACTGGGGGAAATACGGTATCTTCTGTACAGCACTATAGAGGTTTTATAGTGCTTTTATTCTTCTATTTCCTCACAGAATACACATAAAGACAGATGTATTTTTTATAACCAGTGAGGAAGACAAAAGTAAACTGCTGTGGTACTATCAGTACGATACCAGAAGGTGAAAAGGAAATTATGTAGTGTGTGAGGTCCAATGAGGGATCAGTAATCAGTGAGTGTAGTCTAGGCCATGTTTCTGTGTAGAATACTGTAGCACAGTCGGGAGATATTGACCCTGGCTCTCTCTCTCTCTCTCTCTCTCTCTCTCTCTCTCTCTCTCTTTCTCTCTTTCTCTCTCTCTCTCTGACCCTGTGTAGGGGAGATGGTGCGTCAGGCCAGGGTGCTGGCTCAGGCCACTTCTGACCTGGTCAATGCCATGAGGTCAGATGCTGAGGCCGAGGTGGACGTGGACAACTCAAAGAAGCTCCTGGCTGCAGCCAAACTCCTGGCTGATGCCACAGCCAGGATGGTAGATGCTGCTAAGGTACAGGGACAACCACTATGCTAGCCTACTTAGAGTTCTACGATAGATTGTTGTATGCCATTAGTGTGTAAACTGTACAGTATGTCATGTTAGTGTATTATCATTAGTGTCATGTCTATAACTAGAATTCCACTGCTGTCATTTGTTGGAAAGGAGATTTATAGTATTCCTAATGTAGTCTGGGCTGTAGATTCTCTTTAGAGCTGAAATAATGAAAGTGCAGGACCAATGGTTCTTAATAAGCCCTTGGCGCTGTAGACAAGTATAAATGAGCAGGATATTATCAATGTGAAAATGCCAGGCAAGTGAAACGATGCTGATGCTTTTGCTCTGTGACACATTCATCACAACACTGCTGCCATTACAAAGAGGAAATAGGAATTTTGCACTGGTGGTTTCCTTGGAAACTGTCAGAAAGCAGACTGTGTCTAATGCTGCTCTGCATTTAATGCACGGTCACAGTGTTTGGAAATTGTTCAGAGTGCTACTGAGACATTAAATGTACAGTCAGTGTTGGGAAAATGTTCAAAGTGCTACTGAGACATGTGGAGTACAGTCACAGTGTTGGGGAAATGTTCAGTGATACTGAGACATGTGGAGTACAGTCACAGTGTTGGGGAAATGTTCTGAGTGCTACTGAGACTATGAGAGAGGGTTTGATATTCCCTTTGCCACTGCAGAACTACGATTGTAGTTAGTGGTGATTTTGCTTTGTGTGTGTGTGTGTGTGTGTGTGTGTGTGTGTGTGTGTGTGTGTGTGTGTGTGTGTGTGTGTGTGTGTGTGTGTGTGTTTGTGTGTGTGTGTGTGTGTGTGTGTCATCCTGTGTGTGTGTGTGTTCCATCCTGTGTGTGTATGTCTGTGTGTGTGTGTATGTATTCCATCCTGTGTGTGTGTGTGTGTGCATGCGTACACAGGGAGCTGCAGCTTACCCAGAGAATGAGGACCAGCAGCAGAGGCTGAGAGAGGCAGCAGAGGGGTTACGTGTTGCCACTAACGCTGCAGCTCAGAATGCGATCAAGAAGAAGCTGGTCAACAGGCTGGAGGTGAGTTGGGTGGAGAATGAGAGAATATTGTAACCTTTGTGCTAACTTTGAGTCCCTGTCCAGTTGTAGCTTTGTAGCAATCAACGTTTTCGACTTTACACTACTATGTCCTTTTTCACAAACAAACCCCATAAGTCCATCCAACACCATGACGCACCATTAAAGACGAGAGTGTGTCAGACACCCCTACATAGATATGTGTGAAGATGTATAGATCCCACCCCCCAAGCCTTAGGAAAGAGCATTGCAAAAGGCTAAATGAAATATAATTCATTTGCACATATGAAGTGTTGTATTTATTCTCTACATTATTTCTGTTCCTGCAGCAGGAATATGTGAATCCTATTAGTTGTGTGAATTAGTTAATCATAGTGTAAAGATCTGGGTTTAGCCCCTAGTATTAGTAGACCCCTGAAGACCAGACCCGCACTGCACTGGAGCTTCCACTGCACACACTAACCGAAGGCTGGAATCAGTTTGATATCTGATGCATCATTCTCTGTAGCCTGTAATGGTAATGGCTTCCACTCCAGAGAGGAATCAGCAATAATAAAAACCATTTAGAATGTAATGTGTTTAGATTAACTGAGCACATACCTTCACCTGCCCATTCTTATGGCTGAAATGTCTCCTACTGATCTCCTAAAGCGTTGTATCTGTTTGGGTTTCAACACATTACCATGTGTGTTGTCCTTCGCAGCACTCTCTGCTTTTAAAATAATACTAAATATGTAGTCTGTTTGTAGTTTCTGTTTCGGTTTCACCAGAGAGAAATGAAGTCTCTCTCTCTCTTTCTCTCTTCCTCTCTCTCTCTTCCTCTCCTCTTGAGAGATGAGCCAGACAGGCAGCATTGTGCAATATGTTTGTTTTCCACAGGACAAAGATAGCATTGTTGTTCAGGTTCTTGTTTCATCCTCCATCCTTCCACCCACTTCTCTCACCACTTTCCATTTTGTTGATACTTCAAAGAAAGTAATCTGGGTGTGGATTAATGGCAATACAAAAAGTGTATTGTACATTTTGAGAAAAGTGCTTATGTATTGCATTTTGAGAAAATGTTGTCCTCGTCCCAATATACACTACCGTACAAAAGTTTGGGGTCACTTAGAAATGTCCTTGTTTTTGAAAGAAAAGCTATTTTTTTGTTGTCGTGTGTGTGTGTGTGTGTGTGTGTGTGTGTGTGTGTGTGTGTGTGTGTGTGTGTGTGTGTGTGTGTGTGTGTGTGTGTGTGTGTGTGTGTGTGTGTGTGTGTGTGTGTGTGTGTGTGTCCAACATTTTGGTCAGTTGTTGATGTCCTCTAAGAAATTCTTAAAGAAATCTTTGGCTTTGTTTGTGACACCTCATTATGTTTGATCTATCTGGGAAGCTCAATCTGATACTCTATACAAAGCAGTATTATAAACCAGGTAGTTTGAGTCCTGGATGCTGATTGACTGAAAGCCATGGTATATGAGACAATATACCACGGGTATGATAAAAAAAATACTTTTTTACTGTTCTAATTACATTAGTAACCAGTTTACTGGTAAGGCACCTTGGGGGTTTGTGGTATGTGGCAAATATATCATGGCTAAGGGCTGTATCCAGGCACTCAGAGTTGCGTTGTGCTTAAGAACAGCCCTTAGCCGTGGTGTATTAGCCACAAACCCCTGAGGTGCCTTAATTATACCACCCTTATCTAAAACACATACCTACAACAATTGTCAATATCTCTCTCTGTTTCTGGAACAGATTGCTGCTAAGCAGGCTGCGGCTGCTGCTACTCAGACCATCGCAGCTGCCCAGAATGCTGCTGTGTCCAATAAGAACACTGCCTCTCATCAACAACTAGGACACAGCTGCAAGGTACAGTATGGGTAGAGATTGATTCACAGCGAACAGGATCACTGTTAGATTACTCTGGTGAAATACATACAGTATAGAATCGATTACTACATTGGCAGCATTTATATTGCAGGTTTCATTGCATTGATTTAATCAAATGATATGTCTACTTGAAGGCAGTGGCAGACCACATCCCTCAGCTGGTCCAGGGGATGAGGAGTAGTCAGGCTCAGCCAGAGGAACTCAGTGCCCAACTAGCCCTGATAATGGCCAGCCAGAGCTTCCTACAGCCTGGCAGTAAGATGGTGACGTCTGCAAAGTCAACTGTCCCCACAGTGATGGACCAGGCTGCAGCGATGCAACTTGGCCAATGTGCCAAGAACCTGGCTACCTGCCTAGCTGAGCTACGGACAGCCACCCAAAAGGTAAGTTCTGTACCCAGAGGTGTAGCTCACACCCTCACAGCCCCCGCAAGGCAGAGGTTGGGGGATTTGGGGGCCCCCAACCACCCCACACCAAAAAAAGTATACTTTTTATTTTTCATGTTGGGGTTGTTGTCCCCCCGGAGGTCGGGCTCCCCAGATAGTGGACATGTCATAAGCTGTTAATTTTGGGGGGGAATTGCAGGAAATTGGCTTTAAAATGGAAACATTTTATCTCAGCCTCATTGCAAAATGTGTCAAATAGCAGGAAATTAGGTCAGTGATTCTTGAAAGTCGGAACAAAATAGTTATCCGGTAGGGGGGAAATTATTTTTATTCTTGAAAGAAAATACATTTTGTTGGATTATTTGAGCTTAAAATGTAGAGTGCCAGTTTTCTTTATTTTAACTCTTTCGTACATTGTAGAAAAATAATGAAGACATGAAAACTATGAACTAGCACATTGTAGTAACCAATCATGTAGTAACCAAAAAGTGTTAAATAAATCAAAATAGATTTTAGATTCTTCAAAGTAGCCACCCTTTGCCTTGATGACAGCTTTGCACACTCTTGGCATTCTCTCAACCAGCTTCACCTGGAATACTTTTCCAACAGTCTTGAAGGAGTTCCCACATATGCTGAGCATGTTTTGGCTTCTTTTCCTTCACTCTGAGGTCCAACTCATCCCAAACCATCTCAATTGGTTTGAGGTTGGGTGATTGTGGAGGCCAGGTCATATTATTGATGTCCTTTAGTAGTGGTTTCTTTGGCTTTTTTGAGGAATCTCAAATATAAAATATATTTTGATGTAACACTTTGGTTACTACATGATTCCATATATGTTATTTCTTAGTTTTATTTTCATAGTTTTGATCTATTCACTGTTATTCTACAATGTAGAAAATAGAAAAAATAAGAAAAACCCTTGAATGAGTTGTTGTGTCCAAACTGTTGACTGGTACTGTGTATTTAGGGGAATTTAAAGGAAAATATTTAAAATATATATTTTCTAAATACTTTCAATATCATTGATTTCCATCTCGGCTCTATGGTTGGAAATGCCGTTGTCCGGTGCAAAGGATCCCAAATACAAACTCTCCAAAGGAATAGTTGAAAAGTGTTTAAAATTCTAAAAAATAATGGATATTAACTTTAAAAATCTCATGTAGTTTCTTGAAATAGTCCTCTGTGACTTAAAGTTTTTTTAAATCAGAACTGTGATTCCTAAAAGATGTGTCTGGAAATTGGTCAACTCCGTCAGATTTGTCTAAAATCCTAAATTAATCAGGAATGAGCAGTGTCCGCTATACCGTCAGGACCCCTTATTCATGTCCTCCTTACATGTAGTGCAAAAAGACCACTCATGGTCTGGAAAGTTCTCTGCTTTTGAGATATTTAAACAAGCAATATTGGAATCACCATGGTCACAACCATAAACTGTCAACTCCATCTGCCTGATAGATTAAGATAGAATATGAATAATGGTTCAAATATGTTACATTTAATTAGGTTTTAGAGTCATAATGCAACTGAGGAAAAACTAAATTGCTACTATGTATACCACTTAAATGAAGAATAAAAATGCAATTTCTGTTTCCGTAAAACATCAACTCTGTCAATTCTGATAGAATGGTTATGTTTTTATTGGGGATTGTCAACTCCGTCACTGATGGCTAACCCCCTTAATGAAGAAAATGTTTTTTGTCAATATTTAAAAATATATATTTTAATCAATGGACAATAATTGTATAACTGAAATGCATTTTATAGTGTCTAATGGAATTGACAAATCCAGTTAGTTGCTTTTTAAGAAGAGGAACGTGATTAAGAGGTTGTTCCTTTACATGGTGTGATACCTTTCAAGAATCCCTGAGCTCTAAATCAGCAACATTTTCTCTCATCCTCAGCAAAAAGTGTAAAATAGCATTCAATTATGGAAATGTTTCTCTCTGCTCCATGGCAAAAATATATATAATTGTTTTGCGGGGCCCCACGAAAATGAGCTATGCCACTGCCTGTACCCCTCTATCCACAGCTACTGATAGTCATGTTTTCATACAGGAAGCACAGCTTCTGGGCTCTGTGTGAGAGAAGTTTGTGCATGTGTGCTTCTGCAGGCCCATGAAGCCTGTGGTCCTCTGGAGATAGACTCTGCTCTCAGTGCTGTCCAAACTCTCAGGAGTGAGCTTCAAGATGCCAGGATGGCTGCGCACGATGGGCAGCTCAAACCACTTCCTGGGGAATCGGTCAGTTCATTATAGAATGCATTGATTTGTTCCAGTCATGCAAAGCAAATCTGCAGATGTGTGAAAATGCATGACTTGGTGCTCCTGTGTTGTCTCTACAGCTAGAGAAGTGTGCCCAGGACCTGGGTAGTACCTCCAAGGCTGTTGGCTCCTCTATGGCCCAGCTGCTGACCTGTGCTGCACAGGGCAATGAGCACTACACAGGTAGGAAAGCAAACACAGCGTGCACTGAGAATTATTGAGCAGTACAAGAGGAATGTTCACCTAAACTGACAGACATCATTGAGTGGCTGTGTAGAACGTTTTTTCTGGACTAGACTTATTATTTTCTGTCCTTTTAGTTAGATGTTATTATTTGACATTAGGAACCGTTTCTTCAAATGTCATGATCAGCTACAGGGTCTCAGTAAAGCTCTACTCTACCAAGTGAGGTAAGTGAGGTTATAAAGTAGGCAGTAGAAACCCTAACAATCATTCACTTACCTTCTACCAATAGATATCCAAGTGTAATTCAATTCTTGATTTAGTGATGATGTTATCACTATTGCCTAAGAGCAATAAACCCAATGGGTCCTGCTGCACAGCCTGTCATTTTCTTTAGCCTCATTCTAGCTCCATTTAGTCTCTCAGGAGAATTGATGAAGACAGATTTTGAATAGTGTATTCTAACCATGGCTGCTCCCTCCCTCCCTCCCTCCCTCCCTCCCTCCCTCCCTCCCTCCCTCCCTCCCTCCCTCCCTCCCTCCCTCCCTCCCTCCCTCCCTCCCTCCCTCCCTCCCTCCCTCCCTCCCTCCCTGGCTGTGCTGCTTCACGCTGGGGCCCAGGGTGCTACTCCCTCCCTCCCTCCCTCCCCCTCCCTCCCTCCCTCCCTCCCTGGCTGTGCTGCTTCACGCTGGGGCCCAGGGTGCTACTCCCTCCCTCCCTCCCCCTCCCTCCCTCCCCCCCCTCCCTCCCTCCCTCCCTCCCTCCCTCCCTCCCTCCCTCCCTCCCTCCCTCCCTCCCTCCCTCCCTCCCTCCCTCCCTCCCTCCCTCCCTCCCTCCCTCCTCCCTCCCTCCCTCCCTGGCTGTGCTGCTTCACGCTGGGTCCCAGGGTGCTACTCTCTCCTCATTCATCTTATTTTCACTAGATTCAACATTCCATTAGCAATGGGCTCCACTCGGCTGGATAATGAAATTTGATGCAATTTGCTGCATTCCATCATCTTAGATATGTGTGTAATAAGTAAAGCCCCAATCTCACATGGTGCCTCGTTCTCCTATCTATCTAATTTGTTTTAACAATAGGGGTGCTTTAGGTTGGGCTCACTGTGCTATTCCTACTGTTCAGTTACACATCACCAACAACTCATTCTATTCATTTTGAGCACTAAAGCTGCAGTCTGAATGTGTGTATGTCTTAATACAGGACATCTTTAGTGAAGTGATAATGAGATTGAAAGGAAGTGAGATTCAGCTTGCAGTTTGTCGAGTGAATAATTAATGATGCAGCTATCCCGAGTCAGTAGGTTGTTTAGCTACATCTTAAAGAACAATGAAGAGGCACACTGGGATGTTGACACCAGGTTTTCCGTCATTATTTCCTGGACTAGCTTTGTTAATCCAACTCCAAGACTTCCACTCACTCCAACACTGTCTGTCCCTGTTGTGTGTAGGAGTGGCTGCCAGAGAGACTGCCCAGGCCTTGAGGACACTGGCCCAGGCAGCCAGAGGTGTTGCTGCCAGCACTAAGGAACCCCAGTCTGCGGGGGCCATGTTGGATTCTGCCCAGTACGTCATGGAGGGCTCTGCCATGCTCATCCATGAGGCTCACCAGGCCCTGGTCTCCCCCGGTGACGCAGAGAGTCAGCAAAGGCTAGCACAGGTGAGGAACTCCTGACATGCTGATGTACACATAGATGTAATTCAATCATTGCATCCAAATTGCTCGCGTGCGTCAACAAGCATCTGCGTAGCCAGGCGAGTTACACCAGGAACACACAATCCTTCCATCAGTGCTCAGACTGTCCGCAATAGGCTGAGAGAGGCTGGACTGAGGGCTTGTAGGCCTGTTGTAAGGCAGGTCCTCACCAGACATACCCGGCAACAGCGTTGCCTATGGGCACAAAGCCACCGTCGTTGGACGAGACAGGACTGGCACAAAGTTCTCTTCACAGATGAGTCACGGTTTTGTCTCACCAGGGGTGATGGTTGGATTCGCGTTTATAGTTGAAGGAATGAGCGTTACACTGAGGCCTGTACTCTGGAGCGGGATTGATTTGGAGGTGGAAGGTCCGTCATGGTCTGGGGCGGTGTGTCACAGCATCATCGGACTGAGCTTGTTGTCTTTGCAGGCAATCTCAACGCTGTGCGTTACAGGGAAGACATCCTCCTCCCTCATGTGGTAACCTTCCTGCAGGCTCATCCTGACATGACCATCCGGAATGACAATGCTACCAGCCATACTGGCTCATTATGTGTGTGATTTCCTGCAAGACAAGAATGTCAGTGTTTTGCCATGGCCAGCGAAGAGCCCGGATCTCAATCCCATTGAGCACATCTGGGACCTGTTGGATCGGAGGGTGAGGGCTAGGGCCATTCCCCCCAGAAATGTCTGGGAACTTGCAGGTGGGGAAAGAGTGGGGTAACATTTCACAGCAAGAACTGGCAAATCTGGTGCAGTCCATGAGGAGGAGATGCACTGCCGTACTTAATGCAGCTGGTGGCCACACCAGACACTGACTGTTACTTTTGATTTTGACCTCGCCTTTGTTCAGGGACACATTATTCCATTTCTGTTAGTCACATGTCTTTGGAACTTGTTCAGTTTATGTCTCAGTTGTTGAATCTTATGTTGATTCAAATATTTACAGATGTTAAGTGCTGAAAATAAACGCATTTGACAATGAGAGGATGTTTCTTTTTTTGATGAGTTTAGTTGGTTCAGAGTTTGTTTTGCTAATATTTATTTCAACCTGCGTGTCCTGATCGCGTCTGGTGTGGATGGACGAAATCAACATGCAAGCAATGGCACACGCGTGTGCCCGGTCTAGTCAGCGTGTGACAGATTTCCTGTATTGACGTCCTATTCAGACAGTTGTGTTAATGTTCCAAGCACAGTCTTTTCTGTTGGGCTCTTTCCTCTCCTCTACATTCTGGATGATAACTGATTTGTAAACCCTGCTACTTTCCATAACAATTATCTGCTTTAAGGGTTGCTATTTTCTCTTCTCAGTCTCCTGCTCACAGGAACGCTAGCTCCAGTAAAACTGCTTATTTGCAGCAGGGCCCTTTGGGAGATAAACATATTGGTTGGCATATGTCTGTGACGGTAGCATAAATTAGTGACATGGATTGTCGTGCTCCGCTTGCAGGCTGATTTGCATTTAAGATGTTTTTCCTTCTCAGAGCTGTGCTCTGTGACTGTGGAGCGTGGTTCGAATGTGTAATGTCAGCCCACTGACAGGCTGATCTGTGATGTGTTGCAGGTGGCCAAGGCAGTGTCCCACTCTCTGAATAACTGTGTGAACTGCCTGCCTGGCCAGAAGGATGTGGACATGGCCCTAAGAAGCATCGGAGAGGCCAGTAAGAAGCTGCTGGTGGACACTGTGAGTCCTGCTGCCAGACCGGCGAGGCTGCAGTTTGGAGTGTTGATTTTATTACACATCTGAACATGAGTGCTTATAGAGAGTCAATGCTGTCCTAAACCTAAATACACAGTTAGCATATTTTACCTCTGGTCATTAATCATCTACGCAGACATTTCACAACTATCCAAGGAAAAATTGAACATAAACATAACACAAATACCATACGGATTATTATGTAACAAATAATACTGATAATAATGTACGGACTACTATACTTGTGTTTTTCCTGTATGTCTCCAGCTCCCCCCCTGCAGTAAGTCCTTCCAGGACGCTCAGAGTGAGCTGAACCATACTGCTGCAGAGCTCAACCACTCAGCAGGAGATGTGGTCCATTCCTCCCGGGGTACCAGCAGCCAACTGGCCGTGGCTTCTGGGAAATTCAGTGAGGACTTTGATGAGTTCCTGGACGCCGGCGTTGAGATGGCTGGACACACTCAAGTAGGTATCATTATCTGTAGCAGGTCGCAACAGCCCCATTGAAATATCTGATTCCTCTCCTATGAAATAGGTCTGGACAAATGTTATGACGCCTGAATATACTGTTGGTGGACAGGAGCGGTTTAGATTTAATAGGATAAAATGGAAATGCCTCTGAGGTAGTCATGTTGAGTATCTTCACATTTTTCTGTCACTTGAGCACTTAAGCTATTTTGATTAATTTGTTAATTAGGCCTATTCATCTAATTTACTTAAGCACATGATTGTCCCCGAGAGCGCTAACACAGTCAGACGTAATGAGATCTTTGATGATGTTCTGGTTATTTTGCTCATTAATTTGGATAGATTGTGTGGGAGAGCAGTTGATGTAGCATGACACACAGGCCTTAATCAGGCTTAAATGAGTAGGGGACTGGCTGGCTGAGGTGGGGGACACCGTTCACATGATGCCAGTTTCATAGGCCATTCCACCAGATAGACAGTGTGACAGTTGTTGACAATAAGTACAGTTGCATTTTCCTGGAAAGATGTGTCTTAAATAACATGTTGACCACTCTTCAACATATTTTATTCCAAGAAACAGCTGAGTTGTCTTGTGACTTTGTCGTTTGCAGTCCCAAGAGGACCAAATCACAGTGATTGGCAACCTGAAGAACATCTCCATGGCCTCCAGCAAGCTCCTTCTGGCCGCCAAGTCTCTGTCAGTGGATCCTGGAGCAGCTAACGCCAAGAACCTGTTAGCTGCAGCAGCAAGGTGAGGCCACGTTATATGGAGCTGAATGGCATATAATAAGAATCTCACTTATCACAAACTACTTGAGTATAAGGAGGTCTACATTAGCACAAAGTAAGTGTCAGGATTTGGCCAGGGTTGTTCCGGTTTTTGGTCACTAGATGCCCCCATTGTGCCTTCTGTTTTCCCTTGATCCCCATTATTATTTGCACCTGTGCCTCGTTTCCCCTGATTGTATTTAAACCCTTTGTTTTCCTCAGTTCTTTGCTCTGTGTTTGTATGTTAGCACCCAGCCCTAGTACTCTGTGAACTCTTGTTGATCCCGGTGGACTCTCTTGTGGAATTCTGTTTTTTGTTCTTGTTTGTTTGTTTTTGAGTATCTTTTGAGGCTTTTTGTGCTGTACCTTCCACCTTGTGGATTTACCTTTTTGTCTTGGAGGATTACCTTTGTTCTTGTGGAATTCCTTTTGAGGTTGTGGAGTTACATGTTTTCCTGAAGAACTTCACTTTTTACTTCATTAAATACACCGTCTCAAGTACTGCTGTGTCTGCCTCATCTTCTGGGTTCTGCCGACTATTCGTGGCTCAGTTGGTTAAGTGACTGTTTCTCACTCCGGAGACCCGGGTCCTGACAGTAAGACTGTAAGGAGTGACTTAAATTAAGTCCATAAAAACATATTCATATACTGTATATTCTGATTCGGTTTTCATTCAACTCCACATTAAACAAGTACTCTATCTCCATTCTATGAAACATCTCTGCTGTGGTTGTACGACCCATTTCACAGCATGTTGCTAGGTTGAGAGATAGACAGAGATAGTAGGGTAGAATCCCCCTTGGTGGAGAGATGGCAGGCAGCTGGCCCCGCTGGGCTTTGAGCCTGACTGACTTCCCTGTCTTTAATTGTGCAGATGGAAGCCATGGCTGGAGCTTGTCTGTAATCACTAAGCACAGCCTCCACACTCCTGTACAGTGTGAGATTGTCACAGGGAGAGAGGGGCGATGGGCTCTGCCATGCATGTGTAAAGTAAAAGTGTATGCGTGTGTGTGTATATAGAGAGATGTGAGTGCTGAAAAGCCCTGTGCTTTCGGCCCTTGTGTTTCAGAGCGGTGACAGAGAGCATTAATCAGCTCATCACACTGTGTACCCAGCAGGCACCGGGCCAGAAGGAGTGTGACAACGCTCTGAGAGAACTGGAGGTAGCTGTTTTACTGTACACTAAACAACCCTTTTTATGTTCAGGCTAGGTAATATTCATGTATATTTCAGTCTACACAAAGTAAAGGGCTTTGATGTAGTAACTTTTTGTGGATCTGTCTCTGTCTGTTAGTACATTCGTACGTTCATACATTAGTCACGTGATATCTTAGACAGCACAGTTTTGTTGAAATTTAGGAAATAATGTGTCTTGCCAAAGAGATCCATAATTAACAGCATTACGCTGATTGGCTCAAGGGGGGGGGGGATCTGCATCATTCGTGGGGAATGAGATATTTACTGCTGCCTTGTTTTGTTTTGATTTGAATCCTGTAAAACAATGGTTTACCATTCCAATTCATTAATGATGGACGAATTGGATTATATTTAACGGCTGAATGAGATGCATGTTGCTGAGGGTTTCTGTATTGACATTATTTTATGCTCTGTCTCCATGGGAAATAATTACCAAGTCGTTTACTTCCCCTGTGCCTTGAGCCCCTTCAGCCCATGTCCCCTCCTTTTCACACGCTCTGATAGTTATTACCGGTCTCGCTCTGTATCCCTCCTGCATAACATTGAATGACAGTCACCATTCATTTCAACCCCTGGAGTACCACTAATTATACTTTTATGTAACTAACAGATCTGTGGGTTATTCTCCTAAGTGACTGAGTAATAGTGCTTGGCGAAATGACTTCCCTCTATAAGTTAAAGATTACTTCATAACAGACCTATTAAAACAGTTGGACTTGTTTTTCATGCAGCACACATTTTAATTCCCCCAAGTTGGATATCAGATTGGATCAGCAGTTTGTGCCCTCCTTATTGTTGAGCCCCTCTCCCTCTGTGTACAGGCTGTGAGAGGATTGCTGGACAACCCCAGTGAGCCTGTCAGTGAGCTCTCCTACTTTGACTGCATTGAGAGTGTCATGGAGAACTCAAAGGTAAAGCCTTACAAAACATTCACAGGCATCATAGACTTTAAATATCAGCAATATCTAACGTAATAGACAGCTGAAGAGGTAATCGTACAGTTTATTTCCATTTCTCCATGTACAGGTTCTTGGAGAGTCCATGGCGGGGATTTCTCAGCACTGTAAGACGGGCAATGTGCCAGCGTTTGGCGATTGTGTGGGAGTGGCATCCAAGGCCCTGTGTGGGTTGACGGAGGCGGCTGGACAGGTGAGATCCCAGCCTAGTACTGACTGACTGTCTGGAGCCTACAGCCTCCCTTCCACTCCTCCCTGCTATCTGGTCTGGGTCTGGCACACAACCAACAGTCCCTATCAGCTCTAGACCTCTGTTCATGTTTAGTTACAGCACCTACATGTACCTCTCTCTAAATCAGAAACGAAGCCATGAGCGTTCCTCTCTCCTCTCTATCCTTCTCCCCACACTGCAGGCCTCCTACCTAGTGGGTGTGTCCGATCCAAACAGCCAATCTGGTCAAGAGGGTCTGGTGGATCCGATCCAGTTTGCCCGGGCCAACCAGGCTATTCAGATGGCCTGTCAAAACCTGGTGGACCCAGCCAACAGCCCCTCTCAGGTGAGAAGACCAATGTAGTGAGACATTTATTGAGATAATGAATCTATTATACAAATAGTGACTTAACCAAATGGATTGTTATATTTGAACAACAACATAACATCAAACGTGTTCTCACAATATGCATCTATTGAGAAATGTTTATACTGCTTTGTTTGTCATTTGTTTTGTTTGTGTTTGTTTATTAGGTTCTGTCCGCAGCGACGATTGTAGCCAAGCATACCTCAGCTCTTTGCAATGCCTGCCGCCTGGCCTCGTCCAAGACATCCAACCCTGTGGCCAGGAGACACTTTGTTCAGTCAGCCAAAGAGGTTGCAAACACCACGGCCAACCTTGTGAAAACTATAAAGGTATGTGTACTCTCTGCCATGGTCCACTCATAAATGGTATTCTTGTACTTTGTGCCTTCAGGAAAAGCATATTTATTGATGTTCTCTGTTTCACTTCAAATATTTCCGTCATTTGTAATGAAGACAGATGGCTATATTGTGTAGCTGAGTTGGAGTGTTGGCTTAGGAGGTCATCTCCAGTTGTTTTCTTCCAGGCCTTGGATGGGGATTTCTCAGAGGAGAACAGAAACAGGTGCCATGTTGCTACAACTCCACTTATCGAGGCTGTAGAGAATCTATCCACATTTTCCTCCAACCCGGAGTTTGCTAGTATCCCTGCACGGATCAGCAATGAGGTTCGTATGAGTGCTTGTTCAGGGGGTGACTTTGTATTGTGCAATATGTAAGCTCTTCAGTGAAAATACACATTTGTCATTATCTATATGAAAATTAAAATGCAGTTTTTGCTCAGAGGACCATTTGTTTTTATCTCCTAAGAGGTTTCTTCAGTCTACATTGTCACGTTGTTTTATTTGTCTGCTTCCTCATACATTCTGTAATAGAAAGGAGATGGCAACGCTACTCCTACAGATCCCATGAATACATTGGTGACTAGGGATTTCAATCACCTTGAAATAGGACCTCCGATATAGAGCCAGTACAGTGCAGGAAAGCGGGTGGAATTGGTTTGATGCACCATTTCCCTCTAATTTATTTAATGTCGGTAAATGTCTCAAGGAGAAATCGGATGTATTTTATGTTACAATGTAGCAGAAAGAGTCCTCACACAGCCTTAAAAGCGTTGACTGTTATCTGTTGGAGGGCAGTGTTTAACTGCTCTCACTCTCAGCACAGCTGCTCTAATCTTCAGCTTGTTAATCTAATTGTCGAGGGAGGCTTTAGCTGCCATCATAAAGACTCTAGGTGTGCCTCTGCATCTCTGTGTGAAGCAGAACAATATTAATAGTAAGAGATCAATGACATCTGTGTAGTGTGTTGCTATTGAGCTGTTAGTTAGTCACTGTCCTCCCCTCCCTCCCTCCCTCCCTCTTTCCCATTTCCAGGGCTCTGTAGCCCAGGAGCCCATCATGCGTTCAGCCTGCTCCATGCTGGACAGCTCCACCCTGCTCCTGGAGACTGCCCGCTCGCTCATCATCAACCCCAAAGACCCGCCCACCTGGTCCATCCTGGCTGGGCACTCCCGCACCGTCTCTGACTCCATCAAGAGCCTCATCACCTCCATCAGGTCAGCACAGACCCCTCTGGTTCTGCACTATGGTGCTCTTGATAGTATCATGTTAAGGCCTTGCCGGACAACTCACCCAGAATATAATTCTACTGCTCTATCGATCGTGCATACATTCAGAATCTGCCATCCTAGAAGTTGTTTGTGTGAGTTCAAAGTGAAGGGCGTGGTACAAAACAAATGAATCAGCGATCGGATCGTCTCTAAGAAATCTATCCAATCAGAGTATCAAAGTTGATAACATCGTCATGTAGGCTGGCTCCTGGACCCAACCCATCGGTTTCTGGGACTAATCAAAACGGTCAGAATATGTTTGCGTTCTAGAAATCGTAGGGGAGGGAGGCAAATCCAGACTCATGGTGGAGAAGAAACGTCAGTTTGGCCAGAGCGCTGTGGATGGGTAGCCAGGCAAATTGAGACCCGGGGTGAGGGGGAGTTCAGCTATCTATGAGTAACTGTCGGTTCGACTGAGCAGTGAGTTGACATGTAATTTATGGTGGTTGGGTTTCCACCTGCCATGTAATAGGAAGAGGAATGCTCTAGGGCACTGATAAAGATGAGTAGGCAGAGTTCCGTGGAGGATCTGCTGTGCTGCTGGTGCTGCTTAGACATATTTTTTATACTTAGAAAGACTCTCCTGCTATTTTGAATAGAAGTGTCTTCCCTCATTATCTCTCACACAGAGTAGATTGCCCCTTAGCTTCAGAACATTTTGCATCTGGTCAACCTCTAGAGACCATGTTTGCAAAAAGTGTACCTAGTATACATGATTTTCCTTCTTTGAGGTGTGATACTGCATGAATAACCTGCTTGTAGAAGTACTGCCTTGTTCCTATTTGTCATGATACTGTTGGTAGGGACAAGGCACCAGGGCAGAGAGAGTGTGACTTCTCCATTGATAACATCAACAAGTGTATCCGGGACATCGAGCAGGCTTCTCTAGCTGCTGTGGGCCAGAGCCTACAGGGATGTAGGGATGACATATCTTTGGAAGTAAGTTTGAACTGTCATATCATCACTATAATTGCTTTTTGTTCATATTCATTTTCCCAATCGTAACTCTATGCTTCCCCCTTAGGCTTTGCAGGAGCAGCTGACATCGTCGGTGCAGGAGATTGGACATCTCATCGATCCTATCAATACTGCAGCCAGGGGTGAAGCTGCCCAGCTGGGACACAAGGTACTAGTCTGGGACCATTCCCCTACAGGGAGAAAGTCCTGTCTCCTGGATCCACTCCTCTTATTCAATCTGTGTCTCATACTGTTACATGATACTGTTTCTCCCAGGTGACCCAGCTGGCCAGCTACTTTGAGCCCCTTATTGTGGCGTCTGTTGGCCTGGCCTCTAAGATCGTGGACCAGCAGCAGCAGATGAACATCCTGGACCAAACTAAGACCCTGTCAGAGTCCGCCCTGCAGATGCTTTATGCAGCCAAGGAGGGAGGTGGAAACCCTAAGGTAATGTTACTGTACAACACAGGGCACAGAGGCCATGTTTGAGCAATGGAGCAAAACTTAATTAGTATAGATTTGTGTGCACCTCGTTCCACAATCTATCGTATTGCTTATTGTAGTTGCATAGCCATGTGTATTGATAAGATGGAGATCTTTGAGTTTCACGGTGGTCTGGTGTGTTTACTGCATGTCCAGGCGGCCCACACCCACGACGCCATATCAGAGGCTGCCCAGCTGATGAAGGAGGCTGTGGACGACATCATGGTGACTCTGAACGAGGCGGCCAGTGAGGGCGGCATGGTGGGAGGCATGGTGGAGGCTATCGCTGAGGCCATGGGCAGGGTGAGTGGGCCTGGTGTCCTGTACAGTAGGGTGTGTAGTACTGTATAGTAGTAGTGTGTATGTGTGTACATGTGCGTGTACAGTATATCACAGGAAGTCGGTGGCACCTTAATTGGAAAGAATGGGCTCGCGGTAATGACTGGAGCGGAATAGTGGAATGGTATCAAATACGTCAAACGCATGGTTTCCAGATGTTTGATGTCATTCCATTTGCTCTGTTCCGTATATTATTATGAGCCGCTCTCCCCTCAGCAGCCTCCACTGGTGTATATGTGCATGTGTACTGTGGCCCCAAGCAGCTCAGGAATAGAGCTCTACTGAGAACACTCATCTCTTCCAACTGCTTTAAGATGACTCCACCACAGTGGGCGGGCGGAGAAACATCCTCTAACTGACACTCATTAGTGAGATGGATGGGAAGTGTCAGGTCCAGGCCTCAGAGCTGTCAGCTGTCACTCATCCACTGGCTGTCACTCATCCACTGGCTGTCACTCATACACTGGCTGTCACCCTCCGTCTCCAAAGATCTGTCACAGACTTGATAATAATAAATTATGCCTGCATTCTTGATTGGCTGAATGCTTCTATCAGATGTTGTTCTCTATATGTTTCCAGCCCTTTGAATTTGATTTCTGTTACTCCAGAGAAAATAACACATTGAGCGACCTTAAGTGGATATCTGCATTCTGCAACATATTTATGCATAGAGTTCATTGAATAAAGAAAAGCTTTATTCAAATGTGTGGTAGATGCTTGGTTGATATTCATATGTGTAGATTATGTAGCTAGGTTGAATATTTTAAAAGGAATCGTGCTTTTCCCTCTGCAGTTGGATGAGGGCACTCCCCCTGAACCAGAAGGATCCTTTGTGGATTACCAGACCACCATGGTGAAATACTCCAAGGCCATCGCCATCACAACTCAGGAGATGGTGAGCACAAACAACTACCTCATAAATATGCAATGTAGCCTTATAGATGTACCTCTTCATCATTTCTGAAATAACTAAATCACAGTCATGTTATGACCTTGTTCTGACTGTGTCCCCAGATGACTAAGTCTGTGACATGTCCAGAGGAGCTGGGTGGCCTGGCCTCGCAGGTGACTGTAGACTACAGCCAGTTAGCCCACCAAGGTCACCTGGCAGCTGCCACCGCAGAACCAAAAGAGGTGAGAGGTCAAGTGGCTCCTGTGGGTGCACTGTCAAAGCAGGATACTGTTTAAATATGGGATTGTTTTTCTGTGGCACCCCTATGGACATGTCCTATGGGAGATTCTTAATTGGTTTGCTCAACTCCTCTGTCCTATTTCCCCTTCCTCGGTCCTCTCTCCTCACCTCCTTTTGAAAAAGATCAAAGGTAACCGAGCGGAGGAGAGGAAATGTGGAAAGAAATGTGCATGTATGAAATGACTCTCCTTCACTCGCGTGGCATCGTGCAAATGACGTTTACAGGGGTGGAATCCCAAATGAAATGTGTAAAGTAGTAAAAGGAAATGTAGCTAGAAAGTTCATAAATAAAAGGATAAGTAGCTTATTGTTTTTAAATATATGCGTGCTTTTCTACAAGTAAACAACAGCTGATTCAAAGGGGTGTGGCGGATCTCAAAAATCTTCCACAAAGGACTCAGGTGATACTTTTGTGCTTCCCCGGCAGGAGGAGGCTATTGAGGAGACCAGGACTCTCCTCTGTTTGCCTAAAAAGGAATTGACACTCTCCTTGACCCCTCAACCACTTACCGGGGAGGAGAGGATGGAGGAGTCGAGGAGAGGACAGTCTTTTGCCCAAATGAGAATCTCTCTTGTCTTTATACAGCAACTTATCAAAAGAGATTTGATATGCAAGATATTTGCATATGCTTAGAAAATATGGAGAGATGTCACACGGCAGATAGCATTCTTTGATATGATGCATCTTCCTTGAGGCTGTACTCAATAGTGTGAGATCAAACTTTGGAATATATTTCCAGCTCTCAAACCTCATTCTCTCTGTTGCTGCACCCACATAGCATGTGTTTAATGCTCGTCTCTGAGAGGGAGACTGCTATCTATATTATGTGTGAAGAGAGAGCCTAATAACCACACACTCTTATCAATTCTCTTTACATAACTTGTTACCATAGCGACATTGTACCCCTCCAAGCCTAAAAGCCTATAGTGATGCTGATAATGAATTCCCACCCACCCACCCATTCATTTCTGAGTCAGGAAATTAAAGGTGTACTACCATCAATCCCTCTCAGGTACTGGAAATCATTTTTTAACCAGCAGCCTGATAAGAGGCAGTCAGTCAGTCGAGGACATGATGAGACATAGTCTGCTGTGTGGAGGGAGACAGGGAGTGGGTGAGATGGCTCTGTAATACTGATGGACTGGTTGTCTGACTGTGCTTGCAGGTGGGCTTCCAGATCAAGACGCGGGTCCAGGAGCTGGGCCATGGATGTATCTACCTGGTTCAGAAGGCTGGAGCCCTGCAAATGAGCCCCACTGACAGCTTCTCCAAGAGGGAGCTCATTGAGTGTGCCCGTGCCGTCACTGAGAAGGTAGGGAATTATTTGCCTGAACCTTGTGGTAAATTGTGCTAACTTTGAAGTCTTTAGGTTTAATTTTAGGTTTAATTTATTTGCACCAAAGAAAATAAGCGATAAACAACCATACAGATTTTAAAAAATATATATATAGTTGATGTCTCAATTTTTCACAATTCCTAACATTTAGTCCTAGTAAAAATGCCCTGTCTTAGGTCAGTTAGGATCACCACTTTATTTTAAGAATGTGAAATATCAGAATAATAGTAGAGAGAGTGATTTATTTCAGCTTTTATTTATTTCATCACATTCCCAGTGGGTCAGAAGTTTACATACACTCAATTAATATTTGGTAGCATTGCCTTTAAATGGTTTAACTTGGGTCAAACGTTTCAGGTAGCCTTCCAACAATAAGTTGGGTGAATTTTGGCCTATTCCTCCTGACAGAGCTGGTGTAACTGAGTCAGATTTGTTGGCCTCCTTGCTCACACGCGCGTTTTCAGTTCTGCCCAAAAATGTTCTATAGGATAGATGTCAGGGCCACTCCAATGTCAATTAGCCTGTTAGAAACTTCTAAAGCCGTGACATAATTTGTTGTCCTGAAGTCATTTTGCCACAACTTTGTAAGTATGCTTGGGTTCATTGTCCATTTGGAAGACCCATTTGCGAACAAGCATTAACTTCCTGACTGATGTCTTAAGATGTTGCTTCAATATATCCACATAATTTCCCTTCATCATGATGCCATCTATTTTGTGATGTGCATCAGTCTCTCCTGCAGCAAAGCACCCCCACAACATGATGCTCCCACCCCTGTGCCTCACGGTTGGGATGGTGTTCTTCAGCTTGCAAGCCTCCACCTTTTTCCTCCAAACATAACGATGGTCATTATGGCCAAGCAGTTCTATTTTTGTTTCATCAGACCAGAGGACATTTCTTCAAAATGTACAATCTTTCTCCCCATGTGCAGTTGCAAACCGTAGTCTGGCTTTTATGGCGGTTTTGGAGCAGTGGCTTCTTCCTTGCTGAGTGGCCTTTCAGGTTATGTCGATATAGGACTCGTTTTTCTATGGAAATAGATACTTTTGTACCTGTTTCCTCCAGCATCTTCACAACATAATTTGCTGTTCTGGGATTGATTTGCACTTTTCCCACCAAAGTACGTTCATCTCTAGGAGACAGAACGCGTCTCCTTCCTGAGCTGTGTGACGGCGACGTGGTCCCATGGTGTTTAAACTTGCGTACTATTGTTTGTACAGATGAACGTGGTACCTTCAGACATTTGGAAATTTCTTGGCTGATTTCCCATAATGTCAGGCAAAGAGGCACTGAGTTTGAAGGTAGTCTTTGAAATACATCCACAGGTACATCTTCAATTGACTCAAATGATGTAATTTAGCCTGTTAGAAACTTCTAAAGCCGTGACATAATTTTCTGGAATTTTCCAAGATGTTTAAAGGCACAGTCAACTGTATGTAAACTTCTAAATTCTAAATTCCAACCCACTGGAATTGTGGTACAGTGAATTGTAAGTGAAATAATCTGTCTGTAAACAATTGTTGGAAAGATTCCTTGTGTCATGCACAAAGTAGATGTCCTAACTGACTTGTCAAAACTATAGTTTGTTAACAAGAAATTTGTGGAGTGGTTGAAACACAAGTTTTAATGACTCCAATCTAAGTGTATGTAAAACTCTGACTTCAACTGTATACATATAAATTGGTGTGCAGGTGTGGTTGGAAGCCCAAGGGCTTGTATAAAAACCCCACCACAAAAAAAACGACATACAATTCAAAACTAAAAAAGGTTTGTTTAAACAAATGAATTGATCAGCAATCACAAAAAAATGTAACAGTATATGTTGTGTTTAGATGTGTGAGTGTGAGAGAGTTAGGCTATATGGAGGAGATTACTGACTAGTTTGGTTCATCAGGCTGACCCCTAGTCTTCGCTTGAAGTTATTGAGGGATGATGAGGATTTAGCAATGTGATGATAAGAATTCTAGAGTATGGTACCTCTAAATCTGATAGAGAATTGACTATGTTAGGTGTGGCAGTGGGGAGGGTGAAGGTTATCACAGTGTCTTCTGTTATATAGATGCATTTCAGAATTAACCTGGAAGAATCCATTGACGGGTTTAGGTCAACTTTCTGGGAGGTATGAGTTTTTGTAGATGAAAATGCATAGCTGGTGTAAATTAATGAAGAGTTTCTTCAACAGGCCAGGTAATTAGAAGAGGCAAATTGATTTTATGATGAGTCATTTGTGTAGGTTTTTTATTTTTTACCTTTATTTAACTAGGCAAGTCAGTTAAGAAGAAATTGTTATTTACAATGACGGCCTACACCGACCAAACCGGACAATGCTGGGCCAATTGTGCGCTGCCCTGTGGGACTCCCAATCACAGCCGGTTGTGATACAGCCTGGATTCGAACCAGGAACTGCAGTAACACCTCTTGCAGTGAGATGCAGTGCCTTAGACCTCTGCGCCACTCAGGAGCCTTAGGTAAAAGGCATACAGTATGTACTGGCCCAGACAATAGTACAGTAAATGAGATATGGGTCAATTAAGCTATAGTAAAGAGTAAGGAAGCAAGCCTGATGTTATTATCTGAATGCCAAAATATATATTTCAGTTGATTTGTTCTGCACCTTGGCTTTTGTTACTGCATTTGAACATGACTAGGCTTTGAATAAGTTAGGATTTCTACTTTAAGTGAAAGAGAATGTAATTCCCTTGAATGGCAGTTGCTTACTGTGTTCTGGGTAGCAGAATCACTAAGGGGTTTTGTGAAGAAAGAGTCCAGGTGTGAATGTCGTTTTGGTATCAGGGGAATAGGTGAGAATCGGCTCCAAGGATAATGGATTGTTATAATAGAGCGTTCTCCACTGTGCCTGAAAAACCTTGTCCCCCTGAGCCCTATAGCTGGGGGAAGAACTGGGGGAGTGAGTAAAGCAGACCTACATTAACTGTTATATTTGCTATGTGTTGTATTACATTAACAACTTGTGCTGTACAGTAGCCGTGAAGATGAATATCAATTCAGTGCTTCAGTTCATGTTCTCATGGTTACACTTCCTGTACATAGTGAAATTAGGCCAGTTAGTCCTTTCTGTGACCCTACCACTAGTAGAAGATATCGCTGGTTTTCAATGAGTCTGCATTAGAATTTCTTTCTTCCCTCACCGCATGATTTCATTTAAGACTCATTTCAGACATGAATCATTTGTGGCCTCGTGCGTGTGGGGAGCTGAACCTTGAGGTGCCTCATTTGAATTTTACTCTCATGGTGTTTCGTTTGTGAGGGGCTGCAGACGTCTGTCTGTCTGTCTGTCTCTCTGTCTGGATTAGGAAGGATAGAGAGCACTGTGTGATGCAGCGTCCAGAGTCATTAGTTTAATGTGTTTGTGCAGCAGTAGGCTCAGAGCTAATGCACGGTTCCCCCTCTCTCTCTCTCCTGCTGCTAGCTCCCTTCTCAGTCCAGCTCTCTCAGATTGCCTCACAGTCAGCCCTCCCATTACCTTGATTCACATCTTGATTTGAATGCAAATGGGAAGCTTTAATCAAATGACGATTTCATCAACACGTTATTTGGTATGGGGGATCATGTACTGTAAGCCTTGGATCCTGAATGGTGGTTGTTATTCACAGATAATATCAGATGGTATGCTACAGCTCCTTTATTTTCTCATAACAACATAATTAGGTCAGAGTGAATGATTTGTTTATGATCATGCTGTGTTTGGATGCTTATTGATAAAGACCCAGAGGTGCTGCTTTTAATTCCCACCACTCTCTCACTTCAGTATCTTGCCTGGTAATTTTCAGATACAATTTTTGCTCTTTTTGTTGGCAACTATGTGTGTGTTTTTCTATACCTGTTCGCTCATCTCCCTACAGGCTTTACAGACGCACCCCGCCACTTGGCTGCAACCCTTCTAATTTAGTGTACCGTTCACGCACAACCCATGTGGAATTCCAGGTCTCTGGCAGTATTTGAAACTACCAATCTGTGGTCAAGAACGCCAAGTTCATCTCAGCCTATGCTGAGACAACACTGCTACTCCAGCAGCTCTTTGTTCATCTGACTACGTTTTTTCTCATAGTCTGAGAGCATCTGATCGTAGCAGTGGTGGCACAGGCCTACTCATTTCTCCTAAATGGAGATTTTCTCTTTTCTCCCTCTCTCACTTGTCCATTCAAGCTTAATATTATTGTCATCTATTGCCCACCAGGTGCCATTAGAGAGTTCCTCAATGAGCTTGACATCTTGATAAGCTCATTTCCTGACGATGGCTCACCGCTCTTCGTACTTGGCAACTTCAACCTCTCAACGTCTGCCTTCGATGGCCTAACTTTCCCAATCCCCTCCAACTCACACGGAAATACGCTTGACCTCATCTTTACTACAGGCTGCTCGCCTTCTAATCTCACAGCAACCCCCCTCCAGATATCTGATCGCTACTTTGTTTCCTTTTCGGTCTCCCTAATCTCCAGCCTAACCACTCAACCCCTACCCAGATGGTCATGCACCATCGCAATATTCTCTCTCTCCTCTTCTATCCTATCATCTCTCCCTTCTGCTAAATCTATCTCTCTCCTGATTCTGCCTCTTTGGCCCTACTCTCCTCCCTTTCCGTATCCTATGACTCACACTGTTCCCTTTCCTCCCGGCCGGCTCGGCCGTTCCCTCCTGCCCCGTGGCTAAATTACTCATTGTGTGCTTACAGAACAGGCCTGCGGGCAGCTGAGCAAAAATGGAGAAAAACTAAACTTCCCGACGAACCTATCATCCTTTCATTCCCTCCTCTCTACCTTCTCTTCCTCTGTGTCCACTGTTAAAGCTACTTTCTACCACTCTACATTTCAAGCTTCTTCTTTTAACCCTAGGCCACTCTTTTTCACCTTCTCCTCCCTCCTTAATACTCCACCCACTCCCACTCCCTTCTCTCTCTGCGGACAACTTTGTCAACCACTTTGAAAAGAAGGTTGAGGACATCTGCTCCTTATTCATTCAGCCTATTGAGTCCACTGGTCTCACTCACACAGAACTACCCTACGCCTTGACCTCTTTCTGCCCTCTCTAAATTACATCCTGCGACTAGTGAGGTCTGGCCACCCAACAACCTGCCCGCTCGACCCATCCCCATCTCCTCCTCCCTTCTCCAGAACACCTCTGGAGACCTTTTCCTATTCCTTACTTCCCTCATCAACTCATCACTGACCACTGGCTGCATCCCCTCTGACTTCAAAATAGCCCAAGTTGCTCCCCTGGTGCCCCAGGGTTCGATTATAGGCCCTCTCCTCTTCTCTCTAAACACCAAGTCACCCGGGATTTGTCATATCCTCACATGGTCTCTCCTATCATTGCTGTGCAGATGACACTCAACTACTTTTCTCCCCCCCCCCTTTCTGACACCCAGATGACAACATGCATCTCTGAGTGCCTGGCAGATACAGTTGAAGTCAGAGGCTAACATACACCCAGGTTGGAGTCATTAAAAATGTATTGTTAACAAACTATAGTTTTGGCAAGTCAGTTAGGACATCTACTTTGTGCATGATGCAAGGATTGTTTACGGACAGATTATTTCACTTATAATTCACTGTATCACAATTCCAGTGGGTCAGATGATTACATACACTAAGTTGACTGTGCCTTTAAACATCTTAGAAAATTCCAGAAATGGCTTTAGAAGATTCTGATAGGCTAATTGACATCATTTGAGTCAATTGGAGGTATACCTGTGGATGTATTTCAAGGCCTACCTTCAAACTCAGTGCCTCAAAAAGAAATCATCCAAGACCTCAGAAAAAAAATTGCGGACCTTCACAAGTCTGGTCCATCTTTGGGAGCAATTTCCAAACACCTGAAGGTACCACATTCATTTGTACAAACAACAGTACGCATGTATAAATAAACACCATGGGACCACGCAGCCGCATTCCGCTCAGGAAGGAGACGCGTTCTGTCTGCAAGAGATTAACCTAATTTGGTGCAAAAAGTGCAAATCAATCACAGAACAACAGCAAAGGACCTTGTGAAGATGCTGGAGGAAACCAGTACAAAAGTATCTATATCCACAGTAAAACAAGTCCTATATCGACATAACCTGAAAGTCCACTCAGCAAGGAAGAAGCCACTGCTCCAAAACCGCCATAAAAAGCCAGACTATGGTTTGCAACTGCACATGGGGACAAAGATTGTACTTTTTGGAGAAATGTTTGGCCGTAATGACCATCATTATGTTTGGAGGAAAAAGGGGGAAGCTTTCAAGCCGAAGAACACCATCCCAAACGTGAAGCACAGGGGTGGCAGCATCATGATGTGGGGGCGCTTTTCTGCAGGAGGGATATATGTGGATATATTGAAGCAACATCTCAAGACATCAGTCAGGATGTTAATGCTTGTTTGCAAATGGGTCTTCCAAATGGACAATGGACAAACCAAGCATACTTCCAAAGTTTTGGCAAAATTGCTTAAGGACAACACAGTCAATGTATTGGAGTGGCCATCCCAAATCCCTGACCTCAATTCTATAGAAAATGTGTGGGCAGAACTGAAAATAAATGTGTGCGAGCAAGGAGGCCTACTAACCTGACTCGGTTACACCGGCTCTGTCTAGAGCAATGGGCCAAAATTGCTGCCCAAAATGTTTGACCCAAGGTAAACAATTTAAAGGCAATGCTACCAAATACTAATTGAGTATGTACACTTCTGACTCACTGGGAATGTGATGAAAGAAATAAAAGCTGAAATAAATCATTCTCTCTACTTTTATTCTGACATTTCACATTCTGAAAATAGTGGTGATCCTAACTGACCTAAAACAGGGAATTTTTACTCTGATTAAATGTTAGGAATTGTGAAAAACTGAGTTCAAATGTATTTGACTAAGGTGTATGTAAACTTCCGACTTCAACTGTATCTCAACTTGGATATCGGCCAACCAACCCTAGCTCAACCATGACAAGACAGAGCTGCTCTTCCTCCCGGGGAATACCTGCCCGCTCAAAGACCTCTCCATCATGGTTGACAATTTCAGTGTCGTCCTCCCAGAGTGCAAAGAACCTAGGCATGACCCTGAACAACACCCTGTCGTTCTCTGCAAACATCAAAGCAGTGTCTCGCTTCTGCAGGTTCATGATCTACAACATCCGTGGAGTACAACCCTACCTCACACAAGTCCTAATCCAGAAACTTGTCAGTTCCCGTCTGGATTACTGCAACTCGCTGTTGGCTGGGCTCCCCGCTTGTGCCATCAAACCCCTGCAATTTATCCAGAACGCTGCAGCCCGCCTGGTTTTCAATCTTCCCAAGTTCTCCCATATCACCCGTCTCCTCCGAACACTCCACTGACTTCCAGTCAAAGCTTACTTCAAGCACAAGACCATGGTCTTGATACCCTACCTCTTCAAACAGTATCTTAAATAATCCTCCTCACTTCTACCCCCCCCCCCCCCCAAACCCTCCCCTCTCTTTCTAGCTCTGACTCTACTTCCGCTACTTTGAGGAAAATTGTTCTTTCTAAATGACTAAAAAGTCATTGTGTGTATGTTGCATCCCATGTATGTCTGTGTGTCTGTCCATGCAGGTTGCCAGGGTGCTGTCTGCACTGCAGGCAGGTAACAAAGGTACTCAGGCCTGCATCACAGCAGCTAGTGCTGTGTCTGGCATCATCGCGGACCTCGACACCACCATCATGTTCGCCTCGGCCGGAACACTCAACCCTGAGAACGAAGAGACCTTCGCTGACCACAGGTGAGACTAGAGCAGGTCACAGTAATGAGGTGAACACTATTCTGTTGAGATTACCTTGGGCCAAACTCATTATGTCCACAGAAACCACAAGCCGAGTAGAGGTGAATGAAGGAATGAATAGAATGGATGGACTTTGACCTCATACAAGATGGCTTTCTTTTAAGGAAAGGGACTGTCTCTTCCCATGAGTGTTCAATTCAATACATTTTTATTTATACCAATGGGTGTTTGACAAGCTGTTGTGTGATGTCCCTCAGGGAGAGCATTCTGAAGACAGCCAAGGCTCTGGTGGAGGACACTAAGCTGCTGGTGTCTGGGGCAGCATCCAGTCAGGACAGACTGGCCCAGGCTGCCCAGTCCTCAGTCAAGACCATCACCATGCTCACTGACGTGGTCAAAATTGGAGCCACCAGCATGGGCTCTGACGACCCAGAGACTCAGGTAATACACTGGCCGCACCCTGTTTTACAACACATAATTACAACACATAATTGTAACAATCTTTCATTTAAAAAAAACTTTTTTACCCCTGATAAATTTGTCGTATTTCAATGTATATATATTTATATTACATACCTCTAAGTAGTCCAATAGTGATTTAACATGTATGCCCATGTATTCTATAAAGGTCATCCTGATAGGCTTGTACTGTTCTGTTAGTCTGTTGTCATTCTGTTTAGCCATTCTGTAATCAGGCCTTTTGATACACAAATTTTCTCCCTGTGTATTTCTCCACTACATTCTATCAGAAGTAGCATTGCTCCAGGTAGAAGTGATAAGGCCAGGCTCTGTTAAATCCTTTACCTCAGGTAGGTCTGATAAACCTGTACTCTGTCCATTGTGTTGTATTAATGTGGTCTCTCTCTCTCCCCCCTCCCTCCCCTAAGGTGGTCCTCATTAATGCGGTGAGAGACGTGGCCAAGGCTCTAGCTGAGCTCATCAGCGCTACCAAGTGTGCTTCAGGCAAGCCAGCTGATGACCCGTCCATGTATCAGCTGAAGAGTGCTGCCAAGGTACTGTAAGACATACACTGCTCTAACATAGAGAATATACCACGCATGTTAGACACTTTGGAGTGTCCATTTGTCTATTCAGCCACCCTTGTTTTACAGAAATGAAGCTTCAGTATAAGGAGATGCAGATCATATCTATACAAGATGCTGTCTCTTTGTCATGGCTGTATTTTCTCCAAGAAACACAAATGGTGCTATTTCAGTGTGTGTGTGTGTGTGTGTGTGTGTGTGTGTGTGTGTGTGTGTGTGTGTGTGTGTGTGTGTGTGTGTGTGTGTGTGTGTGTGTGTGTGTGTGTGTGTGTGTGTGTACCAGTATCACCGAGATGGGTATCAGGGTGTGTGTGACTCATGCTTGTCACAGGGGGTGTGAACTCTGAGCAATCTGTGATCACCACTGTGACTAGGTCTAGAGGCTCCTTATGTCCCACACTCTGTGCAGAGAGAGAGCCACTGACTAGGGCTTTTACTGAAGCCCAGCCAAACCTTGCTTCAAGGGTTTTTCCTCCTGGTCTGAAATTTGTATAGTATTGTCCTTCTTTACTGTTGGCAGGCTGTCAACTGAGACCCCATTCTGGTCTCTGGTGCTAGGGGGGAGACAACTCCACCTGCTGGCCTGTCTCTCTGTGTTCAGTAAGTGTCCTCCTCACATCTCTCTCTTTATATCTGACAGGTGATGGTTACCAACGTGACGTCCCTGCTGAAGACTGTGAAGGCTGTGGAGGATGAGGCTACTCGCGGGACGAGAGCCCTGGAGGCCACAATTGAGTGCATCAAACAGGAGTTGACAGTAAGACGCCCTGAAAGTCTCCCCTTCCCACTCTGTACTAGTGATATATCATAAAGGAGACCCAGGCTGCCAGGCTGGTTAATGACAGGGTGGTGTGCCGGTGTACTGAATGCTGTACCTAAGTGTTTTTACTCAACCTTAAACTCTCTGATATCTAGTCCATCTTTGCCCCTCCTCCACAAAGCCCTGCAGTCTTCTCATTGCTCTTATCAGGGATTGTGTTGCAGACACAGGGGGAAAGAGAGCCAGAAATGTTAATCAGCTTGGTTTTGCTAGTGATTTACTGCTACTCCTTATCAGTGTACCCTCAGGACCACAACAGGTGTTACCTATGCTGCAGCGGCGAAATCCAAATCAAACACAGCCCACTTAGCTCATAATTACAGCGGCATCAGTAACAATAGGACATTTGTCCACCTCACTTGTTTACTTGAACAGTGGTTGTGAGCCCGGGGTGACTGTTGACAGTTCAAGACTAACAATGATAAAGGCCAGGAGCATTTTCTGGTCAGGTCATATGGTCAGAAAAACTCCTGTCCATAGTAATGATGCACCAACCTGTGAATGAAAGTAGGTCAACCAAAGTGGCTGTCAGTGTAGTCACAGTGACTCATGCTGTGTGTGCACAGGTGTTCCAGTCCAAGGACGTCCCCGAAAAGTCGACCACACCGGAAGAGTTCATCCGCATGACAAAGGGCATCACCACGGCAACGGCCAAGGCTGTGGCAGCAGGAAACTCTGCCCAGCAGGAGCACGTCATCGCCACGGCCAACCTGAGCCGCAAAGCCATCTCTGATATGCTGACCACCTGCAAGGTGATAATACATCCATCCAGCTCTGCCAACTCCGGCCTCACATCCTCTCACTGACACCACATCACTCCCATACTGCCGCTTTGCCAGGGAAAACATGAAAGCAGGGCAGCAGGGACTAGTTTAGATGTCTGGTGTGACTCTCACTGTTCAATGTCACTCAGTCTGGAATGTTAGTCATGAAGTCCTTCAGGCGCATCACAAAAGTGGGCTTACAGCAGTGAACTGACCGGGGGGGAAAGGAGGAAAAGGCTTATGGTGATTTTAACGAAATTACTTTGGCTGCCCCACCTAACACTGCTGTAGCAATGCAGTAGCGATATTAAGGCCGTATTTCTATACAGGAGAGCCTAGTGGTCTTCAGCATACCTTTTAAACACCTTTTTATATTACTTTGACTTGATAGTCAATATCATTAGGCAGAGAACCTTATTTTCTGAAAATAATATATAAACATCCAGTCCGTTGTTGTGTTGTCCCGCTCTCCTCTAGCAAGCGGCCTGTCATCCAGAGGTGAATGAGGAGGTGAGGAATAAAGCCCTGCTCTACGGGTCAGAGTGCACCACTGGATACATCCACCTGCTGGAGCAAGTACTTCTGGTGAGATGGAGAATACAGTACATTACACAGACAACACCTACCTTCTGTTAGCTCGGCCTGATAACATGTGGCTCCATGACTTGTTGTGTGCGTGTCTATCTGTCTGTCTGTCCAGGTGCTCCAGAAGCCCACAGCGGAACAGAGGCAGCAGCTGGCGGTACACTCCAAGTGCGTGGCGGGGTGTGTGACAGAGCTCATCCAGACGGCTGAGGCCATGAAGGGTGAGGCTGCCACACACACACATTCACCTAGAGAAGCATAGTTAGACCAGACTACAGCATATTGCAGAGACCCAGTATATCATTCTGACAATTTATTCAAACAGTAGCACACAATGTAAATTAGTTTAGGGATGTTTTCTTCCCAGGGTGTATAATGGCTTTGTGTGAGTAGAATATTCACAATAATGAAAATACCAAAACCACCCCGTTTATCCACAGGTTGTAGATGTAGACAGATAATATAGAACATTTGCTGTAGAGTGGGCTTAACATCCTGAGTCATTGCAATGTAAATTGTCAACATATTATTTCAGTAGGTTGGCTATCACATGTATGTATACCAGGAATGTTTCCTCCAGAAGCCCTGCTGCCTGCCGTCCATATCTCTGACAGGACTAATATATTGTGTTTGGGTGAGAATTGGATCCCAGCATACAGCCAACGACCCACTGGGGCTATCCATTTCACATGCCTAATGTCTCTTGTTTTCCCTCTCTCTTTCATGCCTCAGATGGAGGTAAGGGAGAGATGAGGGTGTTTGGTTCCTGCCGATCACCGTTCACTCAGGCATATAGGGGAGCTAGAGGGGAGGGGGATTGGGGGGAGAGGGGAGGGATACTGAACAAATTTCCCCAGGGTTCAACATAATCTGGAGAAACATCATTCCATCTGCTTTTCCAAGCTGTTCCCAAACAGTCCTGTTTTATGGCCACTTTATAACCTATAAAGAGTGACAATGATCCATTGAAAGTACACTTCTTCAAACTCTTATTTAACCTTATTTAACATTGAGGCATTATAATCACTATCAGTTGATCAATCAAATGTATTTATAAAGTCCTTTTTACATCAGCAGTTGTCACAAAGTGCAATACAGATACCCAGCTTAAAACCCCAAAGAGCACGCAATGCAGATGTAGAGGCACAGTGGCTAGGAAAAACTCCCCAGAAAGGCATGAACCTACAGTAGGATGAATCCTAGTGAGGAAGAAGGCTCTGAGAGGTGGCCAGTCTTCTTCTGGCTGTGCCGGGTGGAGATTATAAGAGTACATGGCCATTAAGGCCGTATCATTCTTCAAGATGTTCAAACATTCATAGATGACCAGCAGGGTCAAATAATAATCACAGTGGTTATAGAGGGTGCAACAGGTCAGCACCACAGGAGTAAATATCATTTGGCTTTCCATAGCCGAGCATTCAGAGGTCAAGACAGTAGGTTTGGGAGGGGCAGACATACCCTAGCCCCCCGGCACATAGCTAGACTATTGCAGCATAGATACTGGAGACGAAGACGTGGGGTCGGGGGACACTGTTGCCCAGTCTATCGACAGAACTCGGCAGAGTGGAAAACCTGCATGGTAGATCTGCTTGGCATTGTATGTTCAGAGGTATAATTCTTGTTATCATTTCATGTGTGGAGTTGTGTTTGTGTGTTCTAAATTGACTGGTGACTTGTGTTATGTGTGGTGGCATTTTTATAGAAAGGGCATAAGTGAAGTGGCATTGTCTGAACTGGTGATCTGCCTTGGTGGTGTATGCTTTGGTTATATTTGTGTCTGTGTTAAGAGTTGTAGTATTACTATGATGTGTTGGGATTATACCTCTCGGTGGTGTGGTTTAGGGTCAGAATGGGTGGACCCTGAGGACCCCACTGTCATCGCTGAGATTGAGCTGCTGGGAGCGGCAGCCTCCATCGAAGCCGCAGCCAAGAAACTGGAGCATCTGAAACCCAGAGCCAAGCCCAAGGTAGGCCTACCAGTCCCCTTCTCAACCTCCTCCGACCCCTCCCTCAACACCTCCCAGAACAGACCTCCACCACAGAACACACCTGTCTACTAACCTATCTACTCACTCATCAGGAAAGCTACCTGGGCCAAAGATAACAGAAGTTCACATTGACTTTGAAGTACAGTAATCTGTTAGTCTCAGAGCTGCTTTTGGAGGTTGTGAATATGTTGGCAGGGAATAGGAGTATTGTGTGAACTGTAGCCTACCTCTAAAACAATGCTGACTCAAGACAGCCTACTTGTGTGTTCTGTGAGCTCGCAGAATGCTGATATATTTACGTCTGTTAGAAGGTTTGGTTTGGGGAGCAATCTGGTGTTTTTAGAGAGAATTTGTAGAGCCGTCTTGCCAGGAGACAATTACATTACTGGGACCTGAAGCTTATGTTGGAATGAGTTCACATTGTGATGATCTGTCTGAAGCCTATTGAAGGAAGGTCATCCTCTTTGTTGAACCCATTTCATTTGATTTATTGCAGCCTTCTTCTTTCTTTTTTACACTAAAATGAGAGGGGCCTTTCTCAGCCCAAGGTATTCTTCCACTTCATGGAGTGATATTAAACAAACCAACGTAACTTCTCTGAAAGGAAAAAGTTGTCTGTAAGAACACTATGAACATCTTTGTGAGCTTTGTCTGTCTGAAATTGAAGTACAAAAGTTACACAGCTAGTATGAATGGTTTAAGGTGTGTGTGTGTGTGTGTGTGTGTGTGTGTGTGTGTGTGTGTGTGTGTGTGTGTGTGTGTGTGTGTGTGTGTGTGTGTGTGTGTGTGTGTGTGTGTGTGTGTGTGTGTGTGTGTGTGTGTGTGTGTGTGTGTGTGTGTGTGTGTGTGTGTGTGTGTGCGTGTGTGTGCGTGCGTGCGTGCGTGCACCGTACCAGTACAGCTGTAGATTGGACCTCAGATCCTCCCAATACTCTTCCTTCTCTCCCTGTAGTGCTCTTGGTCTACTTGTTTTGTGTCTTTGGTGCATCAGATCTGGTCCCTCTCTCCAGCTCTCTGGTGCACAAATAAACATGGCCGGAGAACCTCCTGTTTTCATTAGAAACTTCCTGATGGCCTTCCGGTTCAGATTTCAGCAGGGCCCAGTGTTTATAAGATGGAGGTGTAGGGTGGTTGGCTTCTTTAGGATGGCAGTATCTGTCTGCCCTCTAGTGATCTGTTAAAAATGGTGCATACTTTCTGCTTCCACAAGGCAGAGAGAGGCGGGACAAAGATTTTGAGATCTTTTTTTCTATTATGAAACAATCATTCTTACCAGCTACAGTATACTATGTGTACTACTATATCACGCAAGGTGTAGATTTACTTAGACCTCAAAATATCAAGCACACAGTACACCGTGTGAAAGGGACACCGTATAAAAGATCTAAACCATGATGAGGTACTGTCTTACTGATTATCTACAACCCCTGCTGTTCACCTTCTGCTCCCTCCTTTCAACTTTCCCTCTCTGTGCCCTTTCTGCCCTCCCCAGCATGCTTCACTCTCCCTCCATTCTCTTGAGTTGTAGACCTGGAAGCCTTCTCTGCAGGCCTCTGTCTGATATGTTTGATATATTAGGTTGTTATTCAGTCCAACTATATATCAAACATATTCCTACAGTGTCCCGCCCTGTCTCCAGCCACGTGTCCCTTGTGTGTTGGTTCTGCTGGCATGATCTATGGTCACTGACTGGTGTAGTCTACTGAGACAGGAATTACATTATTTGTAATTCCAATGTAATTCATTATCCTTTTAGAATGGGTGTTTCTCTACTGTATGAATCTTGCAAAGTGTTTGGTTTGGATTTTCCAACAGCAAACAGTATTTGAAGATCTGTTGGAAGGATTCCCCATTATGAAATGTGTTGGTGGATGTGATTGGCCGGTTACTCAACATAGCACCATAAAACAACCAATGGAGTTTGTTGTTTTGTCTTATTGCCACAAGATGTCGCCCTAAGTGGATTTCCATTGTTAAATGTGTGGTTTTGCCATAGAGATAGATAGAGAACTCATATCTGTGACAGCATGGGCATTTCCATTCTGAAATAGTCCATGTTCTTCTTTACTATTGGCTGAACCCTCCTGATGACCTGGTCTAGCCCAGACCTCGTTCACTGATTTTAATCTGGTATTGTGATCAGGGTCACCAGGAGGGATCAACCAATGAAGTTGGAAGTCCCACCGAGTTGACTACATTAAAATGGTGGAAGCCCTCAAGAGCGCTGCCCATACTAACACAGCCTTTTGGCCACTAGAGGCCACTATCATTCTCTATGGGTTTTGCTTTCAGCAAGCAGATGAGACGCTGGACTTTGAGGAGCAGATCCTGGAGGCAGCTAAATCCATTGCTGCAGCCACCAGTGCCCTGGTGAAGTCTGCTTCTGTTGCCCAGAGAGAGTTGGTGGCACAGGGCAAGGTCAGCTACAACTGTTTTAGAATAATCGGTGTCTGAATGTAACCTCAGCAAAAAACAGTACTGTATCTCTCTCACTCTACTCTCCAGGTAGGATCCATTCTTGCCAATGCTGTGGATGATGGCCAGTGGTCTCAGGGTCTCATATCTGCTGTGAGTTCCCATCATTGTTTATATTTTTATGTAGTATTATGACTAAACTTTACTGTGAAACTGTGCATGGAGAATCAACCTCATATCTACTGAGTTGTCTGTCTGAGGCAGTACCCTAATGTATGGTTGCTTTTCCCTGTAGGCTCGGATGGTGGCGGCAGCTACTAGTAACCTGTGTGAGGCAGCCAATGCCTCTGTGCAGGGCCACTCCAGTGAGGAGAAGCTCATCTCTTCAGCCAAGCAGGTGGCAGCCTCCACAGCTCAGCTCCTAGTGGCCTGTAAGGTCAAAGCTCAACCGGACTCCGAGGCCATGAGGAGACTGCAGGTATAATCCTACTAAACACAACCCACTGGGTTCCACTGCTGTCTCTCTGACTTCACCTCTACACACTAAGATGGCATTAACCGCGGGGTTTGTCTCCATAAGGCTGCTGGGAACGCGGTCAAGCGGGCATCAGACAACCTGGTGAAGGCGGCTCAGAAAGCTGCCTTTGATAAAGCTGATGACCACAGGGTGGTGGTCAAGACCAAGTTCGTGGGTGGCATTGCTCAGGTGAGATATCAGTTTAGATTTAAAATGTTACTTTGTACATTTTCCACCTCTACCTCCTCAACTGTTCCCAGCTTTATAACGTTGCTTTCACATCCAAACATTTTCCTCTCTAAATGGTTCTGAAATTGAGGTAGGCCACTACAGTATGACTGAATCACACATCATCTGCATTTCAAATCTGTGGTTGAGCAGGCATCCGCAGCTCCCTCAAGATCAAGTCACAAAGAGTTATTCTGCCCCAGCAGACTACTTATCCACTCCATTTTCATCCATGACCAAATGTAGAGTAATTGAAGAGTGAATATCTACCCCGTGGTGTGTGTGTGTAACACTGAAGTGTGTGTGTAACACTGAAGTGTGTGTGTAACACTGAAGTGTGTGTGTAACACTGAAGTGTGTGTGTAACACTGAAGTGTGTGTGTAACACTGAAGTGTGTGTGTAACACTGAAGTGTGTGTGTAACACTGAAGTGTGTGTGTGTGTGTGTGTGTGTGTAACACCGAAGTGTGTGTGTGTGTTTAACACCGAAGTGTGTGTAACACTGAAGTGTGTGCGTGTTTAACACCGAAGTGTGTGTGTGTGTGTGTGTGTGTGTGTGTGTGTGTGTGTGTGTGTGTGTGTGTGTGTGTGTGTGTGTGTGTGTGTGTGTGTGTGTGTGTGTGTGTGTGTGTGTGTGTGTGTGTGTGTGTGTGTGTGTGTGTGTGTGTGTGTTTCACTGAAGTGTGTGTTTCACTGAAGTGTGTGTTTCACTGAAGTGTGTGTTTCACTGAAGTGTGTGTTTCACTGAAGTGTGTGTGTTTCACTGAAGTGTGTGTGTTTCACTGAAGTGTGTGTGTTTCACTGAAGTGTGTGTGTTTCACTGTGTGTGTGTGTTTCACTGATGTGTGTGTGTTTGTGTGTTTCACTGAAGTGTGTGTGTTTCACTGAAGTGTGTGTGTTTCACTGAAGTGTGTGTGTTTCACTGAAGTGTGTGTGTGTGTTTCACTGAAGTGTGTGTGTGTGTGTGTGTTTCACTGAAGTGTGTGTGTGTGTGTGTGTTTCACTGAAGTGTGTGTGTGTGTGTGTGTGTGTGTGTTCACTGTGTGTGTGTGTGTGTGTGTGTGTGTGTGTGTTTCACTGAAGTGTGTGTGTGTGTGTGTGTGTGTGTGTGTGTGTGTGTCACTGAAGTGTGTGTGTGTGTGTGTGTCACTGAAGTGTGTGTGTGTGTGTGTGTCACTGAAGTGTGTGTGTGTGTGTGTGTGTGTGTGTGTGTGTGTGTGTGTGTGTGTGTGTGTGTGTGTGTGTGTGTGTGTGTGTGTGTGTGTGTGTGTGTGTGTGTGTGTGTGTGTGTGTGTGTGTTTCACTGAAGTGTGTGTGTGTGTGTGTGTGTCACTGATGTGTGTGTGTGTCTGTGAAGTGTGTGTGTGTGTGTGTGTCACTGAAGTGTGTGTGTGTGTGTGTGTGTGTGTCACTGAAGTGTGTGTGTGTGTGTGTGTGTGTGTGTTTCACTGAAGTGTGTGTGTGTGTGTGTGTGTGTGTGTGTGTGTGTGTCACTGACTGAAGTGTGTGTGTGTGTGTGTGTGTGTTTCACTGAAGTGTGTGTGTGTGTGTGTGTGTGTGTGTGTGTGTGTGTGTGTGTGTGTGTGTGTGTGTGTGTGTGTGTGTGTGTGTGTGTGTGTGTGTGTGTGTGTGTGTGTGTGTGTGTGTGTGTGTGTGTGTGTGTGTGTGTGTGTGTGTGTGTGTGTGTGTGTGTGTGTGTGTTTCACTGAAGTGTGTGTGTGTGTGTGTTTCACTGAAGTGTGTGTGTGTGTGTGTTTCACTGAAGTGTGTGTGTGTGTGTGTGTTTCACTGAAGTGTGTGTGTGTGTGTGTGTTTCACTGAAGTGTGTGTGTGTGTGTGTTTCACTGAAGTGTGTGTGTGTGTGTGTGTGTGTGTTTCACTGAAGTGTGTGTGTGTGTGTGTGTTTCACTGAAGTGTGTGTGTGTGTTTCACTGAAGTGTGTGTGTGTGTGTGTGTGTGTGTGTGTGTGTGTGTGTGTGTGTGTGTGTGTGTGTGTG